>NC_138347.1:136847337-137447337 GCF_046562875.1 Panthera onca | reverse complement strand
AGCGGAGTTCCCCCAAACAGCAGCACTATTACCACCTGGGTATGTGTTAGAATTGCAAATTATTAGCCCCCACCACATACCTACAGAATCAGAAACTATAATAATATTTATAGACTTAAGAAAAAAAGCTGTAATAGGTTAAATGTCACGATTCCAGGGTCAAATAAGTAATAGAGTTAGAATTAAAACTGGTCTTATGACATCCTATATTGTAATATCCTGGACACACACTCTACCTGAATGCAAGAATGGCATCAAGATGATTTTCGACAACGTTGACCATTAGGTTGAGTTTTCCACAGAGTGATATGTCACTGCTGCCTTCTCCTCACTGACAAAAGAACTCATGATTCCACAGATAATCAGAAGTATTTTTCTGCTTTGGGAACTGGAGCATTTCAATCATGCATCTTGCCTAGAGCCCAGGATTCTGTCATCCCTGATACTATACAGCAATACAGTATAGTAGGCAAAGACATGATCTTCAAAAGCAGGATATACCAATTACACACAACTTTCTTAATCTTCCTGAGCCTACATTTCTTCATTTGGATAATGGGAGCATTAACATCCCCTGAATCAGAGGGTGTAATGTGGATTACTAAGAGACGGTTTACTAACTCCTTAGCATACTTCTTGGCATTGTATTTTCTTTGTATCTCTTTTCCATCTCTCCAAAAGGTAAGACTTACTACAGGGCCATGTATTAAATGGAGGTCACTGCATTGTCAGAATGCTTGTTTACAGACCCGTCATGGAAATTTTACGTGTTTTGTTTCATTATCTACAACACAGTTTCTCAACCTTAGCACTGTTGACACTTGGGCCAGGTAATTGTTATATGGGGTGTCCTCTGAATTGTAGGTGCCAAGAGCACCTACCTCCCATCCCCTGGTTGTGACAGACAAAAACAGGTCTCCAAACACTAGGAGATGTCCTCTGAATGCAAAATGTACTCCTTTCTAGCCTCGGTATTAAATCAGAACTTTGAGGAAGAACGAAAGAGAAGAGGGTTATTCTACTCACTTCCACAAACAATTGGAGAAAGTACTTATTAAAGCTCACAGGGGATTTTTGCTAAATGGATTTATAACTACTCCTGTGTTGGCAGACCATTTGCTTTTTTTTTTTTTTTTTTTTTTTTTTTTATTATTTTTTTTTTAATTTTTTTTTTTTCAACGTTTTTTATTTATTTTTGGGACAGAGAGAGACAGAGCATGAACGGGGGAGGGGCAGAGAGAGAGGGAGACACACAGAATTGGAAACAGGCTCCAGGCTCCGAGCCATCAGCCCAGAGCCTGACGCGGGGCTCGAACTCATAGACCGTGAGATCGTGACCTGGCTGAAGTCGGACGCTTAACCGACTGCGCCACCCAGGCGCCCCTGCAGACCATTTGCTTTGACAAAGAATATATTTACACAGAAGAAGCTAGTTGGTGAACTGGGGCAAGTAATTTAATAATTTGGGTAGAACAGAAGCCAACTACTAAACAAATTCTTGTGTTTTATGTTTGCATTTCTAATTTGTTTATTTATCCATATTATGTTATTAAATTCAACTAGCTCTACTCAGCACAACATAAGGCCTCCAAGAAGTTATTAAATTACCATTTTATTAATTTGTATTTCATTATAAACATAGTTAATAATCCCATTCTTACCAGACTCAACACTTAATGTGTTCAATGACCGACTACTTAAAATAAAATACAAAATGGTCCACATCTGTCCCTGAGACAGACCAAGAAGCTCATATAAGTCTTAGAAATAAATGGATGCATTTTGTTCAGCTACCCCAGTTGAGTCTCGGCGCTGGTAAATCAAAGAACACAGCCACAAGGAACTCCTAATTATCTTAATTCAATCCCTTCCCCTTTGGGGAAGACCTTAGGCTAGACGGGCAGAGGCCTTCCTAGAATCCTGAGGTGAGACAGTGAAAAAGAGAAAGCAGATGATCTGTGGATATGGGTGAAGAATACCTTCCATAAGTTTATCTTGGGAGATAAGAATGAGATGATCCCTGCATCTGCATCATTGGAAGGTCTGGGATAGTGAGTGTCTCAACTGTTCATGTGGCTGAAGTAGTCAGACCGTCAGTATTGTCCACTGGAGTTTGCACAGGTGATTGTGTCTAGCCTGTCACTCACTAGTTTGAAACATCGGGATAAGCCAAGTTGTGACTGATTCAGACCAGTCTATGTTTCTGGTCCGAGTGGTCAGTTTGTCCCAAGTGGAGGACCAGTAGCATATCTGGGTCATAGTGTGCCTATATAGCTTGAAGCCTCTCTGAGGTGACCAATCTAGATTGAACTGTGTGCTTGGAGTTTCTAGCCTGGCAGAACCATCATTTTGTATAAGTTCTTTGTGTTGCAGCTAACTGGGATGTGTTTATGGATTGCGTGTTTGTATCCCCCAAAACCTGTATGTGATAGTATTTGCAGGTGGAGACCTTGGGACGTAATTAGGTCATAAAGGTGGAGCCTCCATGATGGGATTAGTGTCTTAATAAGAGAACTAGCCCTTCTTCTCTGTTCTCTCACATGTGGGGACATAACAAGAGGACTGTCATCTGCCAATCAGGGAGAGGACCTTCATCAAGAATGTAACCATGCTGGCACCGTGACTGGCCTTCTAGCCTCCAAAACTGTGAAAGATAAATGTCTGTTGTTTAAGCCCCCCAGACTATGGTGGTGTGTTACTGCACCCTGAACTAAGGCTTCTACAGAGCCTTCCGAAGTTCTACGGAGCACGGTTTCCACTCTGATATCCCAACACTGTGGCTATGATTGTCACACATCACCGGATGCCTGCTTGTCCACTGCTGGAGAAATCACACAAAAAAAGCCTATCAAGCTCAACTTTGGGGAAATAGAACAAAGCCTTTCATAGATGGAGATGCCACTACAGATGAACTTATTCAGTATTTACTTTACCCAGGGAGACCGAGTCACGATGTGTTCTCAACTTTTTGTCTTGACATTGAGTAACTTTCTTTTCAATCATGGCTGACAAAATTGGATACAGAAATGGACTACCGTTTCCAGAGACTCCAAATACTCCTTTACTATTATCTGAAAAAAAAGTGAGCTCACCAAACAATACATTCCTGAATGAGAAACAAGGGCCAGATGATAAAAAGCCTGTGTGCCCTTCACCTTACTGTTTACTTTTCCTCTGCTCTTGTTCAAATAGTTATTTAGTGGATCAAATGTTCGAATGCCAGTCTGGCAGGCACTCAAGAAAAATAAGCAGGCTTTTTTTTTTTTAATTGTTATTTTGTTTGGTTCTTGTTTTTGTTTTAAGACCAAGAGAAAATATTCCAACGACACTGAACTGACAGAGAAGTGCAGATGTCTGCAGTTTATTTTCCTTGATTGTATTTTAATCGAATTTGCATAGGGCCTTATTTATTTTCACTTTATCACATTAGGGAGTACAGACTCACGAAGCCAACTGAGGGTCAGCGTTTGTTCTGGTTGATGGATGATGGAGCCATGAGACTGGGATCATCCAAGGAAAGTCAGTGATTCTGAGCAGAGACAGATATTCAACACCGGAGAGCAGCTGCAGATCAACTTAAGCAACTTTTTCTCTGGGATCTCTAGAAAATAATTCTACCAATCATTGCTCGTGTCTTCCATTCCTTGCACATTCTGCTAAGCACTCTACATGAAAAAATCTAATTTAATACATTTATCACTCTGCGTGAAATGCAATTCTACGGCCAACCTCTTATCAGTAACTCTGATATCCAGAGAGCTCTAAAAACAAAGTAACTTTTCCCACAAGCTTCTGGCAAACCCATTTGTGGCAAAACATGACCAGAAGTGATCTGAGGCTATAAAAAACTTATTTATTACTCTACTTGGTGTGAATATTCATACATTTGCTGCAGAAATAGACTGTGATGATTACAGGGTGCTGTATCTCCTGGGGAGAGAGGTATATAATTAACTTTCTAGAAAAAAATTATCTAAAATCTGAAAAATGCTAAATTTCAAAATCTGTCTTTCCCTGAGGTTTTGGATAAGGGACTGGAAGCCTGCAATGTTATTATTATCTACATTTTAAAGATAAGGAAATAGACTCTCAAAGGTTAAATTGTTTGTTCTTCAGAAAGTGTTTATAAAAAGATCTGCTCCTTTGTCTAGGTGATACAGAGCCAGTACACATAATTATAAGAGCCTTAAGCATATTTTAGGCCTCCTTGCCTAAGCCAACAATTTCTCCCATCACCTCCCTGAGTCACCCCCTGAGAGAAAATCCTTACATTTTAACATTACCATTTGATTTACATCTAAATGGGGACTCTCCTGTGAGTGAAGGGAGCACTATTAATAATTTCACCAGGGCAAGGAGCAAAAAGCAGGTCTGGGGCAAACTGTCTCTCTATATATATGTATCACCTTATATATGTAACAGAAATACTCAGGACAGGAAACATTGACTCTCCCCATGGGGAATTACCACTTAAATCCCACGATGTTCCTCTGCCACCTTGACAACTTTCCCCAGAATTCCTACATTTTTCCATGGCCAAATCTCTACTTGTTCTTGTTCTACTTATTCCGGAATGTTCTTCCAGTCTCTGCATGAGGACATCCTTCACATCCTCCAAGACTGTTCCAGTGGGCCCTACTGACAGAAGCCTTCCTGAGCAGCCTCTTGTCCTCTGCACCTCCGCAGCTCAACACTGGCTGCCTCCAGTACAGGACATCTATGATCTCATGTTAGAGTCGGTTTTGTGGTGCGAGGCACCTGGTATGTGGGTTATGAAGCACATTCATGAACAGTGTTGGTTGGTGGGCATTTAAAAGTCCATGCATCTCATTGGTCTTTTGAGGTGGAGAGCTTTCCTGACTTTAAGATCTCTAATGGAGCCTGCCAGAAACAATGCACGGTAAATGTTTTCATTAAATTCCAAAGATGACAGATAATGCCTTTTGATGTCTCCCATTTCTTCTGTCAGATCTTGGAATTAATGCTTTTGCTCCAAGAGGAACATTTCTTCACCATAAATGCCAATGAAAACCCTTGCTTCCTGATGGCCTTTACAAGGCAGTAATAACCATAATCTGGTTCTTCAAGATTTGTTTTGCCCAAGTAAGACCATGTCCAGTTGGTTTTCCCTCTATTCGATCATCTATGCTGTGCAATATGGTAGCCTCTAGATACATGTGGCTACTGAGCACTTAAAATGTAACCAGTCTGAATTGAGCTATTCTGTAAATACAAAATATATTTCGTATTTCAAACACTCAGAAATACAACGTAAATTATCTCATTAGTAATTTTATATTGATTATAGAACAAAGTGGTAATATTTTGGATATATTGGGTTATATAAATTACATTAAAATTATTTGTATTTGTTGTTTCACTTTATATAATGTATCTAGTAGAAAATTTAAAGTTAAATATATCACTCATCTGTAGCTCACATTTATTTCTACTGGGTAGTATCATTATAGATGCCTGCCTAGAGCATCTTACTTGACAATGTGCCCAAACTGTGTCCCAAACTCAAGACATAGGGAACCCAGGGTCAGAAAGGGGACAGTTTTAAAAACACAGGGACTCTAAGGACATAGCTCCCATCACTTGGGATGGAGCCCAGACTCTGCGTCTTAACTATGTTGCCCAGAAGATCCTAGTAGGACTCAACTCCATCACCACCTTCTATAATACCTCATGTTGTATAATATCAGAGGAGTCTACCTTCAAATGTTCTTTTTTGTTTTTGTTTTTTAAATTCACTCTCTCCCCATAAGCTAATTCCATCAAGAGGTGTTTTGTTTGTTTTTATCCTACCCAGTTACAGGGGCTGAGTAAGAGATTCACGGTAAGCAAAGTGTGATATCACCAAAAAGGTCCTCTTCCCTCTGTCAGAAGCCCACTTGATGCATGTACGGAGTTGGATAGAGATGATGACAGGGAGGGGAAGCAGAGTTCAAGCTCATCTCGTGTAGCAAAAAGAACAGAGCCACAGATCATCCCTTTATCTAAAGCCCCATTCTTCCTAAACTGTCATAATCTGTCTGCTTTTTCAACCACAGATAATTTGGCTTTTCAAGAAGCACTTCCTTTGTCTCTTATCAGTTTGTACATCATCTGTAAGGGTGATACTCAAGTAGCAGATTCCTCCAGTGGCCTATTAGAATCAGAGATCACAGCACATTTTTTTTTTCCCTGAAGACAGATACTAGATGTAAGGTTTCCTCATGCAATGAATCTCACTCATAAGATTCTAGAAAACTATCAACAGCATGTCTTCTTTACAGTGGTTATTACAGTGACTCAAAGTGTTTCGGCCTTTTGAGAGGTTTCAGATGAATGTAAAGAAAATCGGGCATCAAACATATGTAGTGAAATTGTTCATCTCAGTGTTATTCATAATTGCTCCATGATGTTCATCAACAGTCAAATGGATAAATGAATTATGCTGTATTAACACAAGGAGCAATACATAGCAATAAGCACAATCACACAAAACCATGGGCAAGCCTCAGAACATTGAACAAAAAAAGCCAGGCACTGAAGTCAAAGCAAGCTATGATGTTAGGAGCAAGGATGATCATTACCCTTGTGGATGGAGTAGCAGTGACAAGAAGGGGATGTGAGACGGGCTTCTTGGATGCTGGTTGTACGGAATATGGTCTGCTCTACATTTACAATATGTACAACTTTTTGTATGTATCTTATGATCATTAGTAAAAGAGAGGGGGGAGGAGAATAAAAAAGAGAAACCAGAGATTTTTATCAGGCCACTGCCACAGACTCAGGAAATGTTCCAATCCACGCCCAACTAAGAGAGGAAAGATCACACAAATATTGCATCCTTTAGAAACATTTCCAGTCTCTTCTCATGAACTATTTTTTTTTAAAAAGGGAGTAGAAGACTTCCGTGTTCATCTATCATCTCCTTTGTTATTCCAGTTTCCTTACCATAAATATTTCTGCATTACGGTTCATAGAAGCAAATTGCACAGATAAATGGGCTGTTATCAGGAAGTTTAGGAGAGAACAGGAACATCTAAGGTTCATTCATCCAACTATAAAACCAACAAAGGGGACAACAGGAACTACACTGAGGAACTATATAGACGTTCAAAACTTAAGAAAATTGAGCAGAGGAAAAACAAGCACTTTCAAAAGCTTTCTGCCACTTATCTGAGTCACTAGATTTATGATGATTAATTATAGACCTATTATTGTTATTCCTCAAAAATATATTTTTTATACAATGAATAGTGCATTTATTCATTCATTCAACACATATCGATTGAACATCTACTAAAGGTCAGACACTATGTTAGATGCCGACAATTTAAGAATGAGTTGTGGTCTCTGCTTTTTTTAGGGTACCATAGATTAATGGGAGAAAAAGCTAGTAAATAATTATAGTGTAATATAGTTAATAGAAAAAGCACAGATTCTTAAGACAGTAAAATCAGCTCCTCTACTAGGCTGTAAAGATAATAGGTGATGAGACATTGTTTTCATGCCAAAAATCACTCATGGTAGCTTAGTATATGTGCTGCTGAAGCGAGCACACTCATGGTAGCTTAAACAAAATAGATTTTATTGGATGTATAGGAGCACATTTTATGAAATCCAGAGCAAAAGTGAGGCAATTCCAAAGGCATTGGACTGTGCTCTGAAAGGTCACCAAGAACTGAAGAAGGAACTTCTCTCTTGGTCACTCGCCTGTCACCCACAGTTTCAAGCCTTCTGCTTCTGTATCTCGGCCTCATTCATCCCTTTCTCCACTGGTTACTTTTTCTGACATGTTTGCACTTGAGGAAGCCTGGCCATCACTGTCCTGATGCTATGCTATCTCTAAGTGTGGCACCCTAACAGAGATTATGTCCCAATTCCAAGTTTTCAGGTAACTAGCATTCTAGCATCAGGTTAGGTGCTCATATAAGGTGTAGGTAGAGCCATCTCTGAAAGTGGGCACCAACTCCCCAGAGGCTTCACAGGAAAGGCACTATTTTAGTTGAGCTTTGAAAGCTGGGCAGAGCTTTGCCAGCCAACAATGAGGGTCTGCACGTCCTAGGTAAACAATACAAAATGTACAAATGTGGAAAGGCATGAGTTGCTCTACAAGTGGTTTTATAGAAAAGTCACTCACAAAGCCTTTTTAATACATAGGGGTTAGTTTTCCTGCAGAGTAAAAAAGATGATTTTGGCAAAACACATTTAAAGGAAGTCACTGTTAAGAGACATTCTCAAATTACCCCTATCTCCCAGAGCTGTTAGAAAATGACTAGCTGCTAAAGAAGTGTTATCTGAAATGGGTTAAGAGAGAAGTCACTTATAAAGATGGCAGAGTCTTTTGAAGATCATAAATGGAAAGACTATTAAACTAATAGTCAATGGTGTTAATAAAAACAAACATGAAAAATCCCTCATCGTGAAAATAGGTTAATGTCTTTCAAACAGTAGGCATGTATTCAAAGTCAGACTCCATATAACAAACCCCCAAGGATTTGGTAAACTTTCATAGTGGTATTTGTAACCTCTCAACTTCCCACTTTATTTAGGAAATATGAGTCATGGTGGTGAGTTCCAAGGATCTCTAGTGGCAACACTGATCTGAGTAAATCAGATCTATCCTGGACAATGTAACACATACAGCAAATATTTTTTTTTCTTCCCCTGCATGCATGTTTATGTTAACATTTATGTACTGTTTCTAATATTTTCCAAGTTTTGTCCTAGTGAAGCATAATTCTTTCCCCTTTATTGGTCTTTTTTATGGATTTATCAAACTCTTAGCCAAGTCACAACATCGGTGTTTTCAATTTCAACCCAAGACAACAATACTCACTCCCCTCCATTTTTTAAAAATTTTACTTTGGGTGGTAGGTTTTAGTTTTTTTCTCATTAACAATTGGACCTTTGCTTCTTAAACAGTTTATTTGCTTTCATATTTTCCCCTAGTTGTAAACTTAGAGAAACCTGCTCATAGCTTCAAGTTATGTAGGAATGAATTGTCCGTATATGCATTGCTACTAAAAGAATATTCTTGTGATCACTGACAACTGGACTTTCCTGGGCCTTGTTTCTGTATTTTCCCCTAGGGTCTGGCTTCCTTTTTAGGCACCTCTGTGGGAAGATGATGTTACACTTGCTTAGGAAGTAACTATGAGAGATGCTGACCTCCAGGTCTAATCTAATACCTGGGCATTGTTCAAAGAGCCCTTGATCTTGGCTTCAAAGTCTCCCTAGGCTTCTCACTATCTCTCAGACAAAGGCAAGTCCTTAGTCACTGTGAGGATTAGGTGTTGCATCTGAAAACTGCAGAAACTGTCTAGCATCCTGAGTTTAGAAACATGTCTGAGATGATTTGGGGTTCTACCTAGGAGCTTTATCAAAGCAGACACATAAGTTTTGAGAAAGATGTTATCTAACAAGGGCTTTCTCTTAAAATTTTGGAAACCCTTTGACCTAATTGATCTCTCAGTATCTTTCCACTTCCCAAAGTCTAGAATCATGAGAAAGGGCACAGGAGCAGAGTGTTTCTCTTTTTCCTACAAGTAAGCTTTGTAATTGCACTGCTTAACCCAGAGGAAAGAATAAAATCCATTATGACATGGTCTCGGTATTAGCAAATTCAAGATTGAAAATCTCTCTGGAGTCCTTGGTGGAAGTCTTCAACCAAGAACATTCCAGCTGAGACAAAACTAGGTAAGGACAGAGCCAACAGCCTCTTGAAGCATGAATTGAAGAGCTTTATTCACTGCTACAACCCATCAATTGCTTCCCATTTTCATAAGATTTTTCTATAATCAGACTCCAATTATCTAAAGGGTTACTGTTCACTCTTCCAAAGTTCTCCCTATGTAATTGAAATTATTACCGAGAAAAGCCACGGTCAGATCACTTACATTGATACTGATCTTTCCTCCAAAGAAAAAGCCTGTGGTTTGTCCAGGAGACTCTAAACCAGTGGTTCTCAAAGAGCGGTAACACGACCAGAAGCATCAGGATCACCTGGGAACTCATTTGAAACGCGTATTTTGAGGCCCCATCAGAAAATTCTGGGGGTGGGGCGCCTGGGTGGCGCAGTCGGTTAAGCGTCCGACTTCAGCCAGGTCACGATCTCGCGGTCCGTGAGTTCGAGCCCCGCGTCAGGCTCTGGGCTGATGGCTCGGAGCCTGGAGCCTGTTTCCGATTCTGTGTCTCCCTCTCTCTCTGCCCCTCCCCCGTTCATGCTCTGTCTCTCTCTGTCCCAAAAATAAATAAAAAAAAAAAAAAAAAAGAAAATTCTGGGGGTGGGTGCAACCAGCACAGCCGTCTAGTTGAGCAAGTCCTCCACGTGAACTCGGACATACACCCACGTTAACTGCTCTAAATCAGGTCTTTCTCAGGGACCCATGGTAAGTAGCTTGACGGAGGAGATGTTACAGACACAAGATATAAGGACTTGAAAGATGAGTGATTGTCCAGACATCTCCCCATCAGAGAGATTTACCTTTTCCCATCCCTCACTTCTTGCCTTTCCTCATGGAGAGAAAAGAAAAAGTTTTTCCTTGGGGGTACTTTTATCTTAAAGAAACAACAGAGTCAGAACAGAATCTAAACGGAAAGGATTTCAGAAATAAGTCTGAGATATGTGGGGGCTTTCAATTCTGATCATTCGTGCGCGATCAGTGCCACTGTGACACTACTAAGAGCTGTGACCGTCGGCACACATTGGCATTAGGCTCAGTGGCTCCTAACTCCAGCTACATTGAAGTCTTCTTGCTGCTATGGGTCCTAGCTGGTCTCCAGGCCCTCCTCTTGGCTATTGTTCCCACACCATCCCCAATCTTCTTAAGATCCTGAAATCAAAGTGCTCTAAAATTCTCCAGGAAGCTAAGTCATATGCTTCTGTAGGCCTTACTGCCACCTGGGACATAATTGTTGCTACAAGAATTGGCTCTAGTGTTAAGTGGTTACTAGCTGCTTTCTGCAATCATTTTCAAGGAAACGATATTCTTTATTTGCTCTTCTGATTGACGGTAGCCTGGGGTTTAAAACAACAGTTTCTTCAGAAAGGTGGCAGTATTAGAGAGATGGGGATGGAACGATTTTTGGTATGTTTCATACATAATCTGCTCGCAAAATGCTCAGACATCTGGATAAAAGGCAACATTTGGCTACACAAAAGACACTTTTGGGGGGCCACATTTACCTAGTGAGACAAAGTTTTTGTGATTGTTTACATTTATTACGTTATATATGCTAGCTTGCAGAATTCATGAGAGTCATGGCTTAAATCCATATTCTACAAGTCCTTGAAATACTGTGGGAGGAAGGAATTTTCTTTCAAGGAAAAACTTAATAGTAGCCTCTTATTTGTTCATTGTGCTTTGTGGTTTTAAAGGGGGCTTCCATATACACACTTTCACAATAACTCTGTAGAGGAGATAAGATGAGCATAATTATGCCATTTATATAAGCGAGAAACAAAAGCTCATGGAGGTTAAAGGGCTTGCCAAAGTCACACAGTTAGTAAATGGTAGAGTTCACACCCTGACACAGAAGGGTACCATTCATTTTTGCTTCTTAAAAAAAAGGAAAACTGAAAGAGAGGGAAATACTGTGAACATAGGTAAGCTAGTGCTTCTGGTTTCCCAAGTTCCCAGTCTTTCCCTACTAGCTAGTGTAAGCTAATTTGGACTCATCTTCACTTGGGCTCCAGAGAATAACTCTTACAGCCACACAGCAGACCTGAGAAGTAATCTACCTTCCATGTCAGAACAGACCATTGTGTGGAATGTAGCGACAGTAAGATCAGTTGCAAGAGAGAAATGAAGTCATACAGCCATCAATTTAGGGTTGGTTTACTGTCTTCTGCTGTTAGCCATCCCGCAATGTGATTACAGACAATGTTTGTTTACATCTTTTAATAGGTAATGTTAAGGACCGTAGTCACAATATCCAGTAGCGTTTAGAAGAAATATGGAGAGTAAGCACGGTTTTACTTATAAACCTTCCTTCATGAACTTTAAGCAATCTGCCTTGGGCAGCTCATTGTAAGTGGAAGGAAATAAAACATGTACTGAGGGGTGCCTGGTGGCTCCGTTGGTCAAGCATCTAACTCTTGATTTTGGCTCAGATCATGGTCTCATTGTTCTGGAGTTCAAGCCCCACATCTGCCTCTGTGCTGACAGTGTGGAATCTACTTGGGGTTCTCTTTCTCTACCTCTCTCTCTCTCTCTGCCCCTCCCACAAGCATGTGCTTGCACTCTCTCTGAAAATAACTAAACTTCAAAAAAAATGTACCAAATGTCTGCTATGTGATGATGGCTAATACAGTCACTCCAACATACACTAATTACCTCATTTAAGTTTCACTATAAACCTCTGAGGTAGACGTTATAACTTCCACATTGCAGATTCATTCCCTCAACTGAGTTATTGAGCTTCTATCATGTGCTAACCCCTAAAGAGAAAATTCTGAAAGAAAATTTATACCCTCAGATCACTTATCCTCTGCCTCAACAGAAACATAGACATTGATGCAATAATAAGGGCATGCGGTGATAGAAAACAGGGCAACACTATGGGAATTAAGGGGCAGTGGAGTTGAGTCTTAAGAAGTAGGAGTTAATCAAGCAAAGTAGAAGGAGAATTCTAGGGAGAAGAAATGGAGACAAGAAGTGATATAGTATGTGGGACAAGTTTTATCAAGGGAAAATTTTACGAAGTACAAAGTTGGAGAAAGGGCTGGGATAAGTGGGGTGAGCCATGGAAGAAATGTGGCTTGGGGCACCTGGGTGGCTCAGTTAAGAGCGACCGACTTTTGTTACCAGCTCAGGTCATGAACTTGGGTCTTGTGAGACAGATCCCTACATCCGGCTCTGTGCTAACACCATGGAGCCTGCTTGGGAGTCAGTCTGTCTGTCTGTCTGTCTCTCTCTCTCTCTCTCTCTCTCTCTCTCTCTCTCCCCCTCCTCACACTCTCTTTCTCAAAATACACATAAATTAAAAAAAAAGAAACACAGCTTTGAGGATGATGAGGACTCACTGAAAAGAGAAATATAACACAGTGAGATTAGAACTTTACAGGAGCCACTCACTGCAGTATGGACAAGGACTCAGAGGAGCCAAGACTGAACAGAAGAAATCTAGTTAGTTCATTTACATCACTGGAACGATTTAGGCAAGAGAGATGGTATACAGTTGAATTTTCACAGTTTCACAACAAACGATGGAAATGAAAGATTTAAGAAATGTTTGGAATTAACAAAAAAAAGGGCCAGTTGTCAATGATTAAAAATAGATAAAGAAATAAGGTCTATTAAGTTAAGTATTTTCATCAAAGACAACATAGCCAGGAGGTGGCAGAGGCTGGAATCCGACCCCATGATGGGGAAGGAGACTAAAACATGAAGAACCCCTCTTGTATACACTTTATACCTCTCACTCAGGGAATATAACCGATACACTAGATTTAACTCCATCTATGTATATTAATACATAACTTGTTTCACTCAACACACCAAGCCTCAGCACTGGAACGGCACTGTATGGTAAGAAAGAAATCTTTTAGACTTTTTTTTTTTTTTAAGAGAAAAGTGACTTGGAACTAGATATTAAAGCAGAAACGGAACACTCAGGGAAGGACTTGAAAAGAGTAATAGAACAAAATCAGCAAAAAATTTTTATTTGCATAGCTGAAGGTTTCGTAAAGCATAACCCCCATTTTCTTCTACTGAAATAAGTTCAAACTGTTTTTTTTTTCTACAGAGAAATCTTGGTGTGCATCATCTTTGACTCATCCAAGAACACTTGAGTAGCCGTGTCTGGTTAGGCAAATGTAAGGAGGAAGGGGGAAGGGGAACGAGACCCTTGCACCTGGCAGAGACTGATCCTTCCAATCTGCCTGAGTGCCAAAGAGCCTGCTGTAGAGTAGATGGCATATTTGCCTAAGGGCTGAGGACCCTTCGGGGGCATGGGGGGAGGAAGGGATCATAAATCCATCCAGATTTTTTTTTGTTCATGTTCCTCGCCATGAAGGGAACGCACATAGCCCAAGGGGATGTGGGCATTAAAGAGATGCTCTGGCCTCAGGGATAGCACGGTGGACCTGGGAACAGTGTGCAGGCTGTAGATGCAAGTCCATTGGGACAGAGTTCTCCCTTTCATGGTGCCCATGCAAACAGAGGCTTTGCCTGAATACACAGCTCAAAGATCTGTAATGCAATTATGGGCACCACTTGTAGCTACGCAAGGATCTGCACAAATGAAGCATTACTGCAGTGCTGGCCATTCACTGTACAAAACGCATTTTCAACAGTGCCCCCACGTTGCCACAACAGCAGCAGCCACCAGAAGGAGTAGATGCCAATTCTCTAGGCCTGGCATCTGCCTCATTAGGCTGGATTGGCAACTAGTGTTTATACAACATTTGAGGATTGTGGTAGGAAGGTCTCAAGCATTGGATTATTTGTTTATAGAATCTGTAGGAGCTCAAGTTTTTCAACAGACAACAAGGGATCCAAACATTTATGCCTTAAGCTGGTAAAACTGAATATACACTATTAACTAAATCTTTAAAATTTTTTCTACTTCTATTTATTCACTTTATTCTTACTTCCTATGTACTTTACAGAACACTCTGGCATTATGATTAAACATCTTCATAGTAACATAGAAGGTATTCCAAAAGACACTATAACATACCCAGTTTATAGATGAGGAAAATAATGACAGGGCTGGGACTGGGTCTCTGCCTTGGCATTACAGCGCTGGTCCACGGCCCCAGATGTATTCTATTTACCACTCCTGCTCCTGCCTTCTAAATCTCCAGGCTGCAGAGCTGTTTGTAAATTAAAACAGAAGGCTAAATTAAAAGGGAGAGAAAGCAAGCCATGTCTGACAGTAATATTAATCCCTCTGAAATCGCTGGTCTTTTCAATTAACAGCCTCTTTCTGAGATGTTTATTGCTCTTGGCTTGAACTGAGGTCATTAAAATACTCATGACCAGGGCCTGCTTAAACACTCTCCACAAGGGTTTGGGAACCACTTCTGCTTTGCATAGACTCAGAGAGAAGGCATAATAAAGCAGGCCCCAGGGCTGTCATTTTTGCCTCTTTGCCTTTATTTTATTGCTTGAGTTCATGAGCCTGTTCAGAATTCACCCCTGGATATACTCCATCAGCCCCGTAAGAAACCTATATACTTCATTTCAAACGTAGGTCTGAGAGAAAGTAAATATATAAATTAGGTACACCCCTACACATGGCATAAATTCCACCTAACTTCAATGTGATTTGCACATCCACCTAAAAGGTTCAGCATAAAAAGCATGCTACATGGCAAGATGAATCACGGCGGCTTTATTAACCTACACTGAATTAGCCTCCTCACAATGGAATATTTTACAGCATTATTTTATTGGCAGCCACTGTCACCAAATAAACTACAAAGTAGTGACTGATGTAGTAGAACTAGACAGCTTGACGGATCTAGATTACTTGTAAAAGAGGAGTATTTTGCCAAGCGCTGCCACAATAAAGCAATCGTGATGCTCATAAAAGGAGATAACGGATGGTGGCAAATCTCAGCTGAACCAGGGCTTGGGAAAATTTACCTGGAGAGGATAAATTTGACATCGGAAGCCTTGGTATTTTCAAACGTGTGAGTTTGCTCTTATTCTTAGTGTAGTTTTTTTTATAACAGAAGGCAATAATATTCCTAACATACTGTATTTTATCACAGCAGCCAAACACATCATACACTCGTTACACACTTACTTTTGGGAGAAAAGTAAGTAGACTATAATACAGGAAGCGGTTCAGACGGAGCATGAAGCATTTGTACACAAGGAATGAATGAGGGTCTTTTTCACTCTAAGCATTCTGACTGGCCCGTCATTGATCTAAAGACAACCAACAATCATTTTTTCCCCCAGCAAGAAGGAATAACATATTAGATGGTCTCAGAAGTGACAGAAGTTTGAAATTTCAGTGCGTAATGCCATTTTACCAATGTTTAATATTAGGACAAAATTCATTTCATCCCAGGAAGGAGAAACTTCAGTCTCTTGAGTATAATAAAACTGACAATCTGAAGAGTGTGTCCTCAATTGTGTAAAAAGGAGGGGTTTCAGGATACAGAGGGGTAAACACGGTCCTGTGTGCCTCCGTTTTGCATCTCCCAGAGCTACCTTTCTAAAACCAGGATCTGATTATTTCATCTACCTGGTTCAAAACTTTTGCCTACAGGAGAAAACCCAAGCCATTTAAATGGACTTATGCGACCTTTGCTATTGGGCCCCAGCTATCTTTCCAGCGTCAGCTTTCATCTTTCCTGGGAACATCCAGCCACAAGGTTTTACGTCCTTTGATTCTATAATACCAACTCAGTCTTCTCTCTGCCCAGAATACCAGTACCTTCTCTGTTTCTTCATTCTCCACTGTTCGCTCCCTTCTCTATGTTCCTTTCATGCTTTGCACCTACCTCTTTAAAAGATACCTCAAGCCTTGGGGCAGCTGGGTGACTCAGTTGGTTAAGCTTCTGACTCTTGATTTCAGCTCAGGTCATGATCTCACAGGTTTCTGAGATCGGGCCCCACATGGAGCTCTGTGCACCGACAGTGCAGAACCTGCTTAGGATTCTCTCTGTCTCTCTCTCCCATCCTCTCTGTCCCTTTACCACTCATGCTCTCTCTCTCAAACTAAACAAACATTTAAAAAACTAAAAAATAAAATAAAAGATACCGTAAGCCTTACTGGCAGCTCTTGTTCAGGGCTTACATCTACCAGTGGATAGAACAGCCATAAATAGGGATGTGATCAGACGGTAGGAACCAGTTCAGTGCTTGGCACGTAACAGGTACTCCATAAATGTTGAAATCAACTACACGTAATTTTTTAAGTTGTGCTTATGTCTGTCCTCCTCACTAGAGATTTCCTTAAGAACTAGGATTCTGTTTTCTTCATCACACTATTTATTCCTAACTCAAGTGCCTATGAGCAGGGATGCTTTTTAGATAGCAATATGTAGAGTTAAATCCAGGCTACTACTTACTAGAACTCTGGAGCCAGTCCTTCACTTCCTCAGCTCTAACAGGGTAATTCAACTATTTACCCTTTAGGGTTACTGTGACAATCACGAGCAGTGACATGTTTATGCAACAGCCTAGTGTGTGATGCAGGGTGCGTGTTCCATAAATGTCGGTCCATTCCCTTTTCCTGCTATGTGTTTCAATTAGTACTATTTTCAGTGCCAGGAACAGAATACCCAATGCACGGTGCTTTAAGCAAACGCTAGCCTATTTTTCTTAAACAGCAAGCAGTACAGCAGTAAGCAAAAGTTGGTGACTTTCTCCTAACATGTGTTGCCTTGAGTCAGAAGAAAGCCTACTAGCTCTTCATGCTTATGGCTCTGAACAAAACCACGGATGCCCCCTGCCCCTACATCACTATCATCAGTTAAGAAGAGAGTACCTAAAATTCTGCTTATCCTAGCAAGACTCCTCATCCCAATATGGACCCACACTATCTGCCCTGCAACCGTCAGGGCTAATTTTCACGCTCTTACTTTATATTGTGTGACATCAAGTCCAGAATCCAAGTCACACTAGCACTCCTAACCTTCTCTTTTCCCTGCTTTATTCTTCTCCTGACATTTTGTGTCATTTTGACACACTACACACACACACACACACACACACACAAATTTGTTTCCTGTCTCTTCTCACACTAGAAAATAAGACTCATGAGAACAGGGATGTCCTCTGTTTTCACTGCTATATCTCTAAAATCTAAAACGACGTCTATACCATGTAAATGCCCAATAAACATTTGTTAAAAACTAGAACAGACAGCAGAAGCACTGATTCAGATGATTGTCAGTGACATCAAGACTCCGGTATTCTATTTTAGCTGTTATTTTTAGCATGTCGAGCTGTAGGACGGCTACGCCACTTCTAAGCAGTCCCCACATGCTTTGGGCAGATTTCCCCTGACATATTATTCATCAGAATTATGTTGCACATTACCCTTAACTTCAGGGGGGGGGGAGGCTGTCTGCCCAGTTTAAACTTCCAATAAGCAGAGGAGGAGAAAAGGGATTGGAAATGTATCTCGTTAGCCACTCAGTTTATGTTAGCATACAGTTTATGCCCTAAGTTTCTCCTTTTTAGTTTTTTTTTTTTTTTTTTTTTTGAGAGAGAGAGAGAGAGAGAGAGACAGACAGATAGTGATCAGGGGGAGGGGCAGAGAGACAGAGGGAGACACAGACTCCAAAGCAGGCTCCAGGCTCTGAGCTGTCAGCACAGAGCCCAACGTGGGACTCGAATCACAAACTGTGACATCATGACCTGAGCCTAAGCTGGATGCCCAACTGAATGAGCCACACAAGTGCCCCCGTTAACCAGGATTTAAAGCACCATGTATTACATGGAAGTAACAGGTAAGGAATTTTAAACATAGTAGGATTTAATGCCTTAGAAGAGAAGGTAGGTACATACTTTTACATAAATGAAGAGAGGCAGAATATGGATACTTCAAAATTACAGGCAAGACAAACCCACCATTTACATTTGGTTTTGGAAAGTATCTTGAATTTTCTATTTGCATAGGATGAATATCACTTGCTTAGACTAATACAGGGTTCGCTTTCTACAGAACATTTCTAATAAAAGAAAGAAGTGCCTCCATTACAAATGGCGTGAAAGGATAATAGGTACCCTTTGAGTGCCTCCTATATTCTACATGCTTCGCATTAACTGAGTTATTTGGTGCTACAACAATCCCTCAAGATAAGCAGTATTGTCTCCAACGTGGTGGTAAATACTATCACCTATTTTAGCGGTGAGGAAACTGAGGTTCAGAGGTTTTTTTTTTTTTTTAAACCTAGTTTCAGTAAAGGAGAGGCAACATTTAAATTAAGTTTGGCTTCATCCCAGAGTGCACTTACCCAGCTACGTTCCAAGCTCTTCCTCACACACAAGAACCATAGTGCAGTGTGTCATCCACAATTGTTTGGATGCAAGAGAGTTTGCCTATTTTCTCTTCCTAATCTAGACACTGACCCATCTTAGATGAAATACTTTCCCTCATACTGATGCAAGGTCTCCCTCCAGGGATTCTGGGATCAAAGAGAAAACAGGAAGTGACTAGATTAGAAAGGCTTTCTTCAAATAAAACATGAAGTGCAGGCAGTTGAGATCTCAACTAGACTCCCAGATTAGCTCTGATCAATACTGACTACCCCTGTCAACAGAGCAAATCCTTAAACAGGAAAGACCTTGTCAAAGGGGAAAGGAATAGATCGTGCTATGGACAAAGCTCTGGAGTCTGTTGTCCTTTTTCATTTGCTTTTGAGCCTTCTAGAAAGGACTTCTATTAAAAGGTCTCTTGAGGGGTACCTGGGTGGCTCAGTCGGTTGAGCCTCCCACTCTGGCTCAGGTCATGATCTCATGGTTTGCGGTTCAAGCCCCATGTCTGGTTCTGTGCTGACCGCTCAGAGCCTGGAGCCTGTTTTGGATTCTGTGTCTCCCTCTGTCTCTGCCCCTCCTCTGCTCACGCTCCCTTTCTGTCTCAAAAATGAACACTAAATGTAAAAAAAAAAAAAAAAAGGTCGTATGTAGGGAGTCTGTCCATCTCATGCCACTACCATGCAATTCGCCACTTGACCACACTGTCTTTCAAAAATTTTTTGGTTTTCCCAAGATACACCAGCTTCTGATTAACTGTGACCTTTTTTTTTAAGTGACCAGACCAAGGCACACTTGGATCAATAAAAGGTAGTGTAGATTTAGAGCTATAGAAAAAGACTCTTTGGGTAAACAGTAAGCTTCTATATGGAACAGCCCCAAACTGCAGAATCTCTAACCAAGTAGAAGTTGATTCTCTTTCCAAGTAATAGTCCTGAAGCAGATGGGGAAGCCAAAGGCAAGCAGCTCCACTACGGCTGGTGTGCACACACTCAGGTTCCTCCCATCACCAGTACAATTTGGGGTGCTCCCTTCCTCTCAGTTACAGCTGTGGCTGATCTGCACCACAGATACTACTCCACAGGATTTGGTAAAAAGGAACGTAGGGCTACCTGCTTCCTTTTTGGAGAAGTGATGAGCAGGCTGAATGAATTACATTCAAAATTCACACACTGAGAACAAACTGAAGGTTGATGGGGGTGGGAGGGTGGGTGATGGGTATTGAGGAGGGCACCTTTAGGGATGAGCACTGGGTGCTGTAGGGAAACCAATTTGACAATAAATTTCGTATTAAAAAAGTTCACTGGCCACAATTTAATTGAATGACCACAACAATCCACAAAGGGTCTCTAGCTGGGTCACTATGGGCATTGCTAAGGCGCATTCAAGTCTGTATTGCTTAAAAAAAAAAAGTGAATGGACACAAGGGACCAAGTACTTTCAGACATCCCTCTCTTTTCCTGATTGAGGTGGATTCATCTGGAAATTCTCACGCAACATGTCTTATTATGGTGATTTATATGTATGTTTTTCACATAATTAAAAATGTTGCTTCTCAGACCCAAATGACTTTGAGCCCTTTTTGAAACCAAAGTTGTGGCAAGGGGATAATTGGTGGCCAGCGAAGTTTCCAGTGGAATATTAGTGTCTTTAATCAATATTAATACTGAGGTTTACAGGAACCTGCTCCAATAACAAGCACCCATCTCCCAGTCCCAGCTAGCAAGTAACCTAGCTGAATAAAGGAAGTAACAATGAGCTTGACAGGCTCTGCTTTTTACTGATCTCCATAGGGTTGCTCTCCTGCAGAGAGGGTTGCAGATTATAAAGGAATGTTAAACAGACTTCTTTTCCCCATAGGAGTGATTGAAGAGTCTTTGAAAGTGCCCCAGGCACAGAGCAGGTTAGGAAGTCATGCCATATCTAGGGCTGTGCCAAAGTCCTCACAGAATTAAATCTTGGATTCTTGAAGATTCCTCTCTGTGAACTCATGATTTAAAGAAAGCAGCAGCTCAACATTCAGGAAGTATCAGGATGTGACTCAAAGCCTCATCAAATATGGTAATTTTCTTGCCTAGGAAATTTCAGTATGACAGCCAAATGGAGTGCAGAGCTGGTAGAAAGTTGCATTTTACAAGCAATAAATCTCAAGTGTTAAAGAGCGCCTTGCTAGTGCTGTAAAGCCATGTCCCTCAAGTCCTTTGCGTAGACTAGAAAAGTGGCTAATAACCTGGGAACAGCACAGTGTGGTGGCTGAATGCTTATACTCTGAGCTCTTCTAACTGGTTCCAATCCTGATGCTGCTACTTCCGAGCTTTTTTTCAGAAAGAAAGCTAAAACCAATTAAGAGATATTTGCTAGCCTTCAGTCATGCCTCCTTTCAATATATTTTTCTTTTCTGGTACCCGCTATGTATGAGATAAAAACTGAGCAGTCTGAACTGAAGCATTGACAAGAATAGAGGACAGGGGCGCCTGGGTGGCGCAGTCGGTTAGGCGTCCGACTTCAGCCAGGTCACGATCTCGCGGTCCGTGAGTTCGAGCCCCGCGTCGGGCTCTGGGCTGATGGCTCAGAGCCTGGAGCCTGCTTCCGATTCTGTGTCTCCCTCTCTCTCTGACCCTCCCCCGTTCATGCTATGTCTCTCTCTGTCCCAAAAATAAATTAAAAAAAAAAAAAAAAAAAAAAAACGCTGAAGAATAGAGGACAGACACAAAAACCATTTGTTATTTTGCAAGGGGAACTGACATCTTCCTAAGTAAATACAGATCTCATTAGCTCATTCTCATCTTCCTGAGATCTACTGGATCTGTTGCAGCCTGCTTTCTGCTGTCATCTATTTTCTACTAGTAATTTTACACCAGGAGGTCAGTATATATAGTAGCTATCATAATGGGAAGGTTTGAATAAATTTTTATCGGTCAAGCCTGCTGGCTCTCTGCTTCCCTCATTCCAAGTACACAGACGTTTTAGATTACAAAGAGACTTAAGCAAGAAAAATACAGACACACTTCTCATGCTATGATTAGGTTGTGGAACAAAGAGCGTAAGGTTCAAAGCCAAAACTTAAAATATGTTTCCCGGGGCACCTGGGTGGCTCTGTCGTTTAAGTATCTGACTTCGGCTTAGGTCATGATCTCATGGCTTGTGGGTTTGAGCCCGGCGTCCAGCTCTGTGCTTACAGCTCAGAGCCTGGAGCCTGCTTTGGATTCTCTGTCTTCCTCCCTCTCTGCTCCTCCTCCACTTGTGCTCTGCCTCTCCTCTGTCTCTCTCAGAAACAAATAAAACATTAACAAAAATTTTAAAATGATTCCTGGTTTAGCTCCTGGACAACTCTATCATAGTTACTGAAATTCTTCACCAGTCAAACGAGAAGGGTAATGGCTGTGCTGCCCGCCTCACAGAAATGTTCAGAACACATCAACTCAAAATACTTTATATCTCAAAGTATTTTTCAGGGACTTCTCCTGGGGAAACACAATTCAGGGTCTTATCAACTTTCTTAGCACATGATTTATGTTCAGAAGGTCAGATAAAAGCTAACACTGGGAGCAGCCCAGGAATATGAATGGAAATATGAAGGGATATCCAAGCATCTTTATGTGATAATTATGTGGGTAAGTGTGTGTGTGTGTGTGTGTGTGTGTGTGTGTGTGTGTGTGTGTGTTGAAGGGGTACAGGACAGCCCCCTCCCCAGCATGTGCCACTGTAGTATGTGGAATATTTTGAGCTGAACTTTTGTCCCTCCCTTAGCTACAAAAAAATTCTAAATTGGGGGTCTTCCAGAATAAGGGTTATTAGCAGAAATAAATTTTATCTGAGTGATCCATCTGTATGGTAAGGCAAACATCTAATTACTAAACATCTGCTCTTTTTATCACCCTGTGAAGTGTCTTCCATTCCTCTGAAATCCCAGACCCTTACCCCTTGTCCTTAGTTCAGAATGACATACATACATCATTTTGCCTGTTTTTGGAATTTCCATCTCAATGTGGATTCCCTGCATGTAAGCCTATTAAAGTTGATTTTCTCCCGTTAATGTCTCCTGTCAATTTGATTTTTAGTCCAGCCAGAAGGATCTTTGAGGGGACAGGAATGCTTGCTCCCTGTCAGTGTGTGTGTGTGTGTGTGTGTGTGTGTGTGTGTGTACACATACAAACACCATCTGCCTCAGTCACTGTTCTGCTTCTCCTAAGATCTCCTAGGACAACAGAGACGAACAGAAAGAAATAAGGTGGATGTTGGAGCACTTACATTAATTGGCAATTTACTGTGAAGGTTTTGGTGTTGATTCAATGGTTCCAAGGCCTTAAATGCTCTAACATCTGAACTTGATAAAAATTATGGGAGCAAGGTTTTGCCTCTAATGATTTCAAGTTCAGTATCTAAACAAAGATCAGAACAAATGAGTCAAGTCTCTTCCCATGGTAGTTATAAAGTGTTGATGTTTCCTCTATATAATATTTCTCAAGTCTACATAAAAATTAAATGTCCTATCTAACATTTGAAAATCCTGATAACATGAGAAGTGGGTCTTGGACATAAACATTCTTTTAAGTCACCTGAATTTTTTTTTTTAATACAAATGACCTAATTGCAACCCCACTCTCCTCCCACACTTTCGACTTGCTTTAAGATCTGTGCAAGGGCCTAGGAATCTCCGTGCTAACACTTGCCCCTATTAGATGCGGATGTGCTGACAATCCATGGCTATTCTAGGCAGAAGTGACCTTAGTCATCAATTAATGCCATCACCCATGGTTTGGAGGTAAACCAGATAGGAAAACTTGAGTGTACTGCCCAATCTCGCAGAGTTAGCACAAAAGTCAGCGATCAGAACTAGATTTCCTCCATCTGTTTTGAGATCTTAGAAGACCACATTAAACAATAAAAAATCTACACCTATTTACTGTTTGGGCATTAGAAAACCTCCTCCTTAGGCCTTTGGACTAAGGTCGAGCCTTTCTTGTCACATTTTCTGTAGAATCATAAATGGCAGTGTGAAGAGGCCATAAACCCCCCAATCCTGTTGAACAGTAGTAAGACTTTGCCACTTTGACACTTTGCTAGAGACTTGAGGGCTATCAAGTTTCACTTCCGCACCCATTTTTCTTACATATAGCACAATTTGAAGCTTAGCCACCCATTTCTAAGTTAGCATGTTTTGGGATTAAAGTTTTTATGGTATACCTGAGTATTTCAGTTCAGATCCAAAATAATAACCTCTAAGATGTGAGTCTTAACAATTGTTCATAATGACAGTCATTCCTTTGGGGCGGGGGGGGGGGGGGTTCTTTTCTCTCTCTCTCTTCCAGGTTAATACTCTTATACTCTTACTTTTTACCTTTAAGAGTATACTATTTTGTATTAATACAGGGACCACTATCTGCTCTCCCCAAAAGACATGTCTTTCCACTTTTCCCTTTTTTTAAAAAAATTTTTTTTTAACGTTTATTTATTTTTGAGACAGAGAGAGACAGAGCATGAACGGGGGAGGGTCAGAGAGAGGGAGACACAGAATCTGAAACAGGCTCCAGGCTCTGAGCTGTCAGCACAGAGCCCGACACGGGGCTCGAACTCACGGACCATGAGATCATGACCCGAGCCGAAGTCAGCCTCTCAACCGACTGAGCCACCCAGGCGCCCCCCACTTTTCCCTTTTTAACAATAGAAAAGAGCTGCCAATTCCTTTTGGATTAAAAAAAAAAAAGGTTATCTAATGACAGCTGTTTAATCTTTTACTTTATAGAGTCCCACAATGCATGGCACAATGAATTTGCCCAGGACTAAAAATCAATTTGAAGATAAAACATAATAGTAGCGATAATGAAACATTTATTCGGAAAATACTCATCAAGAATTTACTCATTCAACAATACTTATACGTACAAAGAACCTACTACGTTGCAGGCATTATACTAGGTGCCGGGATGCAGCAGTGAAGGAGACAGATGTGATCCTTTCCTGGTGGAACTATCAAATGCCGAAGAAAGACGTTTAAAACAAACAAACAAACAAACACACCTCAACTGTAACTATGACAAGAGCTAGGAAAGTAGGAATGCTAAGAGAACCATGGGGAACCCTAACTATGTTTGGATTAGAAAAGACCTTTCTGGAGCACCAGTTGTACAACAGGCAAAATGTTCCCACAATAGCTATGATTCCACTCTATGCCGTCTCCCCAGTCATTGCACATCTCCGCTTATCCACATTTGCAGTATTTGCAGACACTCTTGTTTTACGAAATCTAGTCTGCACATAAAGGGTGCATAATTAGTTATTCCATCTACCTAGACACAGGACTTTTAACAGTGTTTAAAGCTATAAAACCCTGAGGTATTTTGACACTACAGCATTGGAGGAAATCTGTGCTTCATAGAAATCTATGCTTTGCTTACAGCACCTTTATCTGGATTTTGATTCCTTAAGTCATAAATAACTGATGGTAATGCAAAATAATTCTTGTCTTTAGATATGCGACTGAGTCCTGTGGGTGGAGGGATAACCCACTCCCCACAGTCTCCCTTCTCCCAATGGTGAAACTAGTTTTACCTCCATTTTTTCATGTTTTTCAATAATCCTGGTCTATATATGGGTCTATTCTTTGGATTCCCTTTCAATAACACCTGCATGCTACTCTCTTTATAAGTTAAAAGTCTTTAATACATATTTCTTTTAATGTCTGTATACAATTCATGATTTTACCCCTTTTATCAAATTATCTTTTAGGAAGATGTTTGGTTCCAAACTTGGCATCACAGGTAAAAATTGTATATTGCCAAAGTCACTTTTGAAAAGCGCTTTAATCATCCTTGCAGTATTTGTTTAGTTATTTCATGCCAGGGGGTGTCTGGGTGGCTCAGTCTGTTAAGTGTCCAACTTCAGCTCAGGTCATATTCTCACAGTTTGAGTTTGAGCCCCATGTCAGGCTCTGTGCTGACAGCATTGAGCTTGGAGCCTGCTTCCAGTTCTATGTCTCCCTCTCTCTGCCTCTCCCCCACTCCCTGTTCTCTCTCTCTCTCTCAAAAATAAACCCTAAAAAAATTTTTTTTCATGCCAGAAATTTCATTTCAGAATTCAAATATTACTTTATAATGTATTGGATCTTCCTGTTTAATGCCTTCAATTTTAGCCTTCTAAAGTATAGAGCACAACACAAGATCTCACATATATGGAGATATTAATTCCCCTCTTTACTGTCTCACATTTCTCTATGGATCTTACTTTGCAACTTTCCTGGCTACTTAAGAACTATGGAGTTGCTTGTTGCTTTTTTAATAGCAGAGGATCCCTTTAAATCATTCATACACCCTTTCCAAAAGTTTACCTACAGGTATCATCTGATTCAACTTTGATTGTTTTCACACTGCGGGAAATCAGGGAGAATCAAACTAGGAGCCCTCATTCACAGACATATCCCCCTGCCTATAATTATCACCTGTGTTGTTTTTCATTTTTTAAATTCACACTCACTCTAGTTCTTGTTCTTTCATAGCACACAGACTTGAATTTAAGACCAAAGCATCCATGATTTGATTTCTCTATGAACAAAAATTTTGATGTTTAAGACACCTTGGGGAGATTTCCCAAATGGTTGGAGTCAGAAAGTGAAGGGGGCTGGAGTGGGGAATGGAGGCAGAGATAGGATTTTTCAAGTGTGCAGATAGAAAACAGAGGAAAAAGGATTTTCAAAGCATCAACCCCAAGGACACTGTATTCAAAAAGCTATCTGAACCACACGTTACAGCAAAGAAACATTGTCAGTGATAACTTGACAAGAAAAAGAGTTGGCTTCTACTGGTGAAGGGCATTGATTTTCAGGAAGAATTTTGCCTGCGTAAGAATGTCGGAACAAGTTCTCAGTAGGGAATATCTTGGCTTACTGAACCTTTGGGAGACTTAACCATTCATCATAAAGTCAATGTGAATTTTTTCTATGGCTCAGCATTTTGTCAATTAACTTTCAAGTTAAGAGATTCTACATTACCACCAAAATACCATAGGCTGACCCCTCAGTATTGCACTCTAGCTCATTAGAATCCTCTTCCAAAATACACAGCTATACTTTTACTTTTGAACAGATGCCAAATATTCTATAATTACTTATAAATTTGATAGTGATAATATGCAGATTAGATTCCCTAACATTTCAAGCTAAAAAATGGAATTAGACAAAGGTATAGAGAGAAGGAATCTGAGTAATTATGTTTGCTTGAAATTCTCTGGCTGGTTTATTTGCCTTTAGGACTATTTTGGGAAATTTTGTCACTGCATTATTCAGATACTGAACTGTGGCAACACACAGGTGACATCATCCAGGAGCTGAGCTTGTTCAATTTCAGACACATCAAAGAGTCATGACCAGTTTCTGAAAAGTCGATCTGAATTGCTAACCAGCCCCACAGTCCCAAATGGAATTTGGACTAATTTTTTCATTAGCAAGATAAGCCCAGGTGAGTCTCCCTTAAACACACTTTACACAGTTCAAACCAAGGCAGTGCTTTCTCTGCCTTAATGCAAACTCACAGAGTCTGAAAGTTTAAGAAAATATGTTTGTATGTGTATGTGCGCATATATAATGCAAAATATTGTATATAGCCTACTCATAAGTAATGAAAGTACTGGTGAACTCATGTGGATTTCATTAGACAAGATGGTCACATTTTTATCTTTTGAAGTAACTACAAACTTCTGGTTAGCCAGAGCACATTAAACCCAACATTTATCACCACTATCTTCTGAAATTCCTCAAAGATTTTAGTAAAAGAGAATGGGAGGAAATGGTGGTTCAACTAGAGGCGATGGCAAACGTTGGAAAAAAGAAAACAGAGTGAGGGTAACTGACTTAGTATGGAATTTCTCAAACTTTCTGCCCATTGAAATCATCTTCTGAATATCAAATAAAGCTATGATAAAAATGGATTCTAAGTCATCAAATAAAACAAGAATACATGAGTACTCATGTCCTACAGGGTTAACAACCCTGACCATGTTGGTATGGCGGACACAGCTGTTGCCAAGGCATTGGGGACCATGATATACTGGTCAGGTAAGTGGTCTTTTGGATTAGACACACCAAGCCCTGGGTCTGTTCTGGCTTTTTAGAGTTATGTCTTAACAAGGTGCTTCATTCTGCAAGCCTCGGTTTCTTCATGGGTTAAATTTAGAATATTGTAAGATTGTTAGGGAGATTAAATAATTGCATGTTTATAAATATTTGGCCTATTTCTGGCCCGGAATTAATATTTGGCAAAGGCTGCTGTTTCATTACATTAAGTCCATGTTTATTTTCTTTGATGGTATATTCCTTGGTTATCACCAAAATGGGTATAAAATATGAGATAGCTAAATTAGAAAATAACTAATATCAGTATTATCTAATTTATTTCAACCCTAAATAAAAGTAAAACGTAAGGGAGTACAGGATAAAATATGTCATCAGCTTCAATGAAACACCTCATAAATGCAGAATTACTAAACACTTGATCAATGAATTTAGGTAATTAGATAATTAGATAAACTCATTAGATCAAGGAGTTCAAATAATATGTCTACTATAGTTTTATTACACTGTGTAACCATACATTGGGAGTCCATTAAGAAACAGTCTTCATGGAAAGTAGTTTTAAATTCACTGAAATTTGCAAAAGTGCACATGCAACTTTTCCTGATAAAGTAGACGTTAAAGCATGATGGCTATTCAAAGATCAGGGGTTCCATTTTTACGAACACAACCAAAGAGTTGATTATCTATCTCACATATTTTTCTGTAGGTATATGCCAACAATAAGTAAAAATAGTATTTTCTCTCTTTTCATTTGTCAGAAATGAGTCTGCTCTCTTGATCTATATTAACCTTCCCATTATTATGAGGTGCAATCGCCAGATGGCCCTATCCTTCATCATAATCATTTTTATTAACCTGCAGGGGAAAGGGTGAACTAATGGGATAGTCCAAACACAATATTCCAAACGTTTCTAACTACAACACCAGTGTGCTTCATTCATGGAATTTATTAGCTGTGAAAACTCCGACACTAGGTTTCTCAAGGCCAAGATTATATCAGATACAGAAAATGGAAGGAAAATAAGCTCTTCTCCTACACTCTGGAGACTGGCTCGGTTTCGGGGAACTCCTTGGACACACTACCACTGCTATGAATTTGGAATTGGTAACACTGTCTCTCTACCAGATACCAGGCAGATTTTTTCAAAATCTCTGAGGAAAGACAAAGCAGAAAATGGCCACATAAAAGTAAAGCTGACATGATACATTTTAGTTGTGAAAGAGCCAGCTTGCTGGTGTAGCAGTTTTGTTCATATGTCCATTAATCACAGGACAAAACTTGGAGCATCAGTTCTATTTGGGGACTTTAAGGAGACCATACATATTCCTATTAAGGTTTACCGTTATGGATACTAAATTTGAAGCCAGTATGTGTCATGATTTAGCATTTTAACTAAGAAAAAAAAAACAGTCTTAAAGAGACCCCCATTGGATATATAAGTAGGCTATTTCTTAGTCTTCAAATGTGACTCAAGTTACATAATCTAGAAAAGACACTTCTCTTTCCCTCTCTCCTTCTCAACTGAAATCTAACAGTCTACCTATTATCTTTTTTTCTCTTCCGCTACAAAACTAGGCCAGGTTTGTAAAATTACCTTTTAATGCTTCACAAAGTTATTAATATTCTCATCAGTCCACCTTTTTCTTCCCTCCAGAATAAACAACTTTTACTTTTAAAATGTGGGGTCTCTTATCTTTAAGATTCCTTTTGTTAATTTTCTTTTCTTGTTTATGACACTTGACTGGATTGTATCCTAATCCTCCCAATTTTCGTTAAGCTGGGTGCTCTTAAAACAGAAATATGTATGTTAATAAAGATCTGTCTAAACAAAAGCAATACTTATCAGGATGGATAAATCCTCACGTATTATGCTCCTCATGTATTTGGCTTCATTACCAAAAGTTTTATCGCTAAAGCCATATACACCGGTTTATCAAAGTGGTATATACGTCGTCTGATTTTCATGTTTCTGTTTTTACCCTGAAAACTGAACTAGAACAAAGTTGTTAGGAATCTGAAGAATAGGCCCTTAAATGTAGGCTGAGAATACATGAAGGGATTAAAAGGTTAAATATCTCGACCAGTATCAAAAGTATCATATTCAGGGATTAGAACACTTACATCTGCTGAGGATTTTCCATGAAGCACATTTTCTCAACACATTAGTCAATCACACTGAAGGTGAAGGAAAACATCTAAGAGATTGGGCTTTTGCTCCTAACATTCCACACCAGAAACAGTTTCCCCAAGATCACCAAGACCTTTGTGTTGCTCCATTCAAAGGTAAATTCTCAATCCTTTTCTAACTACAGATCAGTAGAACTTAGTACATGGATAACTTTTTTTTTAAGTATCATTTACCAATCCTCAAATATACATTTTTTATGAATACAGCTGGGCAAAATTTGACAGCTGTAGGCACCACATAGAGACAACCCAAAACAAAACACAGAACACTTCCATCACCCAGAAGATTCCTTTGTGTCCCATTCCGGTCATTCCCTGCATCACTCAGAGGCAGCCACTTTCTGACTTCAGCTATCATAGGTTATTTCTTGCATTTCATAAAAACGGTATGACTCAACATGAACGTGTGTGTGTGTGTGTGTGTGTGTGGTTTCTTTTACTAAGCATAGTTTGGGGGGGGGGGGGGGTTTGACATTCTACACCATGATTTGTTCTTTCATTCTTTTCCTTTTGAAGTATTCCCATTGTTTCTGCTCTTTAGTTATTATGATTAAGGATGCTGTGAACATTCTTGCAAAAGTTCTTCTGGGACTTTTTTTTTTAAAAATCCATTAAAAATTATACCTTTAGGTTGTCTTAAGTTGAACTATGCTGGACAAGCGTCTTTTTTCTTTTTGACTGCTTCAGATTTGTTGAAGTTCTTGGTATGTGGGTTAATATCCTTCACCATTGTTGGACTATCTTGGCTACTATTTCCTTAAATATATTTTTCTTCTCATTCTCTTCTCCATTTTACTGGGACTTCAATTACATGTTAGGCTATTTTGTATTGTCTCACAGAACTGTTCTTTTCTTTTTCCCCCCACTCGTTTTTTCATTTTTGTTTCTGTTTGGATATATTCTATTGACCTTTCAAGTTCACTGACCTGGTCTCCCTTGAATCCATTTGCTTTAGGCTCATCTGACGAATTGCTTTTTCAATTGTAGCGTTTTTATCACACTTTTGTATAGTTTTCAGATCTCTGGAAAAAATACTCCATCCCTTTATGCATGTAGTCTATCTTCTCCAGATTCTTAAAGCACTTTTATCAGAATTGTGTTCAAGTTCCTTTCTGGTAACATCTGGACTATCTCTTTACCTACTTCTATTTAGTGTTTCCCCTCATGACCACGGGCCACATTTGTTTATGTCCATAGTTTTTATTATGCTTTTTGTGTAAAAGACCACTAGACACTTGATCTTAGCCAAAAGGCCGAGAAGCGATGTAAAAGACCACTAGAGACTAAAGGAGTAATACTCAGCTCCAGAAAGTGGCACACAGTGTCTTCTGACAGCTTAGAGTGGGTGGCTTAGTCCATCTTTACTGCAATTAGGCTGGACCTGGGTTTTTTGCGCAGGCTTACTTTAATATTTTAGTGGTCAGCCCAGAATATTTCCTTTTAGCCAGTCATTGGTGAGATTCCAGACAGCTCTTATTCCTTTACAGAATTCCAAACAATGGAAATCTCCTTCTGCTTTACCGTCAGGCTGCCACCTCTTGGGGCCCCCATGAATTCTCCCTGCTTTCCACTCCTGTCCCCATTTTTCTGCATCTCGGAAAATCTTTCTCAGCCTTCCTGCCTTTTAACAAGACTTCCGAGGGTGGTTTATCTTCTATGGTATCTCAGGATACTTTGGTGCGCTTTCACTCTACCTTCTTTCTTGGCGCACACTTTGGTGGATGAAAGCCCGGAGTGTCTCAGATATCTTTCTGCTACGTTACCATGATCCCAGCCTTCAGGGCATGGCTACTTTGTACTCGGGAGAGTGGTCAGCAGGGGTCTCTCCCAGCTACATGTCCACAGCTCCAGCCTTCAACATACTCCCTGCATGCTCCACAAAGGCCCACTGGAAACTGCTGGCCAGTATATGTCCATCTGCTCCTGGTGAGGGTCTTGAGAACTCTAGTCTTAGAGGCCACGTGGCCAAGAGATGTCTGTTCAAAGTTCAACTCATTTGTTCTTACTCAAATCTATGGCATATTCTTCTTGTTACTCTCCCAGTTTTAAGACAACTCTAGGCTCTTCCCTCCTATCAAGAGCCCATCGCTTTCTAAAATTGAATTAATTTTTGTTTATATGCTAAACTTTCTGGTGGGTTTTAAGAAATACAGGACTTTGGTAGCTTATCTTGTTTGTTTTGGTTAAGATGGAAGAGTGTTTTGCAACTTTCTTCCTTACAGCCAGAGGCAGAAGTCCTCTGCCCTCTTTGACATACTGCCCAAACCAGCCTACGTGATCCTGTCTCTTGCATCTGCCAGAATTCCCACTTTTTATTTCCCTGATCCCTTTCATTTTTTCTGTATTACATATTGATTTTAACCCATTAGATTCTTACTTGTGTTTATTTCTTTTTTAATTTTCTATAGCTTTTTGCAAGAAAATAGTTTCTGTGAGGTCAGGGATTCTTATGTGTGTTGTTTACCTAATACCCCATGTGGCTAAAACAGAGCCAGGCACATAGTATATATATCTATTTGCCAAATAAATAAATACTTTAAAAGATTTGAATTTCATTAAGATATTAGGGATTCCATTAATGTACCTCTATCTACTCCCTAAGCAATTGTAATTTGAGTGGAATCACTTGTCTTTATCAAGGAAGATAGGTATTCTTGCAAAATAAATTCTATTTGCTGTAAGACCCATAAAGTTTTGCAGTACATACAGATCAAGGCAAAAAATAACATAACTTGAAGTACTTATTCATATAATGTTCAAAAGTTGTTTAAATTAGATTATGGTTTCCCTGATGAAAGAAAATGTACTATAGCACTAAAACAGTTCTGAAGATAGGATGAAATTTTTTTAGGTTTATTTATTTTGAGACAGAGCACACCAGCGTGCAAGCCAGCCTGAGTGGGGGAGGGGCAGAGAGAGGGAAGGAGAGAATCCCAGGCAGGCTCTGCAGTCTCAGTGCAGAGATAGATGCGGGACTCATCTCACAAACCGTGAGATCATGATCTGAGTCAAAATCCAAAATCCAGTCAGACACTTAACCAACTAAGCCACCCAGGTGCCCAGAAGATAGGATGAATTTTTTTTAATAGTTATTTATCTTTGGGAGAGTACAAGCAGAGGAGGTGCAGAGAGAGGGGGACAGAGGATCTGAAGCAGGCTCTGTACTGACTGACAGCAAGACTCTGATGTGGGGCTTGAACCCACGAACCACAAGATCATGACCTGAGCCGAAGCCCGATGCTTACCTGAATGAGCCAGCCAGGTGCCCCAGGATGCAATTCCTGATTAGGACATTATTAGAATGGCTTAATGGTAGATTTTATCCTGCCAAACTTGTATTCTACTAGAGACTGCTATCATTAGTGCTGTTTTACAACTACTAAGATTGGAGAACTTGTTGAGAGAACAAAGACATACCTTTCGACCAGTACTTGTCAAATCAATGCACAATGCATATACAAATTACCTGGGGGAGGATGTCAAGTTACCTGGGATTTTGTTGAAATGCACATTCTGATTCAGTATTTCTAGGGTAGAACTGGGGGTTCTACATTTCTTTTAATGTTTATTTTTGAGAGAGAGAGAGAGAGAGAGAGAGAGAGAGAGAGAAGAGAGCGAGTGAGTGCAAGCAAGCAGGGGAGGGGCAGAGACAGAGGGAGCCACAGACTCCAAAGCAGTCTCCAGGCCCCGAGCTGTCAGCACAGAGTCCGACACGGGGCTCGAACCCAGGAAACATGAGATCCTGACCTGAGCCAAAGTCAGATGCTTAACAGACTGATACACCCAGGAGCCCCAGGGATTCCGCATTTCTAACATACTTTCGGGTGAGGTTGATGTCCATGCTCCACATTTTGAGAAACAAAGCTCTAGATTACACATACCTACCATGCATACATACTTAACCTAAAAACTTCTGCAGCAAAAGTACTTAACATGTCTCATCTCTTACACCATATAGACATGCACGAAGAGTATGGCACTGGGGGTAACTGCTTTGAATCTCTGGCATCCCGTGGCTATCACACCAGATGGACATGTGTGTACTCCTCTAGTTGTCCTTCAAGTTCCCCACTCTCTAACAGTTGGAAAGCAACAGCTCTCCCACTATCCCCCACCATGAGAAAAGCTGCACCCTGAATTTACCTAAAGCATAGCAGCAGCCATCAAAAAGCTTTATGACCTCAAGAGATTAAAATTCTGTAGAAAAGAGCAAACCTTGCTAGGGGAAGAAAAGAGAAAATGTTAAAAGGAATTATAACACACACACACACACACACACAAATAGATGAAAAGAGCATGCAGAACTTCAGATTAAGCTTCCCTGTACAGATGTGAGCCACATAAGGAAGCATTAGCAATTCTACAGAGTCTGTATGGGACTGAACTCTATAAAGAATTTGAGTTGTAGCATTGATAATACCAAACAATAAAATGTTATCCTTTTCACGTTTCTTCACAGATAAATTCTCCCCAGTCAGAGCCACCAAAATGTATTTTAATCAGAATTCTATTTGTATATAAATGACAGATAAAATATAGGTGAGCACTTTTTTCTTTCTTTGCAGAGCTCATCATTTCTTTGAGGAATGGAGGCACAATAAAAGAATACTGATTTCCATTAATTTTTTCTCCTTGCAAGTAAATTTAGGAATGAGTCAGTGAACAGTTCTCTACCTTTTTTGCTTTTAATTCTCCACCCAGCCAATTTCTAATAGTATCAAGAGAATTCTGCACTACATAATATTAACATGAGCACATTTCTTTAGTGAATGAAATGACATTATGTTGCTAATATTCAGCTTCTACCTCCTGTTACAAGTCACAAGAGGCAAACTCCAATTTCAATTACTCAAGGGTCATCCCAATTTACCAATTTTAGGGTAAGTACCAGCACAAGTGGCTCTCACCAATTATTCAAGTAAAGTGGATTCAAACTAAAAAAAAGAAATCTGAAGACAAAATTTACTCATGAATTGCACAGAACCGCCCAGGAACAAATTTAACCTTAAGGAGTATGCATAATATTAAAAGGGAAACATTATACTATTACTAAAATGTAGAGAGCAGAAAGATGAAATATACTGCAAATGCCAGCAAAACTCTAAAACCTTTTCATCAGAATTTTCACTTGTTTTGTTTTTGTTGTTATTTGAGAAGGTGAATGAAACGGATTGCTTGCAGGAAAATGCTGTTTTGAGTGAACGAAACATTAGCCTACAGTAGAAGGTATTATTACATTCCTTGAAAACTACCTTAACTCTTTTCTTTCACACATATCTTGCAAAGATAAAATTTACTGGATTATTCATTCTGCTCTGGAGATTTGCAGTAACAGGTCCTATGGTTGTGAGAAATATTCTCCCTGCCTATTCCAGAGAGTCATGAACATTCCTTCTCTTCCTGCCATCAAAGCCAATGACATTCTTTAAAATTTGTCTATGCTGAGCAGTTCCCTCCATAGGGAGGGCTACCAAAATCCTAAAGGGATACCTTGTGTACGTATAAAAGCAAAAATGTCAACGATACTCCTAATAAGGTCATATAAGAAAATGTTCAATTGTTTTAATTGGACAAATTCTATGTTACCTAGTTCGATGAACTCACTGAGCTGAAAAGGCCATTGCCAAATGATGGTAAGTAAGGTCAACCACTTGGAAGGAAAAAAACTGAATAGATAACAAAGTAAACTGTTTAATCAAAACTGGTATTATTGCAGTTTTTGGCTGAAACACTAAAATATGTCAGTGAGATGGATTGACAGGGGTCTTAAACGCACTTATTACATTGGATTTGCAGAGAGAAATTCAGACCTAGTGACTTAATAACGTTGATAGCATCATCCATCTTAGCAGAAGAAAACGGCTAATCTACTTTAGCACCGAGTTCATTAAAGACTGATTTCTGCGCCCCACCCCCACACACACACCTCCATGGGAGAAGCAAGGCCTCAGATAAGTCACCTTCGGGTAAGTATTCACACACCATTCCACTGACAGCATGGCAGCCCACAAATAACAAAGCACAAGAATAAAAAAGGCATCTGTTTTTTAGAAAACACTACAACACAGGGAGTATTAAAAGATATTGACACACCAATTGGAGTTTATTAATTTAAGTTTGAGAGATGATTAAACGGTTGGTCAAAAGGAAATAAAAGAAAATGAAGGAAGCTTAAGAAGAGGTAAGACACTTGCTTGAGAGAAGATGCTTATACAGAAGACTGTGATGGCGATGCGGTCCAATGAAATTTTTCTAGTATGTTCCATGCATTAGGGTGCCTGTCAATAGACAAACCAGTGACTGGAAAGGCTTCAGACATGGAGGGAATCCAGACAAAGAGCCATCAGAGTTGACAAAAAGCTTGCTTCAGGGCATAACTTTTTCCCTCAGATGACCTAAAAAGCATCCTGACTGTAACAGGAGTAGGTAGGATGGTCCCAATACCAAAAAAGAAACAAGGTTCTTTGGCTTTTTATCAAGATGAGGCAGCCATAAAGGGATTTTTATGAGGAGTCATAAAGTCACACACCATGCGTTTGTGTTCAAGAGACTTTTTCCAGGAAAACATTCCTGCCAGTGACACATAAACTATGAGCACTATCTACCCGTATCATCCTTGGGCAAAATGTAGTTGGTATAGAGTCCAATTTTGCACAAGTGATTTTCCTGAACTGCTAAAGTGTGAAAACAAGGATGTGTTTAAACAGTGGCCAAACCCCAAAAGGCACAGCAGTTATCCCTCACCTCAACAAAAATTAAAAGGAAGATATGTAATAACTGTGGTATAAGATCTAGAGCAAAAGGCCTGGGTTTCATGAGACTTACACCTGCGCAACCCTAAAAAATCTAATTGCCTGAATCAAATCAATGTAGATAGCACTTCACTAAACACACTATTCTTATGCAAGGCACTGGTGTAAGTGCTCTGTGTGCATCTCATTTAACTCTCCAAACGATCTCCAAAAATAAAAATAATAGGTATAGTATTGTCATTTTAGAGATGATACCACTGAAGCCCAGGAGAGTTTAATGTTGGCCACGTAACTGGTCAGTTTGAAATCAGGTAATGTGGCATCATGAGCCAAGTACTCAACTACTTAACCTCTAGCCACTGCTTATAAAAATCTACAAAATGGTATAAATCTGATCACCTTCCTCACGAGGCTACCCCAGACTCAAATACAGTCACATTTACAAAAGCACTGCATACACTTTAAAGCACGATTTTAGTTACTGTAACATTATTTGCATAAATTAAGGGTTCCTGAGCAAAATCCTACAAAGGAAAGGGCCCTCATACCCACCCCCCAACTGCCATCTCCCTACATTCTCCTCCAGTAGCCTTCTCGCTGCCAGGCTCCTGTAAATGGTGCTGATCTCTATGGCAGGACCACTTTTGATTTTAAATACCAGTAATGACACCTGTAACATATTGGGTCACTATTGTAGCTGGCCTCCTACATATTTCAACTCAATTCTGCCAGTGTCTCTGTAATATTGATATGATCATCTCCGTTTTAGAGATGAGGAAATAGGCCCTGCAACTGTTTAATTTGTGTAAGCATCCGCAGCTAAGGAAGTGAAGCTGAGAATCAAACTCAGGGTTGTCTAACTCTAAAATATGTGCCCTGTCATCACAGCAGGGATGATGGGCAACCAAGGTTGTTTCAGTTATTTAATGCTGCCTCACATCAAATAGGCATCCCTAAAACCACCATATTATACTTACATCTTCTATGGATCAGGAATTTGGACAGGACTCAGCCGGGATGGCTTACCTCTATTCTACAATGTCTGAGGCTTTAACTAGGGAGACTGTAAGGGGTATAAATGACTCAGTATGGCTGGGGGTTGGAATCATCTTGAGTTTGCTTACTCAAATGCCTCATACCTGGACTGGAAGGACTTGGAAGATTGGGCTCAGCTGGGCTGTTGACTGGATCACCTACACAAGACTTCTCTGTGCAGCACGACAGTGAGGTTCCAAGAATAACATCCCACACCAGAGTATCAGAGAGTGAGCATTCCACAAGATGCAGAAACTACCTGGCCCTTGAAGACCCAGCCTTAGAAGTCACACAGTATCACTTCCACTCTGCTCCACTGGCCAAAGCAACCATAAGCCCGTCCAGACGCAAGGGGAGGAGACATAGACCATCCTTTCCAGAAGGAGTCTGGATCACATTACAGAAAAGCATGGGAAATAACAAGTATTACTGTGGCCACCTTTGGAACATTCAACCCGACACAAGTCTGTTCCTTTCAAAACCAACATTGAATCTTCAAATACTTGCTTCTCCTACTTTTCAAACACTTCAAGTCGCTGTGTATAAACATTTTATGTACTTTTCTTCCTCAGCTCAATACTAAATCCTTAAAAGCCCAATCCAAGTTTCACCTATTCTAGCCAATTCTTAAGAAACTCTCACCAACTCTGATTTATCCCCGTTCACCTTAGAATCCTCATGGTCTTTATTTAGCATTTTAGCGTTTAAATATGCTAAATTAGTAACTTGTTATTACATTCTTCGTTCCATTGCTATTAACTGTTCTTTTAGTGTCTCACTTCCCTAACTAAATTCAGAACCCCTTATAGACCTCATTTTAATCTCACTGCACATGGCACAGCTTTGGATATATATCTTAACCATAATAAAGACACTTGGGATTGAATGATGCTATATGGTAGTTTTCAAGGCATCTGACTAAACATGGTTGATGTATCTGAATGTCTATTTTAACATACATGAAAATGCAGTGGTGATTTACATGTCTCAGTTCATCCAACAAGCACAATCGAGGACCTGCTATGTGTGTGATAATATGCCAAGTGTGTATTTCAGAGATAGGCCGTGGGCCTGTTTTCCTCATAGACATTATTGGGAAACAAATACATCACAGACTTGTGCATGTGTGTACCAAAACAAAAATGTACAGGTGTCATAGAGAGGTATGGGTATCCTAGAGATACCAAATGGGGACCCTCCAAGGACAATGAGATTGGTTCTAGCTGAGGTATTGAAGAAGACTCTGAGAACTCATGTAGGCTGGTTACTAAGGGTTACATAATATTTGCACAAACTGAGATTGACAAAGGACAGATTCTAGGCGAGAAAAGAGAAAGGCTGATCATATTTGGTTAAAGGGACCCAAGGTATTATGCTGCCCGGAGGCACTCAGATTTCTCTCTAGTCTCATTTAGGGTAAGAAATCTGAGCTTATCAGTTTGCCAGTCTCTGTATTCTTCAAATTTTCTACATTTGGGATTTAGCTTCTCCCTCCAGTTAGTCATTTTATGTGAAGTTCCTTTTGAAACCCTCAGCTCCTTCTCAATAAAGAAAAAGCCTTGCACGTAGTTGCTTTTTTGTTCTCTTGAGGATTTGACCAAGATACCCCAGCTTGCAGACTATTTGCTTGACTCTATTTAGGGTTACAAATCCAACTTCTCAGTTTTTAATATGTGTACAAATCAACTGGGGATCTAGTTAAAATGCAAACTCTGATTTCACGGAGCTAGGGCAAAGATTTTGCACTTCTCAACAACACTCAAGTGATGCTGATTTTTCTGGTCCACTAGACACACTTAGAGTAGCAAAGATCTAGATTAATATTATGAGAACAGCAGTCACATTGCCCACACTATCCCCAGTACCTGGCTCAGTGCCTTTTACTTAACAGATGCTCAGTTAATATATTCTAGGGACTATATGAGTGAAAGAATTAATAAGAGAATAAACAGTTAAATTATCCCCCTATAGTCCTATAGGCCCTGCTAGCCTACAATTAAAGCAATTTCCCAGTACCTCATGAGTCAGCAAATAAACACTGGAAATATATACTTTGGAATGCACAGACCCTTTATTCAATCTACAGTGCTTCCGTAAATTCAACGACCAAAACAAACACAAGTAACATTCTGCTCCCAACAAAGAACTTTAGAATCGTTAAGGGTTTTTCCTTGCCTCAACAAAATGACTGAATCCTAACATCTTTACTTTGTCTCCTTTTCATAACCTCGTAAGTCTCTCACAATCTCCCAGCTGGTAACAATCTTTCTTGCATCTAAATTATCCTGGGGCTCTGTCTGTATCTGTCCTTGGAAAAGTATTTTGCTACCGACTGAATGTGTCCCTCCCCCCAAAATTCAGATGTTGAAATCCTTACCCCCAATAAGATGGTATTAAAGGATGGGGCCTCTGGGAGGTGATTAGGTCAAAAAGATGGAACCTTCACGAATGAGATTGTGCTTTTATAAAAGAGACCCCAGACATCATCTCATCCCTTACCCCATAGAGGATGCAGCAAAAAGTCAGCAGTCTGCAACCAGGAGGAGGAGCCTCAACAGAACCTGACCACACAGGCACTCTGATCTTGGATTTCTAGCCTCCAGAAATGTGAGAAATAAACTTCTATTATTGCTAAGTCACAGTTTATGGTATCTTGCTACAACAGCCCCAATGAACCAAGACAGTATTATCACGTGACCCCTCTCTTCATAGCTGCTTCTCCTGCGTACAAATCCATAGAATCTGTGGAGATGATTCACATTGTAATTGGAAGGTTCACAATGGAACTGAAACTCCCACAGTCCATCTTCTGTACCCATCAGAAAGCCCAATGCAGACATGCTTCCAAATCATTACTCTGGCAAATAAGGAAATGATGCTGTGATTGACATTTTTCTAACAGTTTTATTCTAATAGCTCTAGGGCTTGATAAATGCCATGGACTGTTTAGGAAACAATACAGTTATCATATCATTTTTCCATCAAAGGCCACATGTGGCGACATTTAACCGTTCATAACATCTAATCCAAAACTGGGATCAGGACTGATAGCAAGCAACAATTGTCCTTTTATAAAAGCAAATGGAATTATATTTTGGTGAAATTAATCCACCCAGTAAAATCTCGGGCATAATTTACAGCCCAGAAAACATGACAAGGATAATCATTCATTACTATTTGTACATCTAATTTGTTTATAACACCCTGGAGGTGCCAATCACCCATATCTCACAAGATAAAAGACAGAAAATAATTAGTAAAGGAAGAAATTTGAATTTTGTTGCAATAGGAAATTGAGGTTACGGATTCTTTCAAATTCTTTGTTTAAATGAGTTCAGTGTTCAGTTCATGTTAAAAAGTGTTACTAATGATGGTTTGCATAAACCCTTTTAGGTTTTTGCTATTTTAATTACTGCATCACTGATTTTTTCTGCAACCTAATTTTGTTTTTAAAAAAAGGAGCTACCCAAAACCTCAAAGACTTTGTGTGTTCCTGTGTCAGAAGAGAAACAAAACAAATACAACCTCGTGAACAATTTTTAAAGCGTTTATTTATTATTTGTAAAAAGAGCCTAGACTCTCAAACTTTGGAATAATGTAGAACAGGCTTAGAATCTCTGGTATTCCATTTACAGGAGATTTTAATCAATTTACTTGACTTCTCTAAGGCTCCATTTCTTCATTGGTTTTATGGATATATTACCAGCTCTTTCATCAGTGTGGTTAATACACGGATTCGATTAAGATAATAAATGAAAAATACCCAAATAGTATTTGGCATATAGAAAGATAGCAATAGGTGTTAGTTCCTTCTGCCTCCCCTACGGGTCCCCCTTTTTTTCTGAAGCTGAAATATAATGGCAGGACACAACTCTCAGGACTATGGTTGAGCTGATCACGTTATGGCTTCTGTGTATTAAACCAAAAAGAACTCATGCTATCCACCTATTTCCTCTCTCCCCTTCACCTGCGCTATGGAACACTGGGGTAAATCCTGGAGAAACATTATACATTACTTTCACCTTCACCTGACTATATCTTCCATTGGCCATTAAAAAGTATCTTAAACATGGAAGATCTTAGTAAATGCTGGCTAATTGCTAGTACATTATTTCTGGTGTTCAAGTGAAGCAGATTATTAGGTAAGCCTGATTAAATGTTGGCTACCTCATTCATTTATTCAATTACTTCATTCATTCTTACAGTCACTTATTGGATTATTTGCCCAACAGTCAATGATTGATAATTTAGTATTTGTAAACTAATGGGTGAGGCACACTGGAGAATATATACATGCAGAGCCTCAATTACAGGCATGTGACCAGATGCGGTCACAGTGCTCTGCAGCTGGGATTTAATGCTCTGCAGCAATTGTCTTAAAATTGTTAATAATATTTAAACTTGTGTTTTAGGACAATGTACCATCACTAGGAACTCAGATTTAGCTCATGTGTGGTCCAACCTCTAGCTACCTTTCCGCAATGGGATCTCAACCACCTACTGTCTGTCCTCCAGCATCCTGGGTGCCCTTCTTCTCATTCCACTGCCACTCTCCACCCCTGATGATGGCCTGGACATAAGCATGGAAAGAGTCAGTGTTGGACACATGCCCCCTAAGCATTTCAGGGTACGGCATGTCAGCAGCCCCACAAGATGTCAACCCCACAATGCTTTGGGTGAACAACTTGGTGGAGTCCACCTAGTACATCCTGGCGTAACTATTGTAACGCTCCTGGTTAGGAATGGGCGTAGAGAACCTGTCCACTGGAAGTTGAAGTAGCAAGCCCATGGGGAGGGTAAATAGTTGGCTCAATTTCTAGAGGCACTGGGCTAGCAACTAGCAGGAAAGAGAACCTAGCCTGTTGGTCCCACATGTAGCCATCTGTGCATACCATGTCATTGGTGGGGGCCATGGGTACCTGTGGGATTCTATGTTTCTTCCTTGAGTATCCCTGTACCAGACGGACTACAGTATTAAAGAGCAAATTAAAAACACCTTGACTGGTCAAGAGTGAGATTGTGGAGGAAAGGAAAAAGTTTTTTCTCCTTTTGAATGACAATCTCCACATTTTTATTTTTCATTGGGTCCCCAAAATTATGGTGCCACCCCGCAATACATGAATAAGCCAGTCTTTATTTTCAAGTGATTACAAACTTCCATTGATTGAAAAGTCAAGTTTTAGACAAAAAGCTCTAGCAGTTTCTGTCTCCCAAACACTCCATCTCCCACAACATTTAAGAGCGTTTGCCATTGGCCATACCTACCTGGGAAGGCTGGGGAATTCAACTCACAGGAATCAGCCTCCTGGAACACAGAAAAAGGAGAAAAGGACACACATAGAGCTGAAGAAAGCTGACCCAAGAAAGACTATGAGAAAGAAGGTACCTATGCAGAAAGACAACTTTACAAGGGAAATACATAGTAAGCATTCAAATCACCTGTTCTGTAAAAGCAGAGGAGATGAAGACCACAGGAAAAAAAAAAAAAAAACAGCATCTATGGGTCACTTCACCTCCCAGCAACTTCCCATACTTTAAGCAGGTTACAACTTTGATAAAGTTACCTTACTCATCTTGATCTCTCAGGATTTTGTACATGAAAGGCACTCAATACATATTCAACAGAATTATACTGAATTCAACCCCATTTCATGCAGAAAGTACAGGTGTCACCTAAGCGAGACAAATGCAATGTGGCCAAAACCAACTTTACTCTTACCTCTCACCATTTCTACAAAATTCAGTAGGGGTAATCTACTTTGCCTCTAGATGGCAAAACTCCATTAGGAACATGACCCAGGCATCACTGTTTTGAGAGTCCTTTGCCTAGAGTAAGGAAAATAGAGAGGTGCCCAACAATGGAACTCTGAAGGGATTTTCTAAGTATGGTCCTTTTAATCCCTTTAGTTCTCTTCTCCTCCCTTACTAGACATACAGTGGTCTATCTCCACCCTCGCTGTGAAGTCGTCTTAGCCCTACCAAAGCTACCCTATTGGATAGAACTTAATACGGTTCTTCATAGTTCTTGTTCCCCCACACAGTCCCCATGGCCCTCAGAAACATAAGCATCATTAGCCCCAACATCCTGTGGTAAGGCAAGACACTACAAAACACTCTTTTGAATCCTCCACCAAAGCCCACATGTTTGTTAGAGATTCAGGATACAGTCAGATCCCATTTCACAAGCTGTTTTTGTCGGATGTAAATCCAGCAACTGCTGGATATGCAGCTGTCCATGCTAAGTGAATCCTTGAGGGCCCCTTCACTAGTCAGATAGTTCAAGCTAACAGGACCATGCTGTCCCCAAGGCACAGTGGGAGTTACAGACTCAGCAGCATCTTAGAGAAAACTCATTTCCAACCTCCTCTTCTCAGATCTCTGAAAACTTTGTTCTATAAGCCTTGATCTGGCTGAGAATTTCAAAAGTTGCTAAGCAAATTCAGAGTCATTTCCTCTCACCTGTGTGTAGAGGTGAAGAGGGGTGGATTCCTGTCTCTAACTCATGCTACGCTCTCCATGCACATGGAATTGGTGCCACAACTGACACTCAGAGAGGAAGGTCTTACTCTAAAGCCACTGTTTTTACTACTGGACTGAGCCAAGAGCAATACAGTGGTGAAAAGTTTTCAAGGTTATCTGGGCATTAAATGGTGATGCCCGAAGGGGGAGTGGAGACTTCAGACTTTCACTTATGCCTAAACTGTAGACCAAAATGGAACATTTGCCTTACTTGGTTGAGAGAGAGACACTGACTCAAAATTCAGCAAATGAATTTTCTATAAAGTCTTCTGCTTCTCTCCCCAATCTCCATCCAAAATCAAGTTCAATTTTCCATCAAACACCGTCAGCCAAATAGATTTCTCAATCCAACTGTATCAGCCTGTCCTTGATTACAACACAGCCTACAACTGGTTTAGCTTGGGGGGTCACAAACAGCATGCTCTAAGAAAGTTACAAATAGGAGTAAGAATTTCCCACCATCCCCTTCAAGCTCCTACCCCATTTCCTCTCTGCATATTGCAGGCTTCTTCTAAGGAAGAGCCCATGGGTATGTGCTAATTTGCACGGTGGCCTTAGAAGGTACTGTTCTAATTGCTTCAGCTGAAATCCATTTACTTTATAGCCCAATAAAATTCTGTGTGCAATGGTAAATAAAACCATGTGGATGTGGCCTCAATGCACAGTTCTCTGGGCTCCATTTGCAGTCCGTGATAAATTAAAGGGGAAAAAAAACCATTGTGCAAACGGATGCAATTAGCTGAAACGGTATATTTTTGGCCTCTGCTGATGTCTGCTTACATTCAATTCCCCACTTGAAAACCAATCCTCATTTGAAAGCAAACTAGAAAAATCTCTGTAATACAGATGGACCTCATTTGGCTGCATGTTGATGTGCAAAGACACCTTTATACATTAAATTGCAGTGTTGACTTCTGCACTTGAAATTTCATTTTGTCATTTTTAATCACAATGAGCAAATGTCATCCTTAATAATAACCCTCTGCTTCTCTATAATGCCTTTCGACAAAGGACCTGAAAGCACTTTTGCAAATATTAATAAACCAAGATTCACAACAACTCCCAGAGGCATCCGTATTGCAGGCTGAAAAGAAGCCCAAAGTCATGAAGTGACTTTGCTAATCCACACAGGAAACTAAACTCAAGGAGGAGAAACGAAAATTATCATCTGGGTTATGTCAGCCTCACCTCATTCATGTTCACCAGGCATTTTCAGCCCAATTGGAATTTCAGGGCCCAAGGAATGAATGAAGAACAACTTGGACTCGAAGATTTATGCTTCATTTTTTTCCCTCCCTCCTCTGTTCTTTCTATATGACGTTGGGTCCCAAATTCATACATTCAATCCAACTTAGCCCTCATTTTCCATACTCACAAAGAGCCCTACATATCTAATAAACACATCCAGCTTAACATATCCCCAAGCCAAACTCACGATGCTCCCTCCAGAAAACCTGTTTCTACCCTGGTCATTCCCCTTTCAGCAACAGGTAATTCTTTTCTAGTTCATCAGTCCAAAAGTCTGAGAGTCATCTTGGACTCCTCCTCCTCTTTCACCGCTGGCAAGTTACCTGTGAATCGTACTGGCTCTACTGTGTAAATAAACCCAGAGGCCAAACATTTTTCATCACTTCTTTCTGGACCCACCCCACCATCATCCGTAGTCTGGACTACTGGAACAGCCTGCTAATTTATCTCCCCGTTTCCCCCTTTGTCTGCTCATCTACCTTTCCACAGCAGACAGATTGATCCCTTTACAAATGTAAGTCATTTCTTGTACTCATTTGCTTAAAGGTCTTCAAGGTCTTCTCATCTCAGAGTAAAATCCCAAGTCCTTACTCCGGCTTACAAGGCCTTACGTGATCTGGACCGAGTCTCTCTCTGAATGTATGTATGGCCACCTCCTCCTCCTTTCTTTAGCTCCAGCCCTGCTGTCTTTTATGCTCCTCAAATAAACAAAGCATGCTACTACTGCCTTATAGTCTCCACACTTGCTCATCTCTGCCTGGAATGCTCTTCCTCTAAATAGCCCGATGCTTGCTCCTGCCCACTTTTAAGTCTCTGCTCAAGTATCACTTTGTCAAAGAGGTGTTCCCCAATTACCTCATTAGCATACGCAGTACCCTCGAGGCCACTCAACTTGTTGTATTTATTTTCATACCACTTATCAGCTGGCATCAATTTGCAAGTTATCCTTACATATGAATGGGCATGGTGATGGGACAAGTCTTCCTCCTAGGACTGCACAAATTCTTCCTTCTCCCCTGGGAAAGATGAAATGCTACCAACTTAGAAATGAATTCTTTTTCAAAGACTTCTAAAGGACTACACTAAATTTTCCCTAAAATTTTAAAGCAACAATGTCATAATATTGCAAAGGATTTTCTGATACTAGGTCACACACAAGCCCCCAAACTACTTCTAAGAGTGAGCCTTCCTGAACTGTGACAATTATAACTGAAAACCCAGCAAATTAAAAGAGACATCATTTTATCTCAATTCCCCATACCTTAAATAAGTCCACCATTTACTACAGTGAATACTTTTTGTCGGGGTCTTGATAAAAGCTTCAAACTCCTCCAACAGGTGTATTGCTAAAGCAAAATATATAGATTCACTAATGGGTATATACATCTTCGTTTTTTTTAAGCTTATTTATTTTGAGAGAAAGACAGTTTAAGCAGAGGACGGGCAGAGAGATGGAGAGAGAGAGAATCCCAAGCAGGCTTTGTGCTGCCAGTACAGAGCCCAATGGGGAACTCAAAGCCATGAAACCCCAAGATTATGATCTTAGCAGAAACCAAGAGTGGGAAGCTCACCAACTGAGCCACCCAGGCACCCCTTCACTTTTTAATATAGACCACAATATTTCTAATATTTTCTTCTGGAACTGTATTATTAGTTTGAAGATGTTTATTTTGCCAAATTATGGATTATCTTGCAAAAACCTTGTTTTAATCTTCTATTTCCTCTTTTGGTTTATAATTTAGATGACAGAAGGTAGTAAAAATAATCACCAAACAAAATAAGGAAACTCAAGCCACTGGAAAAGTCTTCATTTTTCTAGTTTTTTTTTTTTTTTTTAGATATAAAACACCTCCTAACTCAATATGTAAGGCTAACATTACTCCAATACTAAAAATAAACCAAGACATCACAAAGATAACTACAAACCAATGTCCTTTCAATACAAAGACACATAAAATCCTTAAAAGATTAGAAAAGTAAGTATTATAATACATAAAAAGTATAATACATCATGATCAAGTAGGGCCTAACATTAGAAAATTAGTAAGTGTAATTCACCCTATTAATATATTAAAAAAACATTTGACCATCTCAATGGATGGGAGATAATCATTCAACAAAATTCAACATCCATTCATGATAGAAACTCTAAATAAGATAGGATCAGAAAGGAACTTACTCTTCCTGAGAAAAGGCGTTACATAAGATCTACAGCTAACTTTATATTCAATGGTGAAAGATTGAATTATTTCCCTGATTAAACAGAGTAAGTTAAAGATGTCCAATCTCACTTCTGAGGTCCTAGCTAGTGTAATAAGGCAAGAAAAAGGCAAAGCATTTAGATGAAAAATAATTAAATTATCTTTATTTGCAGATAACATAATTGTTTAGGTAGAAAAATCTAAATATACAAATATTTATATATACTATATATATATATATATATGTATATATACTTTGTATATATAAATAGTATACAAAGAATATACAAGAAAAATTAAAACCCATAAGGAAATGTATCAGGATATAAGTTCAATATATAAATATTTAATGTATTATCTGTATACTGCCAAAGAATAATCAGAAATTGAAATTTAAAACCCAGAACAATTTATAATGCCATCAAAAAAAGTGTTTAAGGATAAGTCAAACAAATACATACACCATTTATATACTGAAAATTTCAAAGCATTTGTAAGGACAACCAAAGAAAAATCTACATAAATAAATACACAAATTTTATGAATCTGAACATATATTGTTAAGATATCAATATTCCCCCAACTGAACTACAGATTCAATGCAATTCCAGTATAGAGAATGTCATCCAAATAAAGAGATTTTTCAAAGATACTGTTAAGGAAAAGAAACAACAATCTAAAAACTGGAAGGAAATATTTTCAAGAGATGTTTTTGACAAATAACATGTATCAGAATATGTAAAGAACTCTCACAACTCAATAATAAAGTAGCAAACGATTGGACACACTTTTTATCAAAGAAGCAAATAACCACAAGAAAAAGGTGTTCCGATAGAAGAATGCAAACATAAACCACAATGAATTACCACTATATGTTTATAAAAATGGCTAAAACATAACACAAAAACAAAAAACCGGCAATATCTAGTACTGATGATAAGGTAAACCAACTGGAGATTTCAATTATTGCTTGTGGTAAAGCAAAAAGCATCGCTTTAGAAAACTGTTTAACGTTTTTATAGAGTTAAACATACTCTATCATAAATGAATAACCTAGTCATTCAAATAATAAGAGGATATTGGTGTTACATCTATACAATGGAATACAACTGCAATAAAAAGCTGAGAACTACTGATATATTCAACTTACATAAATCTCAAGAAAGTTTTCCTAAATGAAAGAAGCTAGGCACAAAATACCATATACTGTACGATTTCATTTAACACTTTGCAAAAGACCAAATATTTCTGGACAGAAATCAGATCAATAGTATCCAGGAGGTAGGAATACAGACAGGGATTGACTATAAAAGAACAAAGGAAACTTTGGGTGCTAATGGGAATATTCTAAATCTTGATTGTGGTGGTTACTACATTATTGTGTAACTTGTACATGTTTGTTAAAACTCACTGATCTGTACACCCAAAGAGATGGATTTTACTCTTTGTTAATATGCATCACTAAGCCTAGTGTAATATAGGAAATAGTAATTGAGAGTGTGAAGGAGAAAGGTAAAATTGGTAGTAATTCAGAGTATACAGGAGAAACCTTTAGTGTCTTTAAGGTACCAGAGTGGGAGACACTAAGATAGAAGGCAGTAGGCCTCACTGCAAAGAGTTCTTTTCAGATTTTAGTAGCTGGAGTATAATAAACTGAGTTATCTATGTATGTATGTATGTAATTAAATCCAAGTTAGTTATCATGTAGTGTAGTACTGGTTTCAGGACTAGAATTTAGTGATTCATCACGTAGATACAACACCCAGTGCTCATCCCAACAAGTGCCCTCCTTAATGCCCATCACCCATTTAGCCCATCCTCCCTACTGACCTCCCCTCCAGCAACCCTCAGTTTTCTGTATTTAAGAGTCTCTTAATGGTTTGCCTCCCGGTTTTTATTTTATTTTTCCTTCCCTTCCCATGTTCATCTGTTTTGTTTCTTCAATTCCACACATGAATGAAACCATATGGTAGTTGTTTTTCTCTGATTTATTTAGCTTAGCATAATACTCTCTAGTTCCATCCATGTTATTGCAAATGGCAAGATTTCACTCTTGTTTATGGCTGAGTAATATTCCACTGTACATATATATACCACACCTTTATCCATTCATCAGTCAATGGACACTTGGGGTCTTTCCTTAATTTGGCTATTGTTGATAGCGCTGCTTATACACTGGGGTGCATGTGCCTTTTCAAATCAGCATTTTTGTATCCTTTGGATAAATACCTAGTAGTACATTTTTGATGAGGTTTAAACATACATACTAGGAGATATGGGTGGCCCAGCTCCCACTTTTCATTGTAACACAGACTGAAGGGGTATGATCTCTCCTCTAAAATCCTAAAACTAGGTCTAGTGTCTTATCTTGGGATGCCATGCTATTTTGGAAAGTGGGTGGAACTCAGGCTCGTTTTCCCTATTTGTAGTTCTAAGGATTATGGAGTAGGGGAGATAGAATATAACAAAAACTGTTAAAGAATTTAAACAAACGAAGGGCTGGAGAATAGACCAAATTACAGTTACCCACTTTAACTGAGAGACATCATTTACTGAGTGACCTTATTTAAGTTTTATTTCCTTAACATTGTTCCTCAAGCTCCGCTTTTGACCAATCTATAAAGAAAATATTACCTGTGTATGTCCAGTGACTGTTGTGAGGAGTCCTACAGTAAAATACAAGAAATGTCCTTAGCGTCTAGTATCTACCTAGTATTCAACACATTCTAGTCTCAAGAAAAAAGAAGAGTCCTTTTCTGTAAGAATGTGTACTGGAAGCTATTCCAATCATCTTCTAAAACTCTGAAAAGTTTCGTATCCAGCTGGGCCTGCAAAAGTTAGCAGGTGCTATTTGCAAATTTAAACTTTAGCCATAACGTAATGTAAATTAAAGAACAAGTGAAGGTATTTTTATTAATTGGTAATTTGAAAATGCTGGATATAAGGACTGCTAGAAATTTATGACATGTGTTAAAAAACTAAAAAAAAAAAAAAAAAAACAGACAAAAAAAACCCTAATGACTTTAGAACAGGCATAGTGGAAGCTTACCAGAGAAAATTATTTCTTTGCGTGATGAAGGGTTTGTATTGAATTGCTTAGTATTTTCCTATAATCCATTATTTTGCATCCTCTTGAAAGAGCTAATCAGAGAAAATTAAAATTCTCCAAAGTTAAGTGGCAAATCTCCAATTCTGAACAAGAGGATTTTTTAAGGCCATGTTACTCAGAAACAAGTTACAAGGGCTATAGCCAACGTCCATGGATAACAGAATTCAGGTTTCAAAATTTTTTCTTCAAGTTGGAAGAAATTTGTAAGTAGTAAGGACAGAAGAGGGGAGGACTAGGAACGAATTGAGGTTTCAGGGTCCAGTCTTTAAGCCCCTTGCAGGATAATCTCATATACATTACATCCATTTAATTCTCAGAACAATCATTGAGGTAATTCCTATTTTACAAATGAGGATATCAAGGGAGGTTTAATTGTATCCATACTCAGCTGAAAAAACAAAATAAAACAAAAAACCACTCTAGGTGTTTCAAGTAAGGCTAGAACATAGGACTTCAGGCAGAGGAGAGACTCCTCAAAGCTTCCCTTGGGTGCAGATTCTTAGTCCATTTTACTGGTAAAATGGAGGATTCACCAGCTAATGGCATCAAAACTTACATCTTTAGACCATTTCACTGTTCAAAAAAATGTCACAAATTCTCTGTGGTTACATTTTCACATAATCTTATTTATCCTCAAGCCACCTATTAGATGTATATGATCCCTGTTTTCCAGGTACAGAAATTGAGAGTCACAGAGATGAACTAACTTATTGTGTCTAAAAAAAAAAAAAAAAAAAAAAAAAAGAAGACAGAAGTGGGGCTCAAACTTACCTTCAAATTCTAATTAAAATGTTGAGTAAAAGTGATACACTGACAAGATACCTACTGTCTGACCTGAGGCTTCAATTGTCCCCTGACACACCACTGTGGCCATTCTGGTTGTCCTGTATCCCAATTTGAGATTCACAGCTCTGTATCTTTTTCTCTAAAATAATATGAACACTGGGGAAGAAATAAGCTTACAGAGGGTCTAGGAACCACCAAGTAGCCACTTATGTTCATTATACCATTAATATTTACAGTAACATAATTAGTGCGCATCTTATTCCCACCAAACAGGAGGAAACAAAAGACCAGAGAAGTTGGGTTTCTTGTGCAAGTTTACACCACTGAGTGGGGATTTCAGCCAACCCAGAGGCACGAGTCTATCTCAGAAGTCCCCATCTGTCTTGGGATGCTACAGTTTAGGTTTTATTTTTATGCCAGAAGCTTTTGATTTCACGGAGGTAAAGGAAGTAAACTGTACTATACTTAGAGGAGAAAATAGGTTATAAATGGAAGCAAGGGACTTTTTTTTTTTTTAAGCCCGGTACAACAAGAATATCCCACAATCCCACTTTCAAAATTTGGTGATGGATGATGTTCGGGATCAACATTCCTGCAATGGCCCAAGGGCATCGTTTGCTTCTAACACTTTCATTTTTCACTGGTTTGAAACATGCATACAGATGCTTTTCTAGCTTTTAGTCCTGGATGCTTCATTTTTTAAAAGCAATCGTGAGGAATAGTTGGTTTAATGATGTGGCAGAGATATTTCTGAACATCGAGAAACATTCCAAACATTATAAGACTACACTAGGTTCTTCAGTATTTAAGAGTATGAAATGTATCTAAAACAGTGTGTTTTTCAAAATTTGATGTTAAATTGGAGTCTGGGATGTTAAAATGATATGGGTTTGCAAATATTATTCTCCCCCTTTTTAATATCTATTCATACAAGCCAAACTAGAGTTCTTAAATGAAACTAAACATGTTTTTTAAAATTTTAAATCTTTTGGGGCACCTGGATGGTTCAGTGGGTTAAGTGTCCAACTTTGGCTCAGGTCATGATCTCACAGTTCGTTAATTTGAGCCCCGTGTTTGGCTCTGGACTGACAGCTCAGAGCCTGGACCCTGTTTCAAATTCTGTGTCTCCGTCTCTCTCTGCCCCTCCCCCACTCGTGCTCGGTCTCTGTCTCTCAAAAATAAACATTAAAGAATTGTGGGTTTTTTTAAACATTTATTTATGAGAGAGAGCATGTGCATGCAATCAGCAGGGAAGCAGAGAGGGAGACACAGAATCTGAAGCAGGCTCCAGGCTCTGAGCTGTCAGCACAGAGCCCAATGAGGAGCTTGAACTCATGAACTGAACGGTGAGATCATGACCTGAGCTGAAGTCAGTGGCTTAACTGACTGAGCCACCCAGGTGCCCCAAGTTTTGTTTTTTTTTTTTTTTTTAATTTAAATCTTTTCTCTGTCCCCATTTTCTGGGACAAACACCTCCCGTGGTGTTTGATGGAGGTGATATTTCCCTACATTTTAATTGTAAATTCCTGATAGTCTGTAGGCCTGAGGTGTTAAATAAAAAGGTGCCAACAAACATTTAGAGAGGATCTCATATGTGCTACTTCCTAATCATACATTTTCCTCTTTTATCCTTTTAACAATCATGTGATCTAAGCATTAATATCCCTGTCTTAAGGCTGTGCAAACTGAGGTTCACAAAGGTGAAGTGTTGCTTCACAGGTCACATAGTTGGTATATCTGACTCTAAAGTGCCTTCTTTTTCTCAATTTACCAAGGATTGGCCAAATCTAGCCTGCTTGTAGATAAAGTTTTATTGGAAAACTGCCAGGCTCACTTGTTTACATGTGATCAAGGACAGAACTGAGAAGATGTCAAGGTCCACATACGTATTTTTGTCTTCATAAGCCATAAGCAACTCAACCACTGTAATATGATAGAGCCATAGATAATTCCTAAATGAATAATCACTGTGCTCCCACAAAACCTTATTTACACCCAAAAAACAAATAATCCAGTGAAGAGATGGTTAAAAGACATGTCCATGCATGTCCAAAGAAGACATCCAGATGGCCAACTGAAACATGAAAAATGCTCAACATCACTCATCATCAGGGAAATACAAATCAAAACCACAATGAGATACCACCTCACACCTGTCAGAATGGCTAACATTAATAACTCAGGCAACAACAGATGTTGGTGAGGATTTGGAGAAAGAGGATCTCTTTTGCATTGCTGGTGGGAATGCAAACTGGTGCAGCCACTCTGGAAAACGGTATGGAGGTTCCTCAAAAAATTAAAAATATAACTACCCTATGACCCAGCAATTGTACTACCAGGCATTTATCCAAGGGATATAGGTATGCTGTTTCAAAGGGGCACATGCACCCCAATTTTATAGCAGCACTTTCAACAATAGCCAAAGTATGGAAAGGGCCTAAATGTCCATCGATGGTTGAATGGATAAAGATGTGGTGTATGTATATGTGTGTGTATATACACACACACACAGACACACACACACACACACACACAATGGAGTATTACTTGGCAATCAAAAAGAATGAAATCTTGCCATTTGCAACTACATGGATGGAACTAGAGGGTATTGGGCTAAGCAAAATTAGCCCCAGAAAGACAACTTCACTCATATGAGGACTTCAAGAGACAAAACAGATGGACATAAGGGAAGGGAAGCAGAAATACTGTAAGAACAGGGAGGGGGACAAAACATAAGAGACTCTTAAATATGGAGAAAAAACTGAGGGTTACTGGAAGGGTTGTGGGAGGGGCGATGGGCTCAATGGGTATTAAGGAATGTATTGGAAAATACAGACAGTGAGAACTGTTCATTTGTTTTACCATTTTTTAAAATCATTGGTTGAAAAATTCAGGTGTTTCAAGTTCAATCTCCTTCTAATTATTTGAGCATAAATTCTGTTCTTTTTCCAGTGCCTTCTATTAAAAGATTGTGCAAACACTAGCATGCAGTATTAGAATGATCTTAGTCTACAAGGAATGCTCTCAGAATAGGTACGGTATAGAATTTATATATATGTATTGATCATTTTGGTGCCCTCTCTGTGACAGATCTAGCTGAATATACACAAAGGCTTTGGCCTTCACAAAGGTCATAATTTAAAAGGCAAAGAAAAACCCTATACAACACATCATACAGGCATAGCACAGAGCAAACGAAAGCCTGAGATCTCTCTGCTAAATCTCCCAGCTCAGGTACAATCCCAAAGCTCTGTGAAATGGCTTCTAAAATGTGTTCTCTGCCCACTTATCTTACCCAGCAATACAGTCTTGATTGACACCACATCTCCCAAGTGAAATGAACACTGGAGCCAAACCCAGACGCCCAGCCAAAGGAAAAGAGTACATTTGGCAGTAGAACATTTGTTAGACGTCAGTCATATGGGGTAAGAATTCCAGCCACAGGGGGAGCCTGGCATTTTGCAGAGAAATATGAAACAGGCACGATCCCAATTTTACAATGGTCTACAAAAAGATGTCACTGCTTGAGGACCAAAAAATAAAGTTACTATTGTTCACCTGTATCATTATAAAAGAATGCATACAAGTGGCTTTAACCAGGTTTGAGCTACCACAGAATGAGAGAGGAATGCTTTGTTTCCAAAGCAATTAACATTTCTTACCTAAAACTGAAGGAAATATTAAAGCAAGAACCTAGACAATTTTACTCATTTTCAAGTCCGAGATAAAAACAAAATAATATGTTAGTAACAGACCATTTTAGCATTTAGTGTGTTCCAGGCACTGTTCCAAGTGTTCAGAAATGTTGTTAGTTTAAGTTTTTTTTTTTTGTTTTTTTTTTTTTAATATATGAAATTTACTGTCAAATTGGTTTCCATACAACACCCAGTGCTCATCCCAAAAGGTGCCCTCCTCAATACCCATCACCCACCCTGCCCTCCCTCCCACCCCCCATCAACCCTCAGTTTGTTCTCAGTTTTTAACAGTCTCTTATGCTTTGGCTCTCTCCCACTCTAACCTCTTTTTTTTTTTTCTTTTCCTTCCCCTCCCCCATGGGTTTCTGTTATGTTTCTCAGGATCCACATAAGAGTGAAACCATATGGTATCTGTCTTTCTCTGTATGGCTTATTTCACTTAGCATCACACTCTCCAGTTCCATCCATGTTGCTACAAAAGGCCATATTTCATTTTTTCTCATTGCCACGTAGTATTCCATTGTGTATATAAACCACAATTTCTTTATCCATTCATCAGTTGATGGACATTTAGGCTCTTTCCATAATTTGGCTATTGTTGAGAGTGCCGCTATAAACATTGGGGTACAGGTGCCCCTATGCATCAGTACTCCTGTATCCCTTGGATAAATTCCTAGCAGTGCTATTGCTGGGTCATAGGGTAGGTCTATTTTTAATTTTCTGAGGAACCTCCACACTGCTTTCCAGAGCGGCTGCACCAATTTGCATTCCCACCAACAGTGCAAGAGGGTTCCTGTTTCTCCACATCCTCTCCAGCATCTATAGTCTCTTGATTTCTTCATTTTGGCCACTCTGACTGGCGTGAGGTGGTATCTGAGTGTGGTTTTGATTTGTATTTCCCTGATAAGGAGCGACGTTGAACATCTTTTCATGTGCCTGTTGGCCATCCGGATGTCTTCTTTAGAGAAGTGTCTATTCATGTTTTCTGCCCATTTCTTCACTGGGTTATTTGTTTTTCGGGTGTGGAGTTTGATGAGCTCTTTATAGATTTTGGATACTAGCCCTTTGGCTTCCCAGGGGAGTTCTACCAGACATTTAAAGCAGAGATAATACCTATCCTTCTCAAGCTATTCCAAGAAATAGAAAGGGAAGGAAAACTTCCAGACTCATTCTATGAAGCCAGTATTACTTTGATTCCTAAACCAGACAGAGACCCAGTAAAAAAAGAGAACTACAGGCCAATATCCCTGATGAATATGGATGCAAAAATTCTTAATAAGATACTAGCAAATCGAATTCAACAGCATATAAAAAGAATTATTCACCATGATCAAGTGGGATTCATTCCTGGGATGCAGGGCTGGTTCAACATTCGCAAATCGATCAACGTGATACATCACATTAACAAAAAAAAAAGAGAAGAACCATATGATCCTGTCAATCGATGCAGAAAAGGCCTTTGACAAAATCCAGCACCCTTTCTTAATAAAAACCCTTGAGAAAGTCGGGATAGAAGGAACATACTTGAAGATCATAAAGGCCATTTATGAAAAGCCCACAGCTAACATCATCCTCAACGGGGAAAAACTGAGAGCTTTTTCCCTGAGATCAGGAACACGACAGGGATGCCCACTGTCACCGCTGTTGTTTAATATAGTGCTGGAAGTTCTAGCATCAGCAATCAGACAACAAAAGGAAATCAAAGGCATCAAAATTGGCAAAGATGAAGTCAAGCTTTCGCTTTTTGCAGATGACATGATATTATACATGGAAAATCCGATAGACTCCACCAAAAGTCTGCTAGAACTGATACATGAATTCAGCAAAGTTGCAGGATACAAAATCAATGTGCAGAAATCAGTTGCATTCTTATACACTAACAATGAAGCAACAGAAAGACAAATGAAGAAACTGATCCCATTCACAATTGCACCAAGAAGCATAAAATACCTAGGAATAAATCTAACCAAAGATGTAAAAGATCTGTATGCTGAAAACTATAGAAAGCTTATGCAGGTAATTGAAGAAGATATAAAGAAATGGAAAGACATTCCCTGCTCATGGATTGGAAGAATAAATATTGTCAAAATGTCAATACTACCCAAAGCTATCTACACATTCAATGCAATCCCAATCAAAATTGCACCAGCATTCTTCTCGAAACTAGAACAAGCAATCCTAAAATTCATATGGAACCACAAAAGGCCCCGAATAGCCAAAGTAATTTTGAAGAAGAAGACCAAAGCGGGAGGCATCACAATCCCAGACTTTAGCCTCTACTACAAAGCTGTCATCATCAAGACAGCATGGTATTGGCATAAAAACAGACACATAGACCAATGGAATAGAATAGAAACCCCAGAACTAGACCCACAAACGTATGGCCAACTCATCTTTGACAAAGCAGGAAAGAACATCCAATGGAAAAAAGACAGTCTCTTTAACAAATGGTGCTGGGAGAACTGGACAGCAACATGCAGAAGGTTGAAACTAGACCACTTTCTCACACCATTCACAAAGATAAACTCAAAATGGATAAAGGACCTGAATGTGAGACAGGAAACCATCAAAACCTTAGAGGAGAAAGCAGGAAAAGACCTCTCTGACCTCAGCCGTAGCAATCTCTTACTCGGCACATCCCCAAAGGCAAGGGAATTAAAAGCAAAAGTGAATTACTGGGACCTTATGAAGATAAAAAGCTTCTGCACAGCAAAGGAAACAACCAACAAAACTAAAAGGCAACCAACGGAATGGGAAAAGTTTAAGTTCTTAAAAATCTTATGAGACAGCTACAATTCTTCTCTATTTTTACAGATGCAGAAATGGAGGCAGAGGAAGGGCCCTGTATTTGTTCCTATCACACAGCTCCAGAATTCAGTCTGTGCTCTTAACCACTTATGCTGCTTATGACTTCAAATGTGGCAATCTCGGGCTATTAGTTTCTCTCTCTGAACCTCTGTCTTCTCAGGCACAAAAGACAGATGAGAATCCTTTCCTCGCCAAATGGTTATGGAGACTAAAGAAATAAAATGCAAATTATCCAAAAGGATGTTTAAAACACAAAAATTTTCACATTTCATGAGCTCTTATTATATACCAAGCACGGTGATAAAAAGTTTGCAACTTAATCTCATTAATCCCAAGAAAGCCTCACGACATAGATAGTATTATCCATATTTTACACATGAAGAAAGTGATGATCACCATACTTACAGGCTGTGCTTAAAATCATGCTAGGCCTTGGGGCATCTGGGTGGGTCAGTCAGTTGAGCATCCCACTCTTGATTTTGGGTCAAGCCATGATCCCAGGGTTGTGGGATTGAGCCCCACATGTCAGGATCCATGCTTAATGTGGAGCCTGTGTAAGATTCTCTCTCCCTCTTCCTTTCTCCCTCCCTCCCCCCAACTCACACACTTTCTCTTTCTAAAATAATTTAAAATACATGTATCATGCTAGATTTAGTTAGGAACAAAGCCAGGCCTCAGATTCTGGAGGCCAGGATGTGCTTATTAAAAATGTATGCCCTTCTTGTAAGAAAAAGGCTGTAGCTGGCAAAGAACTAGGAAGATTCTAGATATTTGAAAAGGATGGAATCTTTCTGATTCTCCAGCAAAACCCTTGATCTTGGGATTAGCCATGTAACCATCACCTCTAGACCTAGAATTGCTATTGGGAGTAAAATAGAAAGTAGGAAAGAAATTTGAACTTCCAGTTTTGCTCCATAGAACCACACTTATAATTCCCATTATAGGAGAAAGTAATTATGTGGAGGGCCCCTGGAGTTTCCAAGGTATCACTTCTGGGTGAGTTTTACCTCATCTATTTGTTTTAGGTTTTTCCATATCTAACAACAGAATGTTCATAGCAGGTAAAGCAGATGTGAAAAGTCCTAATGAAATTGTCAAGTCAAAGCTAAATACAGTAAAACCTTGGACCACAGTAAGTTGTTCCGTGTTCTGCAAAATGAACATTTCTAATAAATTTTAACTTGATTAACGAGCAATGTCTTGCAATACGAATAGTACTTGACAGTGAATGTCTCATGATCACAACTGAGCCAATGGTTCTTGAAATTCGCTTTGATATACAAATGCTTTGGATTACAAGCATGTTTCTGAAATGACTTCTGCTCACAAACCAAGGTTTTACTATATAAAGGAAAAAGTAACTAAAAACATTGTATCTTATCTTGAGGGAGAGTGAGTTTCCTATGCCAAAACATTAGAACATCCCCCTCAAATTATTTTTGATTTAGGATTATAACAGGTGTTGTCCTAGGCCACCAGTGAGAGGGCAGATTAAGTTCATACTAGTTATTTCTGGCTCAGCCCCTTGAAGTTTTTGTGTTGGTTAAAGGGAGAGAAAAAGATACAAAGAGGGAATACCCTATGCTTTGTCACAACTGCTCACTTTGTTCTTTGTTCACAAAACTCCCAATTTCCAAAGAACTCATTTTCTTCATAACTCAAAGCATGCCCTCATTGCAGCAGCCACACTGCATCACGTGTCCAGAGTTGGACGCCCCCATTTGTGGTCCTTCTTCTCCTCATTGGGATCCAGGCCTGAAACATAGTCCTGGGCTTTTTTTTCTCACCTGGTAATTCTGGTTTATCCCTACCAGGGATAAACGCCCTACCAGGCGTTTTAAATAAACTTCCTATCACTGAGACAGACCCTTGATTCTCTAACTCAGTAGTAGCTGCTTTCCAACTCCAGCCCAGACGTAAACTTAGAAGTCAGTCCCTTCTATGTTTCCAAGGCAATAATGTCCAATAAAAATATAATGCTAGTCATACGTGTAATTTTAAATTTTCTAGTAGCTGCATTCGAAGAGTAAAAAGAGATAAAATTAAATTAATAATATATTTTACTTAACTCAGCATATCATAAAATGTTATTAGTTCAACATGTAAGATTTTTGGAAAATATTAATGAGATACTTCATATTCTTCTTTTTAGTATTAAGTCTTTGAAAACTGGCATGTATCTTACACTTACAGCACATCCCAATTTGGGTGCTAAATTGATCAGAAATACTTGATCTATATAGATCTCCCAAAATGTACAGCTGAGAAAATACGTTGACATACCCAAGTTTTTCCCCAAACATAATTCAGTTATTGGGAAACAAGTATCATTCTTTAACACTGAATTTAAAATTTAAAATTCAGTTCCCCTGTTACGCTAGCCTTTTTATAAGATAGGAGAGCCCCACGAAGCTAGTGGCCACCATACTGGATAGTAAAGTTGCAGAAGATGTAAAGCCTGCCTTCATTTTTAGCTGCTCAGCTTTGAGCCGCCTCATAGGGCATCTCCTAATTCTGCTGCTTATGCTCTTCTCCCTGTACTACATCAGACAAATTGAATCACAAATCGGTTTGTTAGGATTCAATTGAGTGATAACCAGATCATAGGGCTTAATATGGATAAAGCCAATGGTAAGGAAAGAGTCATCATTATCAAAATCCTGTCTGAGAAGTATGGCTAAAGGATAAAAGAGTGGAGAGGAAAGACCTCTAGGCTAAATGAAGGCAATTAGGTTATTGTTGACTTTTCAAGGAAGGGAAGCTGTCAAATGTTTGAAGACAGAAGAAATTCCAATTTGAAAGAAGACATTAAAGATATGGGGGGAAAATGGGATCTTAGGGAGAGCCATATATGGAGATGATACAGATGGGTGAACAGAAAATAAATTAATATCAACGATTAAGAGATTTAGTATTAAAGGAAAGTCTAAGGACTCATAAATCCCTGAATCCTGTCCTAAAGTCAAAGTACAACTTTCCCAGAAGAGTGCTCCCAAAGGAATTACGGACACTATAGCAGAATGAGAACCAAAATACCACTTAGGTAATGGTTGTACCCAATTAATCAATGCAGAACTCTAATAAAGTGCTGAACTGAAGCCCCATGAGAAACTTCCTCTTCCTCATTTTCCCCTCACATCCCAATCGTAAATCTTGGAACCAGCACATAAAGACATGCCCACAAGAAACCAGATTGAGATAAATGGCTGGGGCTACAATTGGGCCTTCACTTAATTTCCCAGCCCAGATCTTGGAAGATGAAATTGGTGTTTCCTTTTTTTTTTTAATACTTCAAAATTACATTTGTAGAATCCTGAATAATGCTCTAAAGCATTATTCTGTTCTACCCCCAACTAACATTTTTTTTTCAAAATTAGGGTACTCCTGAAATGTCTAGTGTATTGTTAAAAACACATTTTGAAAACACATTATGGAATAGATTTACAAGCAAACAGTCCTGAACTCTCAAAAGTTAACTAAAAAGAATCCAAAGGTCTGGATCAAACCCTCACACCAAAGTCTGATGTTCCAAGTTTGGAATTTTGGCCTGGTTTCACAGAAACTTTGCTTCTAACTTTTACAGAACCCCATTTGTTTGTGAGGTTTCTTAGCTTCAAACTGACCCTGAGAAACTCTATCAAGACACCTCTGGTCAAGAAACATCTATGGAAATATTCAGGGCTGATCTCCATCTCTTAAGAGAACATTAGTACCTGCATCTCACCTCCAGGACCAACTCCAGTCACAAACTAAATAATCGTAATAACAATAGTACTTCTCCATTTATGTAGCCTTTTGCTTGGAATAAATCTCTCAAATAGCCACATTCTTTTCTAAGGAAGCACAGGTCCAAGGAGACTATAACAGTCCCTCCAGGCAATTCTCAACCTTGTCTGACAAGAGAATGAAATGATGTGACTAAGTGTGACCCACAACCATTCACTGTATTCCCTTTATGGGCCAAATACTTCAAACAGGAATTGCTTTATGAGCCAGATTGGCTATATGGATGACTCTACCATTAAAACAAATCTGGAAGTTTATCAAGTACAGCATATTTGAAAGCTGCAGCTGGGTATTGGATAGATCCATGGATTTTATGTTTTTATGTTTATGAATGTGGCCAAAATAAAAATATTACAAATACCCAAATCCACTAAAACATTGCTAAATCTGAAGTGTATTTTTAGAAAAAAAAAATCTGAACACACACACATGCGTGTATATAAACATGCATACGTATTATGTTGAGAATATAGATCACAGAGAATTTCAGTTTAGCAAAGGATCAAACTGCAAATTCACTGGCAAGTCTCCCACACAATTAGAGATTAACTGGATAAAAACCAAAGACAGGAGACAAAAAAACAACCTAAAATTATAAATACATTGAATTAATATAAGGTATACCATTCCGATACCCTGATACAGACTTCACATCTAATGTTTTTAAGTAATAATTCTAAAAATATTGATGAAAGGTCTTCTATGTGCCCAGTTCAGCATCATTCACTTTTTCCCTACTTTCGGGAGAGATGCCAGACTTCACCTTCATCTCCAGAGGGGCCTGTGTCTTGGGAATTGGTCCCCTCCTCAAAGATGAAATCATGCACAGCCATCTGGAGATAGTTGACATAACTAGCAATTGAAGCATGAATGCATAGCGCTATTGTCCCACAAGTATATTACAAACTTTTTTTCTGGGATTGAAGAGAAAATGGTGGACTTGTGCTGTGCAGATCCCACAGAGGAAAAGGAAAAGGAAAAGGAAAAGGAAAAGGAAAAGGAAAACTGCAGCTCCGTACTGGAAGGAGCTGGCATTGTGGAGAATGACGACATAAGGAACACAAGGGTCTGCATGAAGAACTGCCTTATTTAGATCAACTAGCATTCCTTGGAACCTAACTCTGAACCAAGAGAATGGGATAGTACTCTCTTAAAGACTCATAGTCTTAGATAATCCTCCCTTAGAGCTTATGGACCAGCGAGCACCTTTTGTACCACATTATATCCTACAGTCCACACAGGTGCTATTTGGCAGCAAGAAGCAAGGGCAAGTTAGATTGAGGAGATTGTAGGTTCTCTCTGGTCTGCTAGGATATGGGAGTCAATAGAATCGCCCCTCTTCCATACTGCATAAGGTTCTGGGGTTCTTGGATACATTAAGGGGGGAAGGAGCCCTAAGAAAACTACTAGACTTCTGCTCATCTGGCAAATGAGGACTGGAGCTAGATTTCTTCTGGAGGTCATTATTTGCAACCTAAATTTGTGAAGCAGGTCAAAGTTAGCATTCACACATTCCTATGTTAACCTACTTCTCAAGTCATCTCAGACTTTATGAGGCAGTGTGTAGTAGTAATAAATGAACACTTGACTGAGAATAAGTAGGCCTGTGTAGTAACAACAGCTCTGCTTTTAAGTAGCTATGGGACTTGGAGGAAGCTTCAACTCAAATTCCTTAGTTGTACATAAGTATTTGGATCATGTGTTCAATGGGCCCTTATCATTCTATAATCTTATGAATTCAACTTTACAATACTTTATAAAAAACTTTTGTGACAATGAGTCTTCAGCCTGACTGAACAAACTAGGAGTTTTCTCCTGTATATAAACTCTTTATAATGATTTAGCTTGGGTTAGAGAAAAATCACTAACAAGGTTGGGCAAGCTAGAGACCTAATAAAAATAATTATTAAATATTTCTTAGGTGCTCATACTATTTCAGGCACTGTTTTATTTCATCTAACTTCTAAGATGGATGTTGCTTTACAGATGAGGAAACTGAGGCTCCAAGGGTTGAATAACTTACCAGTATCACATAGCTCGTATGTATAAAATACAGGTTTCAAACATAGTTCTTCCTGCTGTTGAACCTGAAGCACTTTCATACTGCCTTTCAGGGAATTAACTGGATTCTGCTCAAGTGACATCATCTTTTTCAGTCTCCACCAACATGCTCAAAAATCCATGTTGGTAATTTCACGTGAGTAAAAAGCAAGAACTCCCAAGACCAGACAAAATACAAAAATCCACCATAGGTTTTAGACATGCAGACCTTACTTTTGGCATTTCTATCACAATAATAGATTGTGGATTGTTACCTACTCAGATACTGCATAGCAGTTGAATCATCTTCTCCCATTACAAGGCATTATTAATAATGTATTTCAAAATGTTATTGACAAGTAAAAATAATTGAGGAAAAACAGTTATTTCAGGTCTTGAGATAAGTTGTACATTTCGAATTCTCCCAAGATCTATTTGTGTTGTTTCTAATTGTGAAACCTTTCTCATCCAATTATATTCTACTTCCTGAGACAGTAAAGAGGAACCAGAACTTTAAATAGCATGTTATCAAAATAGGAGTGCGATTCTGTCACCGGTTGAAAACAAACAAAAACCATTTGAAGCATGCAAATACTTGGCTAATTGAGTTCTAAGATACTTTCCAATTGCTTGAAAGTCAAGTTCCTTTTGTTTCTCTAACCTGAACCATATGATGATGTGTTCTGACAATAGACAGATTATTCTTTTTTCCTTCATATTTTATCAAAGAGAATGTTAAAATTACTTTTACAGTAATAACACTTCCAACCCTAAGGAACTCAAAACATACTAAAGCAAATATTGAGAGACGATATATTATGCAGGAGAAGATGCCAGCGTATCTTCCCTTCTGAATTCAGAAATTCTCATAAAAATATATTATGCAAAATAAATCTTGCAGTGTAAATTATCTGTTAGCAAATGGTATTCTTCAGTTTCATTTCCAAATTATCCAAAATGAATTAGGATTTCATATTGAGCTGTCAACATGAAATTCCACCTCCTGAAATATAGAGAGGATTTTGAGAAGAAAATATGAAGTAGTAAAAGCCATGTTTCTTTCACACCCCTACAGTTTAAGGTAGCATTCTGGAGTCATATATACTTACTACATTGTGCAAAATTTACGAATTTTTAAACAATCCCTTAAGTTGTTTTATTTCACTGTATGACACTTTGTGGATAATTTAAAGGCACTAATATTCTCTTAGAAAGAGTAAATATCAACAGTTCTAATAAAATGTACTAAGTAGATCCAGATTTTTTTTATTCACTCTGCACAGCTGTGCAAGGTCATGGTATCTTTGAAAAGCAAAGTTATGATTCAGTGTTACCAATAATGTGCAACTGATTAAAATGAAATTATTGGATTCTAAGCATGGGATGTATCACTATGACATTTCCCATTAATCTTTTTTTAGCTTTGAGATTAAACTATGAAGGAGTCTTCCGATCTGAGATAACCAGGTTGACACCCCATTTACCATGAAGACAAACAAACTGCTATCATCATCGGAACATGAGCACCAATGCCAATCAGAAGGATTTCCAGTTTAGAGACTGCTCATGTGAGCAGACAGGTAAAAAGATTGAATTAAAAAGCCAATTTTCTCTCATTAAATGCTTTTATTCCCAAGAAGCCTAATAAATAAAGAGTTACATGAGAGTAAGCACATCACCCCATCAAAATACAGTAATTCTCTCTCCTCGGATCCAGACATATATCCAACTGCATACTTTTCATGCCTTATAAGCTTGCCAAAACTAATACCTGTAAAATTCAGGTTTTCATTTTCTCTTATGTTTGTTCCTTCCCAACCATTACTTATGCCAGTAAGTGGCACATGACCCATCCTGTTACTCAAGTCAAAAAACCCAGGTCCCATCTTTGATTTCATTCTTTCTCATATACTACATCAAATCTATCAGGTTCTATTGGTTTTACCTACAAAATACTTAAATATTTCCATTTTTTTTATTCCACTATTACCCTTATCCACCAACATCTCTCACCTGGACAACTGAAATACTTGAACAGGTTTTCCAACACACATTCTGATCCTCTCACATTCAACCCCCAGGGAGCAGCCAGAGTAATTTTATTTATTAATAGAACAGTAAGCCACAAAATTGCTTTAAAAGCCTTAGATGGCTTCCGTTGCCCTTGGAATTCCTCTGTTTCCACCTCAGTTCCTACCTCCCGACAACCAGTCATCTATAATTGATTTTTTTTCTTATGGCAAGAGAAAATTAAGGACTCAAAGTCCTGGCTAAAACACTGTAAGTTTGAGAAAGTGAAGTTGTCCACTAAAGACCCACCAGGGTTCTATGTTGAGCTCCAGTTCTTGGAAAAGCCAAAAAAAAAAGAAATTATGGATGATTTCCTGAGAGAGAAACTACCTATAGAACATTTGGCAAAATCTTTCAACCAGCCAAGGTATATGTTCATACTAATAAGACAAAGACACGACTTCAAGGAACCTTAAGCATGAACAATTTGTGGGTAAAAGGACCCTATTCCCTCAAATGTCATTCCAGGTCCATTCCCAGAGTCAAATCTGGTCTCGACACTTTTTTCTACCCTTATCCCTCTCTCTGAACTATCCTAACCTACACAATATCTAGAAGGTTATTTAGAAGGCAACTGCCCGATTTCTAGAAGTCTAAGGAAAAAAGAATAGCTTCTAGAAACAAAAACACAAGTGACTTCTCTTTGTCAAAACTTAGGCCAGAGCCACAGGCATAAACTGGTGATATAACAATCCCTTTTTAGAGCAAGATATGTAGAGATGGGACCAGAGCTATCAATCAAGATGTTCATAACCAAATATTCCCATACACAGCCCCACTGACCATCTCATTTAAATATTCCCTAACAAATGTTCCATCAAGACTTCTGAACACAAATGCTCGTTGTGGTGAGGCTACATAAACAAATGCAAAGGGAAGTGTTTTGTAGTCTCTTCCTTTGGCCATTTTGGCCTCCCTGGTATCAATAAGAGTTTCTTCCTGTTTGTATAAATTTGGGGGAGAGAAGGTTTTTCAGTAACAACCCAACTGTCATTGCTACAGAGGCCTCAAATGTATCAACTGAGTAGGCCTATTTACCATGTCCAACAATGAATTTATCACCAGTCTACAGCAAAGGGATTTTAAGCCTCTGGGTACTAAAACTGCTTTGCTCTACAAGAGTCAAGGTAACTACTAAATTAATTGAAGTTTAATTTTTTCCCTCATGAATATTTTATAGGTCATTTTTTTTTAGAACATCTAGGTTTTCAAATACATTTTCTTATTAAACCCACACTAATTTTTATTTTCAACAATTGTAAGATCAAATGCATATGTCATTTAAATGTCTTCCCTGTCATAATCTCATCTGCAGCACAAATAGAAGTGGCCATGGGTTTAATGTCATCTTTCATATTAGTAACGTCTACATAAGGAGGGCTTCCGTTTTGCAATGTAAAAAATTTAGGTCTCCATATTGTGATTACCCAGGAACAGATTCTTTTTAAAAAGAAAACTTATGACTTAAATGGATAGAGCCTATCTGATTGGAAAAATAGGATTATTTTAAAACTCAATTATATTGTACTTCCAAAGCACAATGTGCCTAGTTTCACAAAATGTCTTGAATTATGAAATAATTTCAAAATCTCATTTTTGAACCAAATACTGTTCAAACATACCACCTATGTTGTATTATTGAAGTTGAATTAAATACAAATCTGTCTCAGTCTGACAGAGGAAAATTTAGACTATAAAATTAAATCCCCGTTTTTCAGGTGGAAGCAATATTACCTCAGCTCCCCTCTCCCTTCCTCCCCAGGGACTTTTGCCAATGTCTGGAGGTTTTGTGGTTTTTTTTGATCATCCTAACTATGATGAAGGAAGGGTGTTTTAAGGCTGATATTTATGGGTAGAGACTAAAGACGATAAACACCCTATAACGCACAGGACAGCTCTCCACAACTAAGAAATATCTGGTCCAAAATGTCAATAGTGCTAAGGCTCAGAAAACCTGAATTTTACAAATCCAGAGAACTGAACTAAGGAAGAGGGGTAAGTATTTCCTCATAAATAGACAGCTCTTGGAAGAGCACCACAAATGGCCTTAGACACATCAAGCCAGAACTTGATTTCAAATCTATAAATTCAGGAACAAAATACCAAGGATGAAGTAATACGATGAAAATTAGGAGGAAAAATAAAAATGATATGACAATCGCATTCACAAATGTTTCAGCTTCACAAAACACCTGAAATTTTCAAAAGCATCCTCAGCATTATGAGGATGAGACATCATGGTTGTCTTTCCCATGTAATGGTTGAGGACACTAAGCCTGAGAAAAGCCAACAGACTTGCCTACATCACTCAGACAAAAAACACAATGAAGATGTATATCTAAATGTTGTGAGTCTACATTCAGTGTTTTTCTCATTTATCATGTACATCACACCCTTCCCCAGATGAAACATACAATATATGTGGTGCTTCATACCTGATATACGAAGGAGTGACAGTGAAAGAAAGACTTTGAAAGATGGTAATGGCACTGTGTTTACACTTGCCTCTTTCAGGTTCTGCAACAAGACCCAGAAATTTCTACAATCCCTTAAACTTCTACTGCAAATGAACACACAAGGTGTCTCTGATAGGAGATGCTCCAGAAGGTAAACGAGTCCTATCACCAGACCCAAAGCATTATCAAAGTGACTTAACAATGTCTATTCACCCTCAAGATACTAAAATCATCACTGACTCTGGGGGAAGAAATATTTCTGCAGCTCTCTATATACGTTCAATACCTTGAACGCCCTGAAGGAAGGTTATTAGATAAATAGAGCAAAGACTACATTCAGCTCCTGAAGTCTTTAGGAAATCACAGAAGAGGTACCAGATTGCTCTTTCTAGACCCAGCTCTTTCCCTAACTTACATGTAGCTTTGTAAAGTATTTTAAACTTCCTGTATTTCAAGTTTTTCACTGCTAGACTAAAAAACAGCTGCTTCTTAGGTGGCATTGTACAAATGAGACAAATTTATACAAATGCATCTTGATAAGAAAAGCCAATAAACACATATACACTGTCATTACTCACTATTAACTCCCATGCCTTTATTATTGATGTGATTTTCTACTAGTGTATCCCCTAAAATAGACGCTCAAGTTACTGGTCAAAAAAAGAGTACGTTTCAAACTTAAAGCCAGATTCAAATGGGCTTTGCCAAGAATGGTGTTGGTTTTAAAACTGTCCTATAAATGACTGATCATGAGAAGCAGCTCCGTGAGCAAAGTAGGTTACATCCGACAGAGCGGATGTATTTATGTTGACACCTCATTGAGAACAACCCTTCTAACAGACCATGTTGATCTTCATAGCAACTATTCTTGAGCTAACAGACCCTTAATTTCATTTTGGCAATATTCTCAGTTCCATGATATGAAATGACTGGTGTACATCACCACAGCATTCCCATTTCCCTTAAAGACCAGTAGGTAACTGGGGTGCCTGGGTGGCTCAGTGGGTTAAGTGTCCCATTTGATTTCAGCTCAGGTCATGATCTCGCAGATCATGAGATTGAGCCCCACACTGGACTCTGGGCTGACAGCACAAGCCTGCTTGGGATTCTCTCCCTCTCCCTGCTCCTCACCCAAAATAAGTAAACTTAAAAAAAAGAGGGGCACCTGGGTGGCTCAGTCGGTTAGGCACTCAGCTTCAGCTCAGGTCACGATCTCGCAGTTCGTGAGTTCGAGCCCCGTGTCAGGCTCTGTGCTGACAGCTCAGAGCCTGGAGCCTGCTTCGGATTCTGTGTCTCCTCCTCTCTCTCTCTCTCTCTGCCCCTCTCTTGCTCATGCTCTGTCTCTATCTCTCAAGAATAAACAAAAAAATTTAAAAAAAAAAGATCAGTCTGTAACCTAGCCCTGACCAATGATGTGTAAGGAAAAATCTACTGGTAGGAGATGATTTTTGTGACATGTTATCCTCCGTGATTTAACAAAGAGAGAGATGCAAATGAAGACAGCTTTCTTGTCTCCTTCCATGTTCTCTATTTTGGCAATCTGGGTATAATAAGATGCTGGAACCCTAGCAGCCATCTGTCAGCCATGAGGCAAAAAGCTGGAGTTCCAAAGCTAATGTGGTGCAAATGGCAGAGGGGGAGGGTGAAAAAACAATGAGTTAGATGATATTGGACCTAATTTCCAGCCCTGAACCCACAGCATTCCAATGGGTTAAGTGGACACTAAATGTTCTCTTGTTTTAAGTTAATGTCTGTCAGGTTTTCAGTTACTGGTGGCTTAAGTATCCCACCTCACACACCCACATGACAATTCTACTTGTGCCCTCTGAAGATCTACTTGCCTATTGTCATAAAGTGTAGCATATCTTCATTCTTTTATTAGAAACATCAAGTTCTGTTAATGGAAGAAAGAAGACCTCAGACATAAGACACTGGAAAAGGAACAACCTCTTCCACTTTGTGTATCACAAACAATATGGCATCATTCTTCTCACTTCTTTTCTCCGCCATACTGATTCTGCTGCTGGGAATGCCCCTTCCCTTCTCTATCTGGTCTACTTCTACTCATCCTTTGAACTGCGAGCTGGAGACATATTTCTGTGAATACTTCTCCCAAGCAGAATTAGGGAACCAACTTTTGGTTCCTATAGAAGTCAAGCAGGTGTGGTGTTTTGTTTTGTTTTTTAGTAACAAGAAACAGAACAGATACACAAACTGGCTTGAGCCAAATGGTAAACTGGAGGATCACAGGACCATAAAATGCAAGAAGAAAACTAGCCTAAGTCAAGGGTTCAGATGAGGTCGTCAGGAGTCAATTATAATATTTTCATTTCTCCTTTCTCCCGTCCACATCTTGGTCCATTCTGAAGCATTTTTTATGTGCAAAGATGGATTTAGGAAACTTTAGGTCCGATTCCTCCTCCCAGATGCTTTAACAGAAAAGTATTTCTCTATAATCTCAAGTCTTAGGACTCACCATCATTGGCCTGGCTGGAGTCATGTGCTCATGGTACAGTCCGGAGTATGGAATACACTGATTAGTTTAGTGCTGAAGCCGAGTGTAGGGACAATCCCACACAGATCTGATGAAATGAAACCTGAGAACAATTTCCGGGAGGAATTCCTAAAAATAGGAAAATGATGAAGACAGGAAGAAACCATGTCTACTCTACCATAAAACCTTGAATATACCACATCATTCTCTATTAATTAAAAAAAAAAAAAAAAAAAGGAGGATGTTGATTGTTTATTTAGGTTCCAAGCACCATGGTTTCTCTACTAAGCTGCAGTCCTCAAGGGCAAGGACAATGTCTTCTTCAAGGCATCTTATGCTCCTTTTTCTAGAATACAACACATTGTGCAGTTATTGTATCTTTGGTTATTTGTCACTTTATACCAAACTGTGAAATCCTCAAAAAAAAAAAACAAAAAACAAAAAAAACAATGACTTCATCTTATTCCTCTTTGTATCCTCAAAGCTTCCTACAGTGCCAGCTTGGCACATACTATTTACTTAGTAAATCTCTATTGAATTAATGTATTAACACTCCTATACCGGGCAGAATTTGAGTTGTAGGTTATAAGTGTCCTCACCATGTTAATCCTAAATAATGCCCAGTATGCATTTTGCAGCTTTTGTACACTCTTAGCAAAAAGGGATATTCTGAACAGAAGGAAACCAAATGACTAAGCACAGTTTCAAGTGACCACCCACATAGAGAAAAGAGAAAGGACATGGAGACATCACAGATGTAAAGTTGTGTTGCTACTAACTTCAGCCAGAGTCACATACGGAACATGGGAAACACTTCAAACATCGAAGGTGATGGGACAGGGAAAGAGTGCTTTCAAAAAGGATGTTGTAACCATTCTTCAAAAACAAAGAGGTTCTTAACTCTCTAGAGAATGTAGGTCACATATTGAACAAAAATAGAAATCTAAGCTCCTTGGACAAAGCTAGAGGCAAGCAGCCAAAACATGAACACAAAACCACTCTCACTAATTTAAGTAAGCAGCAGGAAATAGCATCATCGGGACCTGGTTCCAGGCCAACCAGAGGTCCCAAGGCCTCACTTAACCAGGAAATGCCCCTGACATGTTCACTAACAGTTCAAGTCTGAAGTAGCAGCCAGAGAGGAACAAACATCTAACCAAACTCTATGTTGAAATGAAATTCTGAGATCAAGACTAACAGTCCAACAAACACAAAAACTGAGTTAAGAATAGACATGCCAAGGTTCCAAAAACACTGAGAAAGGGCCAACGCAGAGAAAGGACTTAAAAGGAATCTTTAAAATAATTACTCGGGCTTGTTGTCTTCTATTTGCATATTCACATGCTTTATGCATATTTCAACTGCTACTTCTCTGGCAAAGATTTGTTTTATCTTTCAGAGGTATAGAATAGCATGTCTTTGGAACATTTGTATCCACTTAAATCCTTCAAAAAATTTAAAAAAAAAATCAAGTAACCAAACAAATCAGAGATCAAAGACTTAGGGCTGAGAATCCATTACTTTTCCTGTGTTTTCTCTCTTTAAGTTATTTAAAAAGTAGTCATATGCAGTAAAGGACTTTTTGACACAAATGAGTCAAGCGTAGCTGACCCACATCACCAAAAAATTTTTTAAAATCACTATCCTTTTCCTTTTACCAATATTTATACTCAAACCTTGGAAAAGTTTCCACATACATTTTTGTTTTTGAGACCATGTCACTCATAATGGCCTGTCATTCACTTACTTCATGATATCACTTTTCTCTTTTGCCTGAAGCTCAGAGCACATTAATCATTTAAAAAATGGTTTTAATATTCCACTGGGAGTCAACAGAGAAACGTATATATTCTGCAAGAGAAGAGTACACTTATCTAGGTATTTACATTGGTCTTTTTGGAGACACTTTCCTTCCCAGCCTCTGGAATGCCAAGATTTCCCTACAGTTTCTTAAAGCCACGATAACATGACTTGCAAATGCCCACACCATGAGCACTTTCTCAACACACCCAGCACAAAACTCACTCCTGAGGATGACAGAGGAAAAAACAAAACACAAACACAAAACAAAACTCTGTGTTCCATTAGTTATTTTCGATAAACTTTCTGTTCACGTTTTGCACCCAGAAACTCCTAAAGGGTGGGAACCTTCAATGTTTAGTTCATTCTGTCAGTCCTAAAACACCATAGTGGGAACAATGAGCCAAGAAGGAACTTGGAAAGCTTTCTCAAGTCTCCCAACACCTATCTATTAGGAAAAAAGACTCAGAGCATCCATTTCTTTCAGCTTCCCATCATCTTCCCAAAAAAGTAAATAGAAAATATTGAACTCCTTTGACCTAATGCAAGCCTACTTCCTTTGACCGTCTTTACTTCCTCTTTCTAGTGCACCTCTATTACTCTCACACCCTTGTACAAACATCTTCCATAACAGAAGCCTGCTCTGCCTGTTGTAAATCCCAAAGCTCTAGAACACAGGTGGTTCTAATTCTCTCCCTGCCTTTGCACTAATTATTCCCTCCCTAATGAAAACCCTAGCCTAGTGCCCACCCCCAGTTACCTATTTGCCGAACTCCTACTCATTCTTTGGGAGTTCTTCATGGAGACCTTCTGCATTGTTCTACAGAATCAGGCACTTCAACCTCTGTTCCCAATGACCCTTTGTCCGTGCTTCTGCTATAGCACATATCTCATTGTTACATTTTCTGTTTCTGTCTACCTTCCCAAATAGATTCATCCAAGAGGTGCCTTGCCCACCCTTATCTCTTCAATGTCTAGGTCACAGTCTGGTACATACGATATGCTCATATTTTACTTACAAAAGAATGACTAGAATGAATTCATCAAGTTTATAAAGAACAAAGGTAATATTTCCTCTTGGCTCTGTACAATGTCTCCAGTAATAGAAATAGCTACATATTCACCAAACTTCATGTTCTTTCTTCCATAGTGTAGAATTGCCATTGTAAAATGTTTGCCCCACATCATAGGTTATATTTCCCAGTCCCTAGAGCTTAGTAGATTCCTGTGACCAGTTCTTACAAACAGCATGTGAGAAGCCAGATACCCTATTTTTGAAACAAGGCAGTTTATTTTCCATCTACCACATGAAGGAGAGTACTCAGAAGCCTTAACAGGATAATAAGAAGCAGTAAGAAGGGAAGAGACGTGGGATGCCTGGGTGTCTCAGTCAGTTAAGGGTCCGATCTCAGTTCAGGTCATGATCTCACAGTTTGTGAGTTCAAGCCCCACGTCAGGCTGTGTGCTGACACTTCAGAGCCTGGAGTCTGCTTCAGATTCTGTCTCCCTCTCTCTCTCTGCCCGTCCCGCACTCATGCTCTGTCTCTCTCTCTCTCTCTCTAAAAAATAAACAAACATTGATTATTCCAGAGAGAGAGAAAGGAGTGTAAAGAAGGAGGTGTGGAACACGTATCAAGACAATGGATTAAATATGCCTATTTAGAAAGACCGATAACCAGAGAAACCAGCCTAAGGGAGGGAAGAGGTAAGGAGTAGAAACAGGGAGGGGGGGACATATCTATATATCCAGAATTGACCTCGAGTTAATACAGGCAATGCTGCATCACTTGTAGGTAGTAGCTGTCCACAGGGTCTGTGCCACTCCGGTGGATATGGGCCAACCAGCCAATAAAAGAAGAAATTAAAAAATATATAGAAACAAAGGAAAATGAAAATACAACAATCCAAATGCTTTGGGATGCAGCAAAGGCAGTCCTGAGAGGAAAATACATTGCAATCCAGGCCTATCTCAAGAAACAAGAAAAATCCCAAATACAAAATCTAACAGCACACCTAAAGGAAATAGAAGCAGAACAGCATAGACACCCCAAACCCAGCAGAAGAGAAATAATAAAGATCAGAGCGGAAGTAAACAATATAGAATCTAAAAAAAACTGTAGAGAAGATCAATGAAACCAAGAGTTGGTTCTTTGAAAAAATAAACAAATTTGATAAACCTCTAGCCAGGCTTCTCAAAAAGAAAAGACAGAGGACCCAAATAGATAAAATCATGAATTAAAATGGAGTTATTACAACCAATCCCTCATAAATATAAGCAATTATCAGGGAATACTATGAAAAATTATATGCCAACAACCTGGATAACCTGGAAGAAATGGACAAATTCCTAAGCACCACACACTTCCAAAACTCAAACAGGAAGAAATAGAAAATGTGAAGAGACCCGTAACCAATGAAGAAAATGAATCAGTTATCAAAAATCTCCCAACAAGTAAGAGTCCAGGACCAGATGGCTTCCCAGGGGAATTCTACCAGACATTTAAGGCAGAGATAATAGCTATCCTTCTCAAGCTGTTCCAAAAAATAGAAAGGGAAGGAAAACTTACAGACTCATTCTATGTAACCAGCATTACTTTGACTCCCAAACCAGACAGAGACCTAGCAAAAAAAAAAAAAAAAAACAAAAAAACAAAAAAACAAAAAACAGAAACTACAGGCCAGTATCACTGATGAATATGGATGCAAAAATTCTCAACAGATACTAGCAAATCGAATTCAACAGCATATAAAAAGAATTATACACCATGATCAAATGGGAGTCATTCCTGGGCTGCAGGGCTGATTCAACATTCGCAAATCAATCAATGTGATACATCACATTAATAAAAGAAAAGAACCACATGATCCTGTCAATCGATGTAGAAAAAGCATTTCACAAAATTCAGCAACGTTTCTTAATAAAAACCCTTGACAAAGTCGGGATAGAAGGAACATACTTAAACATCACAAAAGCCATTTATAAAAAGCCCACAGTTAACATCATCCTCAGTGGGGGAAAAACTGAGAGCTTTCCCCCTGAGATCAGGAACATGACAGGGATGTCCACTCTCACCACTGTTGTTCAACATAGTGTTGGAAGTGCTAGCATCAGCAATCAGACAACAAAAGGAAATCACAGGCATCAAAATTGGCAAAGATGAAGTCCAGCTTTCACTTTTTGCAGATGACATGATATTATACATGGAAAACTTGACAGACTCCACCAAAAGTCTGCTAGAACTGATACATGAATTCAGCAAAGTTGCAGGATACAAAATCAATGTACAGGAATCAGTTGCATTTTTATACAGTAATAATGAAGCAACAGAAAGACAAATAAAGAAACTGATCCCATTCACAATTGCACCAAGAATCATAAAATACCTAGGAATAAACCTAACCAAAGATGTACAAGATCTGTATGCTGAAAACTATAGAAAGCTTATGAAGGAAATTGAAGAAGATATAAAGAAATGGAAAAACATTCCATGCTCATGGATTGGAAGAATATTGTTAAAATGTCAATACTACCCAAAGCTATCTACACATTCAATGCAATCCCAATCAAAATTGCACCAGCGTTCTTCTTAAAGCTACAACAAGCAATCCTAAAATTTGTATGGAACCACAAAAGACCCCAAACAGCCAAAGTAATATTTAAGAAGAAAACCAAGGTGGGAGGCATCACAATCCCAGACTTTAGCCTCTACTACAAAGCTGTCATCATCAAGACAGCATGGTATTGGCACAAAAACAGACACATAGACCAATGGAATAGAATAGAGACTCCAGAAATGGACTCACAAATGTATGGCCAACTAATCTTTCACAAAGCTGGAAAGAATATCCAATGGAAAAAAGACAGTCTCTTTAACAAATAGTGCTGGGAGAGCTGGACAGCAACATGAAGAATGAAACTAGACCACTTTCTTACACCATTCACAAAGATAAACTCAAAATGGATGAAGGACCTGAATGTGAAATAGGAAACCATCAAAACCCTAGAGGAGAATGCAGAAAAAAACCTCTGACCTCAGCGGCAGCAGTTTCTTACTTGACACATCTCCAAAGGCAAGGGAATTAAAAGCAAAAATAAACTATTGGGACCTCATGAAGATAAAAAAGCTTCTGCACCACAAGGGAAACAATCAACAAAACTAAAAGGCAGCCAACGGTATGGGGAGATATTTGCAAATGACCTATCAGACAAAGGGCTCATATCCAAAATCTATAAAAACTCACCAAACTTCACACCCGAAAAACAAATAATCCAGTGAGGAAATGGGCAGAAGACATGAATAGACACTTTTCTAAAGAAGACATCCAGATGGCCAACAGGCACATGAAAAGATGGCTCAACATCACTCCTCATCAGGGAAATACAAACCAAAACCTCACTGAGATACCACCTCACACCGGTCAGGGTGGCTAAAATGAACTACTCAGGAGACTACAGATGCTGGAGAGGATGTGAAGAAATGGGAACCATCTTGCACTGTTGGTGGGAATGCAAACTGGGGCAGCCCCTGTGGAAAACAGTGTGGAGGTTCCTCAAAAAATTAAAAATAGATCCACCCTATGACCCAGAAATAGCACTGCTAGGAATATACTCAAGGGATACAGGAGTGCTGCTGCATAGGGGCACTTGTACCCCAATGTTTATAGCAGCACTCTCAACAATAGCCAAATTATGGAAAGAGCCTTAAATGTTCATCAAATGATGAATGGGTAAAGAAATTGTGGTTTATATACACAATGGAGTACTACATGGCAATAAGAATGAAATATGGCCTTTTGTAGCAACGTGGATGGAACTGGAGAGTGTGATGCTAAGTGAAATAAGTCATACAGAGAAAGACAGATACCATGTTTTCACTCCTATGTGGATCCTGAGAAAATTAACAGAAGACCACGGTGGGGGTGGGGGGGGCACAAAATATAAGAGACTCTTAAAAACTGAGAACTGAGGGTTGATGAGGGGTGTGTGTGAGGGGAGCATGAGTGCGGGGTATTGAGGAGGGCACCTGTTGGGATGAGCACTGGGTACTGGGTGTTGTATGGAAACCAATTTGACAATAAATTTCATATTTAAATAAATAAATAAATGTTTTTAAATATTAAAGTAAAAAAGAAAGAGACAATCTGTGAATCTCTCCATGGAGGAAGACCTCTCACAAACCAGGAGTCCCCTCAATTAGCTTGTTTAATGAAAATTAACATTTTATTACGTTAAGCTATTATCAGGCAGGGGGGTGGGGGGCGTGGTAGGTATTTGTTAAAGCAGTTAGCACTAGTTTTCCTACTACATTTACCTTTTAGTCAGTAAATTCTCTAAGGGATACAGTATAGCGTAGCACAATAAAGATCATCTAACAATCTAACCATACCGGTTTCATGCTGGAAAAGCCCCCATAGAGTTGGCAAGGGCTATTTTCAAAGTTGTTCGTTTAACAAGGGATCTTCCAGGACAAGGTCTGGGGATAATGGTGCTGCTCTTGGGATGGGTTTTATCGACGTTACAAAGAGATACAATTGAGAAAACAACCCTGCTGGGCTTGTCCTATTTGACTGCGAGGCTGTATTATGACCTTGGGTGGAATTGGTGGCAAAGCCAGTAAGCTGAGGATGGCAAAGGAAACGGATGGAAAGATACTGGGCCCTTTAAGAAGCCACTGTTATTCTAAATTAACACTGAAGCTGTCCCACCTCAGGGGAATCTGATATGTCTGACAGCAATAATTGCTATCGCTTTTAAGCCACTTTGAATTCCATTTTCTATTTCTTGCCAACAAGGCATCCTAACTGAAATACTAAATTTATTAAGAACTGTATTTTAGCTCTAGGGTACCCCTGACCAAGCGATATACACTCTCTAAAGTTATTTCCTCATTGTTAGGTAGGTTTAATAATTTGTATATTTGTATGTTAGTGTGAAAAAACAAAGATAAATTTACATAAAAGCACCATGTATGCTACAAAGTCTAGGAAGAAAATTCGAATATCACCTCAGGGGCCACAGAGATAACAAAGAAATGAAATGTTCAAGACAATATGAACCAACCTTTTTGTGTGTGTGTCCAAGCAAAATCATTACCTAGTTATTACTGCCTTTTAAAAGACTATGATGCCAGAGCAGTGGCAGACTAGGTACTGTTTACTAACCAACTGTTAACTATGTAAAAGTTTCTATTACTGTACATTTTTATTACTCTATTCTATTCCTCTAGTGTTCTTAAGCCCTCTAGTCCCTTGCCTTCTCCTTATCCCCCACCTCTCAAAATTCAAATACATTTAAAATAGAAACAAAATTCGTGGCAAATAGCTTCAAACTGTGGCAGTTTTAAAACAGAGCCTCCAATTCCTTGACGTTTCTCGTAATGGAGTCCATGTCCCCTCCCCTTGAACCTGGGCCAAGATTATTTCTGATTCAATACATCAAGTACAGTATCAATGATACTATGTGTCTTCAAAGGCTAGGTATTAAAAAGCTGTAACATTTCTACCTCATTGTTTTACTCTTACAGAGTGCTCATTCATGGAACCCAGTCACCATGCTCTGAGAAGTTCAAGTCACATGGATCATCCTGAAACATCATGTAACAGCAAAAAGCAATTTCCACGGGGCCCTGTCTAAATTCCTGACTCACCAAATCTGTATGCGTAACATCACGGCTGTTACTTTAAACCACCAAAATTTCTATACAGCAATAGTTGGGGGAAAACACGAACAGATTTTGTCTCAAGTTTGGTTGTTCAATTAAATACTATGCTAAAAGACTGTAAATATGTTCATTAATTGAAGTTAGATTTACTGATTTTACTCATAGAATCAGAATTCAAAAACTGGAAGGAACTTATTATCAAGAACTAAGTATCTTAAGAAACTAGGATCCAGGAAAGTGAAATGATGATATTAAATGACTTACCAAATCTCACTCACTATACAACAGCAGAACTATAGTAATCAGAAGACACAACTTCTGACTTGCAGGCAATTCATATTTCTTTGTAAAATGAGGATTAAGCTTATTCTTCATACTTTTAAAAGACAATTGTACCTAAGCAGGTTGCATGGCAAACAAAGCATATCCCCTTCTGTGGTCACCGAGATCAAGACTTCTCTTAAGCAAGATGAAATCGCTTACAGGCAAGATAAAAGGCATTTTTAAGAACCCACCTGTCAAAAACAAAAGTTCTTTGCAAATTCACAATCTTCTATCAACATATGCCTTCCATTGAAAATGTAGTGGAAAATATCCATATAAGTCTTCTAAAATGTAGAGTCATTTAGAAAGTAAGCAAAATAAGTTTAGTGTATAATAGAGAACAGATTCTCCCTCACAGCCTCCAGAAGGAGTCTAACCAGGCTAACACCTTGGTTTCAGCCCAGTAATATGGATTTCAAACTTCTGACTTCTACATCTATGAGTGAATAAATTTGTTATTTGAAGTCTGTCATAATTTGCTACAGCAGCCTCAGAAAACTAACCGAAGTGTTATCATTTGACTTGGAGATAGCCTATTGTGGTATCTTAGAGATATTTTAGAATTAAGATGCAAATAAGGAAAGGAGAAAGGTAAAACAGAGAGCAAAAGGTAAAACTAAAACAATGTATAGGCTATAACCCCATTCCTTCAAAAATTATATGTGTAGGTATGCACAAAGAGATTTATATATGGGGGCCCTGAGTGGCTCAGTTGGTTGAGCGGTCAACTCTTGATTTTGGCGGAGGTCATGATCTCACAGTTCATGGGTTCAAGCTCCGCACCGGGCTCTGTACTGACAATACGCAGCCTCCTCAGGATTCTTTCTTTCTCCCAATCTCTCTCTCTACCCTTCCCTGCCTCTCTCTCACAAAATAAATACACTTAAAAATTTTTTTAAAGTGAGATTTATAGTGAGACTGTGACCATGACATTATTGCTGCCTATCTGAAGGTGAGCGGGACAGCAGGTAATTTTTAATTTTCTCCTCATATATTACAATGAACATTGGTTTTATAATCCTAAGAGGTTTTTCTTTTTTTTTTTTTTTGAAGTCTTTGTGACAGCTGTCTTCTCCAACGACAACGGCACAAGGTCTACCACCTACATGGCACCCTTCCACTGTGCTGACACACCCCCCCCCCCCCCCATCAAGAGATAGGGTCTATGTTGCCCCTTCCTAAATCTGGGAGGTCCTGGAACTACAGCGGAAGCAGTGCCATGGGACTTCCAAGGCTGAGTCCTAACAAGCTGCAACCTTTCCTCCCTCCCCCTCAAGACTTGCACCTAGGGAGTCCTGGTTGATGAGTTAAGAGGTCCGGCTGCCCTGAAGCCATCACACTAGAGATATTACAGGAGAAACCGCATAAAGATACAAAGAGATGCCAAGGAGCCCCCAGTCACAGGGGCGAGCAGGTAAAATAGTATTCTGAAAAGCCCTGATTTATAACATTTGCTGTTTTCCATGGTACGAATGCTCCCACTATGATCTATTTCAAGTGACCCAAAGTTTAAAAGTTGGCTCATAAAAGTCCTGCATGTGTGACAATAGCCCCTGACAGGCCCCTGCCTCACTTCCTGTTGTTTGGCTTCCAAACCCCAACGCGAGACCTGAGTGAAGAAGGGAAATGACCTCCATCCTGGCCACGGTCAGAGTGCAAACATCATTATAAACCCCACACTACAGTGTTTGTCTGAGCTTCTCCTGAATGCCTGACCCAAAGAAAATGTGAGAGATAATTAATGATTAGTTGTGTTAAGCCAATGAGCTTGGGGATGATTGATGGCAGCCATAGCAACTAGAACAGTCTTTCAGGTCAAGTGATTACAGTCACAGCCAATGGCAAGGAATCGGGCAGCCCTGTTGACCATTCATGTGTGAGCCAGGTCAGACCACGAATCACTTCTTGCAAGGAATCTTGATTTTAACTGAGAGCACTCCTTCAGCCCATCTCCAGGGGGTCCAGAGTGGGTGTTTAATGCAAGTGTACATCCTTCCTTCCTTTTCCCGAGGGTGTGTCACCGTGTTGCCTGATGGTGAAAATTCCTCTCACAATCACGTCTCTGAAACGCCTGTACTGCACTCCAAAGATGGCTTCATGCACATCCTGACATTCCTGTCCTACACAACACAGAGGCACGGTCTCTAGGGAACCGCTGCTAGGAATTTTGAGCTCCCTTCTCCCAATTCTTACAGTCTAAATGTATTTCTCAGAGTGCCAGAAAGACCTACAACAATTTGTTGATCATCAAGCTGTTGTCCCCTCCGAGTCTCCAGGAAATGTCTATCTCAGCATCATGTGAAAACAGATTTTTTTCTGTGCTCTTATCCATTATCATGTGTTAGCAACACAGAATGTGGAGCGAAAATATCCAAGTTTGATTCCTGGCTTTTCCCTTTACTGACTTTCATTTTATGCAATTTTATTTTTCTCTTGGGGTGCCTGGCTGGCTCAGCCGGTAGAACATGTGACTCAACCTGAGGGTCAGGACTTCAAATCCACCCCACGTTAGGAGTGGAGCCTACTTAAAAATAAATAATTCATTAATCTCTTTGTATATTAGTTTCCCCTCCAATAAAGGAGAAATTAAAAATAGCACCTAGAGAGGCACCTCGGTAGTTCGGTCAGTTGAGAATCTGAGTCTTGATTTCAGTTCAGGTCATGATCCCAGTATCGTGAGCTCGAGCCCTGCACTGGGCTCCATGCTGAGCACAGCAGCATGGAGCCTAATTAAGATTCTCTCTCTCTCCCTCTCCCATGCTCACATACACTCTCTCTCTAAAATATATAAATATGTATATATATATATATATATATATATATATATATACACACACATATATATATATACACACACACATATATACACACATATATCCATCCTACATATAGAATTTATTAAGATTTTTACAAAGTTATTAGTATATGCCAAACCTCTTCACCAGTGTCTGCCAAAATTGGGGCTTAGTAAGTATTAGTCATTAGTTGTCAGAGCACTCGTAAAACTGCAACAACATGTACCAAGCAACTTTTGAGATGATGGGGGGAGGAGGGGGCAAAATTTTCTGTTTCAACCAAAAAAGTACTAGAGTATGCCTCCAGCCTTAACAAAACTGTAAGATCCTATCAAGGTTACATGTCCAGAAAAATCTGCCTACCTCCCCCCACCTCCAAGGCCTGCCCCAGGATTATAAAACTTTCTCACCATCTGCCACTTCCACAGATTATGACTCTGCGAGGTGCCAGCCAGAAGGCAAATTTGAAGTCTGGGAGACACAATCCATGAAATCATTTACACTAATTAACCCTTTAACTCCAATTATCTGAGCAGATTGGCTATCTCCTCATAGTCATGTCTATTCATTTAACAAGCCCAATATATGCCTGGCTCTGGGCTGCAGATGTCAATTAGAGATGGGGCATGGTTTTGACCATTGGGGAGAACACAGATCAAGTTATGGTACAAGGAAATCCAGGAGGGCTCAGAACACAGGATCTCCTAAAAGGGAAGGGAGCTGGTACAGAAAGAGTTTTAAGGAATCCACACTCATCACGGGTATATTTCCGAGAGGTAGACAGGGCTGGGAGGAAATTCAGAACAAATTTCTCTTTCAAAATTTTGTCTTGAACTGTCCCTATGTGAGTCCACAGGCTGCCAAATTTAAATTACTTTCCTGTCAAGCTCTGGATTCCTAAAGCATGAAAATAAGTAACACAATGTAAAATAGTCACTATGTTACGCCATTTCCATAATCCTGAGAAGAGCCAGGAATTGAGAAAAGGGAAGACTACAATGTAAATTAACATTGGCAGGACAGACCTTCAGATAGATAACGTGCTGAGAAAGCCAAAGGCGGTCAAACACCCTTTTTACATATGTGGTGAAACTTTCAGATACGTTTGGGCACACAATTGAACAAAAAGATCTCCAGAAGCTTACACCAGTAACATCTAAGGTTTGTGTGCCACTACATCCTGCACTCACGTGCTTCTTTCCCTTTTTCCTGAAATCATCTCAGGAGGAATTCAGTATTCCCAGTTTCACAGAGAAGGGAATGGAGATCCCAAGTTAAATCGCTCAAGGTCGCAGCTGAAATTTTGCCAAGTAGAAACACCGAATCCAGTTATTCTATTTCCAATCCAATGTTCTTTTCTCTGCACCAGCTTCTTTACTCCCTCCAGAGGGATAAACAGGCATTGATTTTATGTATTTGAAAAGTTCATCTATAAATCATACAACTGTGTAAAAATTCTGATTTCCGTTAAAGCAATATCCTTTAATCAAGATGGCAACACAAGTTTGTGTGTTTGTTGTGAATCATTTTTCTCTCCCAATGCCAAAGATTCTTTTATGAGAGACTCCACTGTTAGTATCCATCCAATTGGGGAATGAAAGATGCATGAACCGTTATTCTACACACACACCACCCCCCATCCATGCTTCTACTTCCTCCAACAGGCAAAACCAATTTGGTCTACATCTGATGCCTCATTCAGATGTCTCTGGAAGGCGTAAACGATGACGTTAGTACCAACTGTTTGAGCAGCTGCAGAAAATCATTAACCCAAATTGCTCATTACACCTTTATAGACATGAAGCAAGTCTGCCCGCTAAATGCAGATATAAATATAATGGGTAATAATGGTGATGGGACATGATAAAAATAAGCAAGGCTGAAGGGGTGGAAAATAGCTGCAGAAGGAAATTCTCCCTATTGCACATTGCCTTGTCCATAAAGGGCACAGAAGCTTCAATTAAAAAAAAAAAAAAAGAGGAGGAAGAAGAGGAGGAGGAGGAGGAGGAGGAGGAAGAAAAAACAAAGAAAAACATGTTATGAACAAACTTATCCCACCACACCTCCACCAGAAGCTTGGTTTCTTTTCACTAACTGCATTAATGAAAACAACAAAGGAGGGAAATGTTATTTGGGACAAAAGAACTGATTAAAGAGAAGCTTTTTTAGACATTCAGGAAAATTCAAGGTAGCTGTCGTTATACGGCCGGGAAGTTATCTCCATCACACAGGACAGACGTCACTAAGGGCGAGGGGCCTGGCTAACACTGCCTTTTGCAGAAAGACCTTGAATGAAGGATTTGCTGCCAGTTAGAACGCAATATGGTCTGGGCTAGCCTTCCGTCTCTGGAGCTGCTCTGAGTGGCAGCTTGAATTGCCCTGCCAAATCCCTCTGCTTTGCTCTTTCTAAAAAAAGAACAAGGGGAAAGATGTGGCAAGTCAGAGCAACAATCCACGCCTCAGCAGATTGCACTGCCACTGCAAATGTTAATATTTTTTAATGTCAGTGTGGAGGCTCCTGTTTGAAATTCAATGGGGAACTAAAATTAATGTAAGCTCGCTTAGGAATGTCAAACGAATATTCATCACATTCTAGAGAGCATTTGTGCAATACGAAAATGATGGCAATGGCAAGTGGAGGGCTTATGTTGATAATCATAGTAAGAAAAAAATGTTTCTGAGAAATAATGTGGGTATTTGAAGTTACTTGTGAGAACTACAATTTGTGGAAGAAATCGCCAAGAGAACCGGTGTGCTTCTTGCTGGCCCTATAGACCAACAGCCTATAGGAGGAGAACAGACACAGGCAAATATCTTTCATGACACTGGGCAGTTCGATTTTTGAAGGAAAGGGTTTTTGGGAAGTTGGGGGGGGGAAAAGATAACCCAATTCTCTACCCCTCCCTGTCTACGCCTCCCTCAAAAGGCGACTCTGTGGAGAAAGATGTGGAGTCTTTTTCCCCACCCCTTGAATTGAGCTGGCTCGGTGACTGGCTTCGGCCACTAGAAGCAGGAGAGATGACCATACGCCAATCCAGGCCTCAGAAGACCTTATGCATTTTCACTATCTCTCTTGGAATCCTTCTGCTGGCATCAGAAAAAGCGTAAGCTGCTGCAGAATGGCACGAACAAAACCGAGTCACCCCAGCCAATGCCCTATCACAGGGTGTTGTATCACTGACAAGCCAGCCCCCAGCCAAGTAACCACAGGCACAGGACAGAGGTCTGTCTGTACCAGTCAAGCCCAGACTAGACCAGCAGTACTGCCCACTTGTACCACCAACTTGGAGAAAGAGGTGGTATCTTAAGGCAGTACGTTTTGGACTATTTTGCTTCACAGCAACTCTACCGGAAACAGTGACTATCTATAAAACACTAAACCCAGGCTTAGGTAGATTTCTGAGGAAAACTAGACCCCTGGAGGTACTGGAACAAAACCACCCTTCTTACTAAGTAACTCCACGGTTATCGCTTGGCATCCACCAACGTCTCCAACAGGACATGGGACGCGGATGCCTAAAAAACAGACTATGCCACACAACTAGCATCAATGCATGTCCCTCTACGACACAGTCTATTTTTTTCCCTTCCTAGTTAAAAGTTCAAGCCTGATATAAAGAGTAGGTTTTCTACTAGAAATCCAGCTGAGGCCTGAACAGGACTTCAACTGAAATGAGATCCCATCTGGCATTTTAAAAGCTATAATTTGATGTAATTAGCTATTCTTGTCAGTGCTGCATGTTACCTTAACCACGATCTTGCGTTACTGGTAAAATTGAGTTTATAAGGTTCGTCAACATTCTAAATAGCTTTTTCTTAATCAAGAAATCCAGGGGGGAAAACACAAGGAGTGAATACTAACAATGGAAACCAGATTGCATTTCGCTATTTTAGCAGGGAAAGTCGATTTCCTTCTGGCCCTTCTTAAAACTTCTTGAAGACAGCTAGCTCCCGGTTTAAGTTACCTTCTTTAGGGAGAACCTTAAAATGCTTACCTGCTAAGAGCTAATCGGAAAGAAATTTGTCATTCTTTCCCTAAGAACACTGCAACCCCAATACAGACACATGCTCTCTCTTCCTCTAGTTCTAAATCTTCCACCATTTGAAAAATAAGTATACACAGCAGTGTGAGAAAATGCTAAGTCTGCTCTTGTCACTTGGTTAATAAAAGCATATGGGTCATGCTTCAGAATGTAAATTTAAAAGTCTATATATTAAGTTATAATTCAGTTCATCTCTTCTATTTCACTGCTATCAAATATTATTTTCACCCTAAGACTCAGAAAGCTCTTTGAAACAAGCTGTGGGACAAGAAATTGCTCTTATGGGAAATTTCATCTCACAGCTATAGCAGTGGGTTTTGTGCTTATGTGTTTTACGGCTAAATGATAACTTCCCACTCCACAGAATTTTCCAGTTTACAAAATGTAGAGTTGTGTTTGTTTTGCTTTGTTTTACTTATGGTGGGTTAGCACCCTCCAGGTGCAAGGCCAGCAAATGCAATCACATCTTTGAGGTCTACCTTTCAGTTCCCACAAGCAGTCAACTGTCAAGTTGTCACGACCTCGTTTTTTTTTTTTAAAGACATACCATGACATGTTACCAACCTTATGGTACCACACAGAGTAGTTCCCCTGCCCTAACCTTACTCTGCGCTCTGCCTACTCCTTGCCTCCCTCTGGCAACCACCTTTGGCAAGCACCGATCTTTTTCCGTCTCCGTAGTTTTGCCTTTTCCACGCTGCCATTAGTTGGAAGTTACACATCCAGCGTGTAGCCTTTTCAGATCAGCCTCTTTCATTAATATGCATTCAAGTTTCATGTCTTTTCACGGTGTGACAGTTCAACTCTTTTTAGCACTAAATAATATTCCTTTGCCTTGCACACCACAGTTCATTTATCCACTCACCTGCTGAAGGACATCTTGGTTGCTTTCAAGTTCTGGCAACTATTAATAACTCTGCTGTAAACACCTATGGGCGGGTTTTTGTTTGGATAGAGGTTTACAACTCCTTTGGGAAAATATCAAGGAGCATGCACACTGGATCGTATGGTAAGAGTATGTTTCGTTTTGTAAGAAACTGCCACTGTCTTCCAAGGTAGCCATACCATCTTGTATCTCCACAAACAGTGAGTGAGAGTCTCTGTTGCTCCCTATCTATCTGGTGTCATACATATTTTCTTGATTCTGGACACTAGGTGTGTAATGGTATTTCACGGTTTTGGTTTGCATTTCCCCGATGACATATAATGGGAAGCATCTTTCCCTTCACTTATTTGCCACCTGTGTATCTCTTTTAGGGAGGTGCCTCTTGGGGCTTTGGCCTGTGTTTTAATTGGGTGGTTTGCTTTCTTGAGTTTTAAGTGTGCCTTGTCTATTTTGGAAAACAGTCCTTTATCAGAGGACTTTTGCAAATATTTTTCTCTCAATATGTGGCTTGTCTCATTCTCTTGATGGCCCAAAGATTTTTGCCTCCATACATCTGCCCTTTTGTTTAGTCTTTCTAGTTCCACTGCCCTTATGTAGCTCCTAATTCCTATCACCTTGCAGAGACACAGGCTTTCTAGGAGAATGAGGAACACTGAAAACAGAGCCCTGGTCTGAAAACAGCAGGACACAGACTGACTTCTCCTTCAAATAAGAACGGGCCTTGCTTATATTGAGGTCAAGAACTAGTTACACAGGATGGAGACAAACTTTCCTCTCAAGCAGTAGCATCTGGATTTGTGTAGTCCCCAGAACCCACAAAGCAGAATCAGATGAATACTGGATTTGGGGCAGGGCACCATGGTGTCAGATTCTGAGGGGAGAGACTCGATATTCTCAAGTTTCCCACGTCCCTAGGCGCCTCTCTCTAGGCCTCTCCTGTACAGCACAATTTGAGACCCACTCACCTAAACTGTGAGTCTAAATTCTTCTCAGTGAGGCAGTGTCTTACCTGGATGACAGCTGACCTGTTTATTCCCCCATCCCTACAGCATGGCCTTTAGGGAACCAGCAACTAATCAAACATCCATCAAAGTCCACCTGCCCTGCCTCCTTTCTGTAGCCATCCTATTTCCATTAGCTTTTGTATCCTAGCCTGAATACTTACAAACTTTAAATCACATCTGTGCTCTTTTTTCCTAGCTCAAAAACTGACTCCTGGCTTTGTAGATTTAGAACCCGGATTCTAATATAGACGCTTCACTACTTTCTCCTCTTTCCCATCAAGGGAAGCATGGGATCTAAATTTATCTTCTTTAAAAAATAAAAATAAAAATTACAAGTCCTGTGAATGGGAAAGGAAGAAGTAAACTTTTTTTTTTTAACATTTATTTTTGAGACAGAGAGCATGAACAGGGGAGGGTCAGAGAGAGAGACACAGAATCTGAAACAGGCTCCAGGCTCTGAGCTGTCAGCACAGAGCCTGATGCGGGGCTCGAACCCACAGACCGCGAGATCACGACCTGAGCCGAAGTCGGACGCTTAACCGACTGAGCCACCCACGCGCCCCAGAAGTAAACTTTTCTTAATCCACAATGGCATGTAGAAACAGTCTAACAGCATATATGGAAATTTAAAACATCCACTTTGTTTTAGTGATTGTTTACACAATGGGCAGTGATATCCAGGAGTTAGGAAGGACTTTCTGGAGGTTCTGTAACATTTCTTAAAAAAAAAAAAAAATTTTGAGACTCTACGGCAAAATGTGAAGCTCTACTGAAACTGCCTCATCTCAGGTGCCTGGGTGGCTCCGTCAGTTAAGCGTCCGACTCTTGATTTCAACTCAACCTTGATTCCAAGGTTGGTGGATCGAGCCCAGCACAGGGCTCCACACTGACAGCAATGGAGCCTATTTGGGATTCTCCCTCTCCGTCCACCCCACCCCTGCTCATGCTTGCACTCTCTCATTTTTTTTTTTTTTTTTAAACCTGCTTGGTCTGGGCACCATGTAAGTTTTTGAATTATTTGTATTTTGAAATCATTCACAATCAAAAGTGAAAACTAAGTCTGTGCTTTTACACTGTACAAATTTTTCTAAGTGAATCATTTTGTAAGCCTCTTGGGGGAAGGTCAAATAGTGTTGAGCACCTACTAAGTGCAGCCACAGTACTAAGTGCTTTATATAAACTACCTTATTTTGGGGGGGTCAGCAACTGGCTCCCTGGCACATCAGGCATGGCAAAGACTGAGGTAGATACTGCCCCCTAGGGGAAATGGCCTGTCACTCCCCCCAAAGCATAGGCCACATATACACAGTTAACCTCCTTCCCAAGAGGTCAGTATGGGAAGGTGGACACTAGAATAACTTGATTATAGAGTAGAAACACCCTCAAAATAACAATACCCCAGCCATGTGATCCCATTTAATTTCATGAAGTGCTAAGTCATGCTGACACTATGCACGCTTGGTAAAGGACAGCATTTTGCTTCTGTGACCTGATTCCCCCCAGGAGTCCCTTATCCCAGCCCAGTCATGTAAAAAATAGGAGATAAACCCTATTTGAGAAACCCTAAATGAGAGACATTTCTGACCAGAACTTCTCGAAGTGTCAAGGTCATCAGCTATAAGGGAAATCTAAAACACAGTCACAGTTTAGAGATCCTTCAGGGGACATAACGACATAATGGGATACTTTGGAACAAAAGAAAGAAGGACCTTAGGTAGAAACTTAACATTCTAACAAAATGTGGACTTTAGTTAATGATAATGGATATTGTTCATTACTCGCTTACTAATGTAAGATGTTAATGAGAGAACTAGGTGGAGATACGGATTACATTTATAACTTTTCTGTAAACCTAAAACTAAATTTTTAAAACTCTTCTAAATTTAAATTTCCTTTTGAAGAGTAGAGAGAAAAAGTTAACACAAAAGAAATAAACATGCTAAGTGAATCAACAAGTGAATGAGAAAAAAAAAAAAATCAGTGAATGGCCAGCTCCAAATTTTAGCTGAAGTCACCAGTTACCAGTAGTGTCCAATCTGTTTTGTTTTTTTTTTTTATCAATATCACAGAAAACAAACAGAAAAAACTTTATACATTAACTGAGTTTGGCAACTTGAAACAATGGATGGAAAAATAATTGCTAGGTTTTAAACACATTGATAGAGTTATTATGGTGCATATCCTTTCAAGATGGGCTATTAGCCGAGTATTTATAGCTGTGGCAACAGATTCCATGGTGTAAATACACGTGTAATGTGTTTTGTGTATGTGAATTTTGAAGGTTACTATAAAAACAAAATTCAAACTTAGGAAAGGAACTCAAAGTGGCTCCATTTAGACCAACATTCTTATGAGTGCATGATTTGATTGCTTTCCCTGCACATGTCTGCTCACATAGAAGGACCACACAATGTAATCTCACATGTTGCTTTCATTTTTGACACCTGCCAGAGCCTTACTAAGAAGCCAAAGAACTATTATTTACCCTTTCTGTGAAATGGGTAGGATAGTTGCTTCCACCTGCTATAGCAAGGGTTTATAGTTTAATTTTTAAGGTAACTACTCGGAAGCTGTTTTAAGATGCTTGACCCAAAAGCTGACTCACATCTGCAGTCGCAATTTGGAGGAATATTAACATGCCTTACCATTCACCACATCCCCTTTATAGCAAATTCAAACTAAGTTTTAAGGTGTCGATTATAAAACCGATCAGTGTTCAAGTGCCAGGTCTCACTTTCTGTTCACTGGGCAAGCCCCTCTAGTCTGTGTCCTCTTCTCCCTGGAGACTGTTAACTCAAGTTTCAATGATGATCTTCAAGTATGCCCACAAATACTGACAGTCCTCAGGTAGTGAGGGGAGGGCTGTGTCCTCTCCCTTCAAACCGGAGCAGGCTTGTGACTCACTTGTAACCAAGAGAATGTGGTGACTTCCAACGCTATGTCAGGAAAGATGCAGCTTCTGCCTTGCCCTCTGAAAACACAGCTTGGAGCACAGAGCCACCATGTCGAGTAAGTATGAAACTTGAAGACCCCACACTGTGAGGAAACCAAAGCCAAACTACATGGAAAAGCCATGTGTAGTCCCTGGGGTTAGCGGTCCTGCTCTCCCAGTTCTTCTGCTCAAGCAGCAGATATTAGCATACGAACCCAAAGAGATTTTAGACTCCTGCCACGGAGTCACTCGTAGCCTTCAAGTCTTTCCAGGGGAGTCCCAGGCATGGTGAGCAACCCAGTCTGAATTCCCAGCCCAAAGAATCCAGGGGCTTAATAACATGGTGCGTTTATGCATTAAGAACTGGAATAAACACCAGTGACCTCCCTGTCTCTAAATTTCGAGGACATCTTTTCAGTCCCCATCTTTACTTGACTTCTCAGAAACATTGCAGAGGCCTAACCCCTTCCCTTCTTTTGGGAAGATTTCCTTTTCTAGACTTTAAGACGACTAAATTCTCCAAGTTCTCTTTTTCTAGCCCTCCCTTCAGGTTCCTTTGCTGCCTCTTCCTTCTTTGACCAGTCTCTGTAGGTGTTTGAGTTCCCTGCGGGTAAACACCTTCTGTTACTCTAACCCCTTCTTCTAAAGAATCTCATCTAGGTTTATGTTTCTGTGAATGGTGTATATTCCAGTGGCTTTCAAAGTGATGTTTCCAAGCAAAGCCTAATTTCCAGAGCTCCAGTCTCCTACATTCCAGCTAATTGAAATTTCCACTTGGCAATCTTATTTCAAACTGAACGCCATTTTTGGTCTTCTCTTTCCCCAAACGGCACTTCATGCTGGGATTCTGACCTCATCCATTTGTTACTCCTAGTAGGATCCCAGAAATTATTCCCAACACTTCCCAATCCTCCTCACCCACATCCAATCCACTACCAGCATCTGTACACCGACTTCTAAAATAAATCCCAACCCATCAGCTGGTCTTCATCTGACACCTGCTCCCTCCTAATCCAACCCACCAAACCTCTCAGCCGGGCACCTTTAATACCTTCTTAACTAGATTCTTGCTTTCATTCATCTCCTGTAGCCAGAATTTTCTCCTTAAAATACACAACTGATTCTTCCTCCATCGCTCTTTAAAACCATACACCATTTTCTATTTTGTTTAGCATAGGGTTGGAAGTATTTACCATCTTTTACAAGCCTCTGAACGGTTTCTGACGAAGCTTTCCTACCACAAGTCAATACCACACTTACTTTCTAGGTTTCGGCACCTCTGCTCCAGATATAAACACTTTGCTTCTTGAAATAATTTTCCCACCTTTGCCCATGCTGGCCCATGTGTGAGAAATGTTCTTCTCTCCATTTCTTCACCTGTACAGACCCTGCCCAGCCTTCTGAACTCAAGTACCAGTTCAGTTGCTCAAGAATACTTTTTAGGAGGGGTGCCTGGGTGGCTCAGTCGGTTAAGCGTCCGACTTCGGCTCAGGTCACGATCTCGCGGTCTGCGAGTTCGAGCCCCGCGTCGGGCTCTGGGCTGATGGCTCAGAGCCTGGAGCCTGCTTCCGATTCTGTGTCTCCCTCTCTCTCTGCCCCTCCCCCGTTCATGCTGTGTCTCTCTCTGTCTCAAAAATAAATAAACGTTAAAAAAAAAAAATTAAAAAAAAAAGAATACTTTTTAGGACCACCTCCTCCCCCACAACACACACACATTACCCAATGCCCTGTGCTGTGACTGACATGCACCACACACATTTTCCTTCTGGGTTTTTCACACTGGGCAATTCTAGATGGATTTTTGTGATTTTTTTTTTCATCTTCAAACTATAAGTGCTGTGAGCGCAGGGAGAGCGTTAAGCTCACAACTGTGACCCCTGTGCTTAAAATCTTTCCCAACACATTTTAGGTACCCAGCAGATATTGTTCAAATTGTTGCATCAATCAATAGAACTGTCTACTTGCAGAGTAGCCAGGTTATTAGGAGTCAGGATCGCACCATGTTAGTGCCCATGTGTGAAAGTCAATGCCAATTAGAAGAATCAGAAAGAAATGTAATGGTTAATACAAAAATCCCCAAAATGTCTTTAAGTTGCTCTGCTTTATGGAATGTTGTTTTTAGGAGGTATTTTATAAAGAACACAAATTGTCAAATTTAGTTGGTCCACAACGTAAGGAGAGGTCTACAAATCAAGGTGGAATATGCTGGTAGAAGGTTAACCTAAGTGCATTTCAATAGGAGATCTAAGCCTTTGAGGAACTGAGTGTCACGAAGGTGGTGTTGAGAAACGAAGTCTTCCAACAGAGAGCATGGATGGCTCTCTCCTAGACTATCAAATCAAACAGTTCATCGGCAGAAGGATTCATTTCCCCAACCTCAACTAATGATTGATAATTAAGCTTTCTTTTCATTCTTCATTTCTGGTAACCTTCTCTACTTTTATTTTCAAGTTTTCTGTTTGTTTTTTTTTTTTTTTTTAATTAAGTTTACTGCATATTGACAACTTATTTTGGGGTCATGGGAATTTTTTTTTTTTTTTACGCTTTTATTTATTTTTGAGAAACAGAGTGAGACAAAGCATGAGCGGGGGAGAGGCAGAGAGAGGAAGAGAGACAGAATCTGAAGCAGGCTCCAGGCTCTGAGCAAGCCGTCAGCACAGAGCCTGATGCAGGGCTCAAACCCACAAACTGTGAGATCATGACCTGAGCTCAAGTCGGACACTCAACCGCCTGAGCCACCCAGGTGCCCCAGGGGTCATGGGATTTTTTAATCCAATAAAAAGCATTCCTATTATGGAGTTCATGACATTAATCCATTCATTGGAATTGCTGCTACATGAGGACATAAAAATAATTTTGCTATCTTACTTCACATTTCCCATTTACCATATCTGCCCTCATACCTTGTATGTCCTGCTTACATTGGAGAGATTTGTTATTTTACTTACTACAAAGTTACACTTTTTCTTCCTAGAGTGCTTTCAATGTGTAAGATTTCAGGTAGCAAACTTCCTGAGGCTTAACACATTTAAGAATATTTTTACTATACCGTCAGAATTAAGTGAAAATTTGACTTGATATAAAAGCTCCATCAACGTTCTCTCCCTCAATACTTCAACAACATAATTATCTTCTTCCATCCAAGGCTGTTGTTGAAATGTTTAATAGCCACAGAATTCTTGCTTTTTGTCAACAATGTTCTTCCCTGGGAAAGTTTTAGAATTTCCTCTTTGTCTTTAGTATTCCTGAGTTTCAGTATGAACCTAAGTAGGTATTTTTATCATAACCATACCAGGTATTCTACAATTCCTTCAATGGTCTTCATTTCTCTTTATGTTTTAGAAAAAAATTCCCACTTTAAGATTCCTTCTAGAACTAATATGTATGTAATTCCTCCATGTTTTTGGCATTTCTGCGTGTTTTCTAGGACTTATTTTTTTTTTGCTGTTTTCTGGGATACTTCTCAATGTTACCTTGTAATCCGTCAACTCATTCTTTGGCTGTACCCATTCTATTCTTTATTATAGCATTTCTCCTCTTATGTTTTAATACCTCAAGTATCTATTTTTTTCATTCTTCTCTTTCTTTACCTCTACTTTAAATCCTCTGCCAGGGGTGCCTGGGTGGCGCAGTCGGTTAAGCGTCCGACTTCAGCCAGGTCACGATCTCGCGGTCCGTGAGTTCGAGCCCCGCGTCAGGCTCTGGGCTGATGGCTCGGAGCCTGGAGCCTGTTTCCAATTCTGTGTCTCCCTCTCTCTCTGCCCCTCCCCCGTTCATGCTCTGTCTCTCTCTCTGTCCCAAAAATAAATAAAAAACGTTGAAAAAAAAATTTTAAAAATAAATAAATAATAAATAAATAAATCCTCTGCCAGTCTGTTCAAACAATGGTGTTCCTGATTAAATATGTCATTCCATATGTTGTGTTTCTTGGTAGAGTTATTGTTCTCCCGAGAGGTGTAATTAGTTCAGCCTATGAGTGGTACTCACAGGGAACTATAGGTACTCACAGGTACTTAGTTTGGGGATATGCACTGCAATATGGAGGAAGGCTCCAGTGTACATCAGTCCTTGTGTGTTTCAGGACAGAGACAGGGATGGGCAAGGGAGTGCAGACACCAGAGGAACCTTGTTGATTCCTTATGTTTTCTGTGCCCCTTTCCAGCAACCTTACAAGTTTTACCTTTCAAGCGCTTAAGTAGCCACACTGAGACAAGGTAGAATCTACTTGGAAGCTAAAAAGGAAAAAATAATAATGGAGAAGTCAATGCTTGAGGGTGGCTTGTCGATTCACATCTGTTTTCTTCGTGTCCTCACCACTGCAGGATATTGTGGATCAATGTTACTTCCGACCTGGTCTGTTGTGGCCAGTTATCAGTAAAGGGACAAGCAAAGTTGTTCAAGGCAATGCAAGGAAAATGTCAAGAACAGAAAATATAAAGCTTTCTTCCACTCTGCCTTCTCCCAGCAGCTCTGGCCCCCCGGTATTCCAGACTTCACCTACTCACAACTCCCCAACACACACATTCTCCCTCGCACAAGTTCAAGGCAGCCTCCAGTCTTATTCCTGTTATTACTGGTTCCATGTACCCATGGAGCTCTCCTTCGGTGCTTCTCCCTGGGCTCATTATCGAGGAGAGCAAAGCAGCCAATTCTCATGTATCCTCTTGACACGACCTTGAAGTTGCTGCTTCATTTCCCTAATCCAACATTCACTCCCTCTTATATTGGTTAATACTGTAAACTCTTTCACATTACATTAACATAAAAAAGAACCTTTTCCTTTGCCCCTACAAGTAGGAAGCGTTCCATGTATCCCATATAATTCTAAGCCTAAGCAAAATGGTTTCCTTTATAAGTGAGCATCGAGATATAGTCTAAGAAAAAGCTGATGAGAAACAAGAGGTTTTTGTCAACTTTTCTGGGTTACGTACTGAACAGTATCAACCGCTCTCCAACCTCCTCTACCTTGCTCTGTGCCCTAGGAGGTGGGCCTCTGTTGAAGTGATCGGTGAAGCTTCCGTGTCTTCTAAACTCCGCTCAATACTCAGCCCAATTGGAGGCACTTACAGGAAGTCAGAACAGAAAGAAGTTAAGGTCATTTTTTATTCCGCTGGAGCCTTCTGCCAGCTTGCAATGTGGCAGTGGCCATGGTCTGCCCAAGGCCATAGCTCCTGATAGAAAACCTGCCGTGCAGCTATCGCTTTCATTAGTCCTAGTAAGACCATCTCATCTCGGCGTCAGCCCCCATGCATTGGGGTGGTAACAGCCTCCCGCTATCGCTTGCCCTGGATTATTCCGTTCTTATCTAGCTGGTTTCCCTTCACCTTGCCCACAACTTGTCAACAGTCCACTCAGTAAATAGTCTCTTTGTTAATCAGCAGTTTTGAATGTGCCATCTGCTTTTGGCCGGGCATACAGGTATACAGCCTCTCTTTATTCCCTCTAAGAGTGTCAATAATTAGAAGATCAGGAAGAAGTCTGAAATGCCAAAAGCAATGCAGACAAAAACAGCATGCTTACAGTCAAACTCAGATAATAAAGCATCCTCAAAATCACTTAGCCCAAAATTGGGCGGGGGGGCGGGGGGCGGGGGGCGGGTGTGACAGTCTCAGAAATGCTTTTCATTGCGTTAGGATTCTGGCTCAAATCCGAAAGAAAAAATCAAACTGATGATGTAAACCTGATATAGCTCTTTTGCCTTCTTCCAAGATGACCCCCCCCCCTTTTTTGTTTTAACTTTTGGAGACCGTTTCTTTCAGTTCTACTTTGTACTTTTGTTTTCATCCATGATCAAAGGCCCAAAAGCCTACTCCTCAGAGCAGGTTTTGGGAATTCTATAGAATGCTCAGTTACTGGTTTCTTGTGAATACTATATTCAGAAAGTTTTGACAACAGCCCCACCTCTTTCATACCCATACCTGCAAACTCATCTAGAAAGAAATAAGCCAGCTACATTGAAGAATTAAAATAGGGGATGTTGGGGTGGGTGGCAGGGTGATTAATGATGTAGCAGGCCCCACAAACCATGCATCTGTGGTGAAATGGGTTGGCACTCAGCTCTGGACAGGACCTTGAGGAAAGAATCCCCAAAGCCTTCCTTCATAGAGTCAGAAATGCATAGAAAATAGCATGAAGTACTTTTTAATTTCCTCAGCTCAAAAGATATGGTCTATAGGGGCTCTTTACATGAAAGAGATCCTTGCGTATTTTTCAGGGATGTTAGTAACAGCTGACATGAATGACAGCTTTTCAGGCCATTTTTCTGTAGACCCTCAGAATGAGAGAGAGAGAGAGAGAGAGAGAGACACCAAGAAGAAGGGAAGACAGTGAAGAAAAGAAAAGAAAAGAAAAGAAAAGAAAAGAAAGGAGAGGGAAAGACATGAAGGAAAGAATGGAAGTTCTAGAAAGAAAGAGGGGGCAGAAAAGGAGAGAGGCTTGTCAGTATCTAAGGCCCACGAAATACAGCAAATCTGACCTTCCAGATTTCACCGCATAGCTGACTATATTCAAGCTCAGGACATATAACTCATGTCTTCACCCCATCTGGCTCTTTCAGAAGCACCTTAGACTTTCAGTAATTCCTAAGCATTCCAGCAATGAAAAGCTAATAAAAATTATTAAAGTATTTAGTACCTAAGTACTTTTGCCACTGTCTCTAGTTGCCTTTCCCTACCCTGTGCACAGAGATTAATACTGAGGTAGTACAAAAATGAAGACTCAGATAAGAGAATAGGTGAAGGCGGTGGTTAGGCAGGCTGTACCTTCTCTACAGAACCTGGTGTGTCTACAGAACGAGGTAGGGGTCCCCAGAAAAAGAGATGAGCCAAGCACAAAAGACACTTGAGAAGTCATTTCAGGCCCCCAGCTATTTTCTGTGACCTTTGCCCTATTTGCCCAAGCACGCTGTTTGCAGAGCTTGTCAGAATCAAAGAAATGCAAAAATCTCAGTAGTTAAGGATTCTAAAGGAACAGAGGGAATGTAAAAACTAAGCCTTTGTACCAGGCCAGGAAATAGCCTAACCATGACAGAGACCACAGATCAAGGGTGAAACTCCCAGGGTTGTTTCAAAAGGAAGCAAGGCCCTGGATGCCTTACCTAAGATCAAGAGTCCTAATCCCCATCCAGTTTATACCTGCTCTCAGAGCACAGCCACAGCCCCTTCCTCTTGCCTGACAGTTACCTCCATCTCATTATAATGTTGAAGTCCCCACACTAGGAAGAGCATAAGCTTCATTAACATAACATGGGACGCAGGCACAGGCAACTTTTCTGAGTACACCTGCACAACCTTCTGCCCACCTTTACATGGGAGGAGAAAGCTCACTTCCTGAATATTCATCCTAACTCAGTATAAGAAACCCACTCACCTCCACTCATGGAATCACAACTTTGGAAATTATTTGCTGTAAATAGTTTCTTTTGTGTGACAACTCCAGCTGGTGTCATCTCTATCCGGAACCTGCCAAGGAGCAGACACACAGGTTAGAGTGGCACACTGGGTAGGGTGACTAATGGTCCCTGGGACTTTCAGTCCCAGGCATACTGAGAGGGCTGGTCATCCTACCGGAAGAAAACACATTTCTCTCCTCCCTTAGAGGAGACAAGAAAAGTGAAGAGATCGAAGATGCAAAAGCCCTCCTTCAAGAACCACAATGACCATCTTGTCCCTGATGAGAATAGAAGCCCAGGATACCAGAACTTTCACCTCAGCTCAAGTTCAGAGACTCCCCCACCCAGGCACAAATCTGAAGGGGATTTAGTTATATTTCAAGCAAAGGCTAATTTCAGGGGGAGGGGAGGGGAACAGAGTAGGGCAGAATTTTTGCCTTCCAGGAAGGCCAGGTTAGGGCCAGTGGGAAAGAATATGGGGAAAGGTATGGAAGATTTCCAAATGAGAACCACCTATAGCTGTAACTTACCTCTGACAGAGGTCTTTGCCACGTATACTAAACCAAGAGTTCCTAACTGCCCTGAATGAGTGCCAGTCTGTGATGTAGCCATCAGGGACTCTGCGACAAGTGTTCTATATTCCAATATGGTATCCTTTGTATATTTGGTGCTTCATTGCCCTTGCTTGATGAAATAATTGTGATGCCAGACCATTCACGTAATTGCTCATGATTCCTCAGATTCATTTTGGAATTTTTACTCATTTCTGACATGGAAAAATCTTGGACATTCAGTCCTTTCAAAAGTTGCAGTTTTGGAAAATGAGGCAGCCATGACGCATAGCCATGTGGGAAAATAACAGAAGTGAAGAGAATGAAACAAAAATGGTTAAGTATTAGGGCACCTGGGTGGCTTAGTCGGTTAGATGTCCAACTCTTGATTTCGGCTCAGGTCATGATCTCAGTCACGAGATGGAGCCCTGCATCCCATTCTGCAGTGAGCATGGGGCCTGTTTAAGATTCTCTCTCCCTCTGCCCCTTTCCCTCCGCTCATGCACATGTTCTCTAAAATATGTTTTTTAAATCAGCTCCATTTAAATTAAGTATTGCCATATCCTATAGAATGCACTTTTCTAATAAAAATACACTTATAATGATTTACATAAAATGTATTTATGGCTTGTGTTCGGTGATATTGTGGGTTTCCTAAGAGGTAGAAACCTCTTAGATATTGAAACCCAATTTTGCACATCATTTCTCATTTCTGTGGAAAAACTTAAAAAGGAATCCTTAAATACCAGCATACTATAGACAAACACACATTAAAATATTTAAAATATGTGGAAGGCTGAAGAAAGAATTCAAATATACCTCAGTAGCATCATTCCCAATTCAAATATCTAGAAGTGGCAGAAAATACTTAAAGGTAAATTATTACACCTATAACTGCACCGAAAAACAAGGAGAGTCCACAGCCAACTACAGAGAAGAAGCTCTGAAAGAAAAAACGGAAACAAACCAAACAAAGAAAAAAATCCTATTAGAGGAAACTACCTTTCAAAAGACGTAGGCTACAAAAGATAAACGGAGCATCCAGATGGTTTAGGGCCTAGAGGTGGCCCAGGAGCAAGTGGGAGGCATTAATTTGGGTATCTCAGCTGGAGAAGCCAGGTGCTCAACCCCTACTGTGGCTCCCCACCTTGGTCAGCTCAACAGCAAGCCAGCAGATGGCTCCAGGCAGGTGCATCTGAATCTGAGGTTAGAAACATGATTGGGCCAAGTCTGGAAGTGCCCCTGGCTAAAGAAACTCCAGTGAAGTAGACTCTATACTTCTGTGTCATTATTTCTTTTTCAGTTTTGACAATGTAGCACACTAAGGAAAGATGTTAATAATCAGAGAAACTGGAGGAGGGTTTATATCGGAATCCTCTGTACTATCAGTGCAACTTTTCTGGAAATCTAGAACTCTTCTACAATAAAGAAAAAGCCTTCTACCTACCCCACTAAAATCTTAATGTCTTTAAATGATATACCTCATTCCCAAATAACATAGGTCAAAGAAAAAAAAAAAAAAAAACACGATCTCATATTATTTAGAAACAATGAACATTAGAAAAATAAAGTGCAAAATGCTACAGGATATAGCAATATCATTCTCAGAGGAAAATGCAGTCTGAAATGTTTGTTTTTAACCAAAATAAACTAAGTTTTCAAATTAAAAATTTAGAAGAAAAACATTAAGTTATATGAAGTTTTAGAAAGTTCTAAAAAGTTGCAGAATAAATTAAACTTGTTTATTAAACTTATTAAAAACTATCTTCTTCAGATTTGAATAAGAAAGCACAGAAAATGCATGAACAGGTATTGAGTTTTTTTTTAATTAAGATACATACTATACACAGCTCTATATAATTTTGATGACCTATATAACTGAGAAATTGACTGAAAACAATTACCAAAATTGGCTCAAATTATGGTAGTAACGTTGATTAGACAAATAACTGGAAAATATATTGTAAAGATATTCCAATACCCATAACCGAATAAAGCTATCACGGTCAATGACTTTATGGGTAATATATAACAAATTTCAGTAAGAACATTTTAAAGTATATAAACTCTTCCATAAAACTGGAAGAGCTGCTGTTATTTTCAAACAGGACACACACACCAGCTGGACAAAACTAACACAATAAAGGAAATTAATAAGCTAATGTCATCTCTGAACATAAATGCAAAAACCCAAAGTAAATTATAAGCAAATGACTTAAGCAAAGATTAACATTAATAAAATATACGTATATATTCTCAACTACTGTTTAGAATATAAATGTCATTTTTAATCTACTAAAGTAGATAAAGTACATGATCGTCCTAATAGATACTGTGAAAGCTCTAAATAAGATAGTATGGTTTTGATAAATAAGCAAAGATAAGCAAAGAGATCACTAGTCAAGATAAAACATTTATATAAAAAGAAAACTGATGCACCTATGGGAACTTGGTATATAATAAGTAGCATTCGAAATCAATGGGGGGAAAAAAACAGCCTATTCCGTAGATGGGATTGGAGTATTATCATGCATGTGAGGACTATTCAAATCTGTACCTCATACTGTAAATTCCAGATGGATAAGAAATCATCTGGAGATCCATTAAAAAAAAATAATAGAGGTGCATACATTGTTATTTTATGTTGCCAGGATTTTCTTAAACAATGTTTTTTAATAAAATGTAAAAAAGAAGGAAAGACTAATTTCACTACATAAATTCTGAAATTCTTAAATGATAAAAAACACAATTGCCAGGCAAATGATGATTTGTATAATAGGTTAACAACTACTGGGGAAAATTATAGCAGACAGACACTGAAGCATTATGTGATGCCATGTAGATGAACACAGAAACATGAATGCATCTTAGAAATATATTCTTGAATGAAAAAGAGTAGACTGAATGACATATGCAACCCAGCTCTAACAGCCCACTGAGAAAACTGAAAATAGACCAACCTACTTTGCAGAATCCTCCAAATGTTCAGGAACCAGTGGTAAGTAACATGTACCTCTGGCAGTGGAGGGGAAGGGCTGGCTGTTAAAATAAAGGCTGGTTGCAAGCTCTTAGGGAGATCATTTGTCCCCCACATCTTCTGTGCTCCAGCAGCCAAGCTACAGCTGGCCTCATACTCGGACAGCAAGTTTAATCTCTGAAGATGCTAAAAATAGGGGTGTCTGGGCTAGAAGACACCTAGAGTCTTCCCTTGATCAGTTACCAGAAGGCTGGAAACCAGGCCTTACAGCACTCTGCAAAACACAGCAACTCTTTCTATAGAGTCTGAGAAGCCCAAGGGGGAATACCAAATGATGCTGCTTTTGAGGGGTGTGCTACAAAGTGTTGGAAAAAGCTGAGTTGGCAAGCCCCTGATCCTCCTTGAACTCAGGGTGTACAACAGCCTTCTTCATCGACACATTCTCAAAAATATGTAGGGAACCAAGGAACACAAGATTTCTGAGAAAACCTTAGCATGAAAGATCCAAACAATAAGTAGTCAGAGACTATTCAAGCTTAAGAAAAACCTAACTGTGTGTGCACGGATGTGTATCAGAGAGGTATTTTAAACGTGACACAGGCACAAGATGCCAAAAAATAAAAATAAAAATCTAGAGGACAAAGATCCGTTGGATGTTGAAATGGGATCAAAGAAATGGGAGCTCGATAGCAATCTTCAAAAATAAAATGAGCAACAGTCAAGAAAGTAAAGCAAAAAGCAGAGAGATGAGCAACAAGCAACCTGGCAAATATCCAATCACTAAGAGCTCTAGAAATTGAGAACATTGAAAACCAAATGGGAAGAAATTAAAAATAAAACAAATTACAATCAAACCATCAGGGATCAAAATGGCCTTGGAATTCTCAACAGAAACCATAAAGCTTGAAGCCTATGAGGTAATGTCTTCCAATTATAGAAAGAAAATACTTTCCCACCAGGAATTCCATAGTGAACAAAATTACCCTATGTCCATGTCAAGATATTTTCAGTCCCCGAGTACTCTACAATGTTTCCTTCCATTTGCCATTTCTTAGGAAACTCCTGTGCTCAATGAAAAGTACAGAAGGAAGCAAGAAAGAGAAAAAGGAAATTTCCAAAGTAGCAAAACAAAAGAAATCCCCCAGCAAGAGAGTTGATTATTAGCCTTAGGGGAGAGCGATTTGAGAAGACAACAGGTCAAGAGACTCTAGGAAAGACTTCTCTGGAAATGAATTTGATAAAATCCCTGATGCATCCAGAAGTCTGGCTATCTAGACATTTGGATTTGGGGCTGAATTAATGACAAGTGTGGGAAGACAAAAATCAGTGAACAAGCCTGTATTTTACCTGTGCAACAGAGGCAAATGTACAGGGAAAAGAAAGTATTCATACTACTACATGACTCAGCTTTATATGGTAATAAAAAATACAAGTGAGGAATTTTGATCTGTTCAAAAATCATGATTTTGGAGGATGCAACAGTATGAAGGATGGTGTGACATGGCAGTGAAGGGGGGGGGGGAGATCAAGAGCCTCATTATTTTAAAAGATTAATTCACGGGTGCCTGGATGGCTCAGTCAGTCATGATCTCACTTTGTGAGTTCCAAGCCCACATTGGGAGCATCAAGGGGCACTATCACTGCAGAGCCTGCTTGGGGGTTCACTCTCTCCTTCTGTCTTTGCCCCTCCCCAACTTGTGTGAGCGCTCTCTCAAAATAAAGTTTAAAAAAAAAAAAAAAAACGATTAATCCCAACATGTTATTTGGGCATATAATATAGGTAAATTCTAAAACAGAAGAGTTGGAAGGGAAAACAAGGGAAGGAAAGTGGCAGATTTCCTTACGATTACACATGAGGATGTGTTAACACTTCTCGTAACTATTATCCCATACAGTTTAATAAAAATGCTTAAAGAAAGAGTGAAAAAGTTGGCACTTTTCCCCCATTAGAAATGAAATAAATGCCAATTAGAACAAGATACCATTCCAACAGTCATATTCAGCAAGGTTTGTTAAATTAAGAACTTCGAAATTACCAAAGTGCTGGTAAAGATAGAGGAAAACATCCTCACAAACTGCCATCGTAGGTGTAAATACAGACACATTGGAGACCATTGTGGTGATAATGAATCAAAACTGAAAACCACCTATTCTGACATTTAATACAGCTATTACACTTTTACGTATTTACCCTAAAAATCTTCAGGACAAGTACACAAGGAGACATATTTTTTTTGCAGTGTATTGTGTAAATGGAAAAAAAGGGGGAGGGGGGAGGACAAATTAAATAATTAAATACCTGTCAGTGGAGGAAACAGATAAGCAGAACATAGCATGTGTGTGGAATAACTCATCACAGCAATCAATTAGATTAATACAGAGAGAAGGCTTTCAGGTTTTTAAATGTAATTTACAAATAAACATTTCACATCATGATATACAACACACGTGCACTCTTGAACAAATGCATCTTTATATTTTTCATTCTATCATTAGAAAGAAAACCAGAGGCCCCAAATGGCATCACTTGAGCCAGGCCAAGACAGCAAACCAGGGCTTAACACCTAAGCTAGTTGAAGTTTCAGCCCCCTGTAGAAAGGGTTTTAACAGGTCAGGAATTTTCTGATAAGCACCAGTGAGGTAATCTGTCAGTGGGAATTCTGAATTTCCCAAAGGAAGATGAGGGAATCTGCCTAAGACCCCTGCTCTTCCCCATAATGAAACATGATATTGCCAGAAAGAATCCTTTTTCTTTTGCTAATAACTTTCTTTCCCCACTCTCCTTCCTATAAGAACCTTTCACGTTGTACAACTACTCAGAGAGCTCCCTCTACTGGCTTGATGGGATGCTGCCAGATTCATGAATTGTTCCAGAAACATCAACTAGAACTTCCAAGTTTACTCTGTTGAATTTTAACAATATTATTCTATTTACTCTATCTCAGTAAACAATGTTGGCATGACTCACCATACCATTATTTCTATTGGACAATGCTGGTCTGGATGATATGGGTATTGTGCCATCAGATTCCCTGGCTTTATGTGATTGCAAATTTCCTGAGACTTCAGTAGTCTCAACAGTATAACATATTTGGACGTACAGTCCAGAAGCAGGAAACTAAGAAATGCTCTCCAAGTTTCATTCTGATCATTCCCTTGAAATTGCCCACAGGGAAAGAATGTGCTGGTTACAATGACATGAGTTTTTGGACTGCCTGACCATTTCTAGTATAGATAGTAAGTCAATGAAATGACCTTTTTTGGTCACTACTTTGAGATTTGTTAGCATGAGTCAGCATCTCTGCATTAACTCTGCCAATATGAGATAGACTTTATGCGCTTGTGAGACTAAAGTCAAAACCATGGGCCACAATGAAATCACCAAGGACTGTGATTCTCAAACTTTAGTGGGTATGAGAATTGCCTGAAGGGCTTGTTGAAACAGAAACCCTGAAGGTGGGGCCCAGCTAATTCAGCAGGTCTAGGAGGGGCCTGAGAGTTGGTGTATCTTTTTTTTTTTTTAAGTTTATTTTTGAGAGAGAGAGAGGACAAGTTGGGGAGAGGCAGAGGGAGAGGGAGAGAGGGGGAGAGGGGGAGAGGGGGAGAGGGGGAGAGGGAGGGAGGGAGGGAGGGAGGGAGGGAGAGAGAGAGAGAGAGAGAGAGAGAGAGAGGGAGGGAGGGAGGGAGGGAGGGAGACAGAGAATCCCAAGCAGGCTCCACACTGTTAGCACACAGCCTGATATGGGGCTCTATCCCAGGAACTTTGAGCTCAAGACCTGAGCTGAAATCAAGAGTGAGACGTTTAACTGCCTAACCAACTGAGCCATCCAGGCACCCCAGCCAGTTTGTATTTCTAACAAGTTCTCAGGTAATGTTGGTCCAGGCGTTCCAAGTTATGAACTATTCATCAAGATGAATGCCACTTTTTAGGAGGGACATGAGTGGCCAGTAAACCTCCCCCAGATATTGACACCTATCATATGGTATATTTTAATTTCTGTGTCACTGTCAAGTGGTCCTGAGTAAATCACTTAATACCACCACGGACTCCCTTTCCTCAATTACACAAGGTGTGATTTCACCTGTACACAGAGTTCTGGCTGACTCCCCCAATGATCCATTCTCCTCTTCCTCCTTAGCAAAATAACCCATGTTTAGTTGGATACATTGTCAACAGTATTAACATACTATCTTTCCCAGTTTCTCTTGCCTGATCCCGAATCTACAGACTCAGATGCAGACACAAGTACTAAACTGCACTCCTGGGCACGCAGTCAGTGGTGAGTGGCTTTCTTTTTGCTTTTCTGCCTTACTCCCTTCCTTCAGCAGCCATTTTTTTTTTTTAATCATGAAGTGATTTGAAGATTAAATCCATGCATGAGAATGGTGCAAAAAGATGGAAATTGCCTCCCAAATGCTATGGAGACAACCTCCCATCCCTGTAATGCCCATCTCCAGGTTTACCTCATGTAAAAGATAAAAACCTCTCTGGTTTAAGATACTATTTTTTTTTCTCCCACAGGCAGTTAAACCTAGATGATCAATTCAAGAAGATAGTCTGTCAACATGTTAGCCAACACTTTAAAATACAGGGTGTCCATTAAATCTGAGAGCATTAATTTTTACTATGGAGCAAAGGTGTTCTCAATGACATATATGCACTTGTGTTTCCCGAATTTCTAGAAGCCCCGTGTTTTTTGGAGTCTTTCCCAAGATAATCCTGGCTTTATTATACCATCATACTTACAGTCCTTAAAAATAATTATCCTAAAGTCTCTTCCAAAACACCAGTATCTTTCATCTTACATTCATCCGCTGTATGTTTCCAAGGACCAACTCTATTAAAAAATTTAAACTATTTTAAAGGAAAATATGGAGTTGCGAGCTTTGGCAGAAAAAAGGGTGGGGGGGGGATTCATAAAACTCCATTGTTAAGAGGAAGGAGAATGTCATAGTTATTCGAAATAACATGAGCTGTGTCAGTTACCTCAGGATCAGCTACACAAAGAAGTGCAATCTTTTAGAGGGAGATCAAAAAAGACCAGAAAGGAAGATGCAGGAGAAAAGCCAGCCAAGAGCAGTGGGCGTTTAACCTAGCTAAGATCTGGGGTAGGGCTGAAATTGTTAATAGACTCTTGCCAGCTGTTCTGTCTCTGGGTGCTGACCTTAAGTACTGACATCATAAAAGAACATCATGTGACCACCAAGAAGTAATTAGAAATAGAACCACACTCTCCCTTTGGGAAAAGGTCTTTGGAGAAGTTATCATAAAGTTGTACCCTAAGTGCTGAGAAGTACTTTGAATTATATATAAAAAGATCAACCTGAAACCATGCTCAAAAGAACTTTTGAGTTCTGTGCTTATTTGTGGTTTCTTCTAAGGATTTTCCTTTAAGTTGGCATATATAATAAATCATGAAGCTGTAAAATCCAGGTGGCCTCCCCTACTGCTCTGGGCCAACCCCCCAGAGGACCAGGACAAGAAAATATGAACTCTACAGAAACGTGTGAGGTTTTTAAAACGGTGAAATCCAAAAATATTACAAAAGTCATTTGCTTAAGATTTTCTTCCATCCCAATCTTTAAAATGTTTCTTTTTGAGAGACAGAGACAGCACAAGTACAGTGTGGGAGGGGCATAGAGAAGGGGAGACAGAGGATCTGACCCAGGCTCTGGGCCATCAGCACAGAGCCCATTGTGGGGCCTGAACCCATGAACTAGGAGATCATGACCTAAAGGGGATGGAAACCATCCCTTTCAATGTAAAGATGAGAAACCCAAGGTACAAACTTTTGTGGCCTAGGTGTTACAGTTAACTAGGGAAGGACCTAGTATACAGCCAGAGGTTTCCATCTTTCTGAGCAGTTTCACTGGAGCTCTACCCAGCGACTTCCACTGCACCCAAACTTCGTTCATCTCCATTTGACACATGGGAAGTTTGTCAAATCCATTCATGATTTTATCTGAAGGTGAGAGCATTCATTTCTCCAGCATTCCCACTTATAATTTGGTAAATGGAACACATTTTGTGGATTAAAACAGCTTTTTGAGATAATCCACACAAGCATCACTTGATAATGTTTTCCCTTGGAGACGCAAACTCAAGGCCTGCTCTGTCAAAGTGGTGGTCTAATTCTTTCCAATCTGGAATGTTCCCTAATTGTTTGCTTTTAGTGAAAATGACTTGGATTTAAGCTGCTCTACAGACTTATCTGCTATCCTTGATGAAGTGATGTATGCTGAGCAAGGTCTAATACAGTTTTGCTAAAGGCTAAATTCAGCACATCTGGTAGAGCCCCGGAAGGGGCCGATAGCCTCAAAATACGCTCATCATTCCAGCAGCTGGCCACGAAATCAAAGCAAGGATTGGTAAAATATCTAAGCATCCACTTCAGAGAGAAAGTCACAATTGTGAGAAACATTTGATGGGGGGGGGGGGGGGAATTGCAAAGCTACTCACTAACATTAAAAATTTGGCCATGGGATGCATGGTTGTCTCAGTCCTAAAAACATGGGAGTTTTCATCTTGGAGTCATGAGTTCAAGCCTCACGTAGATATTACTTTACTAAAAAGTAACAACAAATAACAATTTGTCCAAATTTCAACATGATTTGGATTTTTCTTTTTCAAGGAGATAATCCTTTCTAGCTCCTAAGGAGCTTCTCCATTTAGCTTTAGAAACACAGTTAAGACTGCAGAAGTTGTTTGTGCTGTGGGGAAAAAAAAAAACACCTAAGGTATCCTCTTTAACTGACCTTTAAATTCATCTGTTAAAAATTAAATGAGACTTTAAAACTGGAGGCTTGCCGGAAGATACTGTTATTTTCTTCAAGTGTGAGTCGCCAAACAGGTGTGACTAGCAGGGCTAGGAGCCTGCGGCACTTATTACTAGAAAAGAAATGGAAATGACCTCTACAGCTGTTGGCTGCACAATTCCGCAGAATGCTAGAACATCAAAATATACCAACAAGTATCTGAAGAAACCTTTCTCCAGTAGGAAAAACGGCATCATTTGTGAGATCTATATACACATCCACTAGACACTATGCACTCAGTCTTCAGAGAACATTCCTGATACAAAACAGTCATGTGCCAAGCATGAAGGTATTTGAGATGTGTTCCATAGTTCAACCTTCTTTTGTATGATGCTGTGACGTGTCCCACAAAAAATGTAAGTACACTCTTTCCCTGGTCTAATAACCATGGGACAGTGTGTTGAGCAAAATTACGTTTCTTAACTCCAAGACCCTGTAACATGCTAATCTGTACAGGTGCCAAGAGGGGAACGAAAGAGGCAGAATCTTCCCAAATCAGACTAACTGGTCTGTTTTCTGTCAACTGCTCCTCAGGTCAGGTGTACTGCAGTCACTTAGTGAAAGCTGATTAAGTACAGGTATATCCTTCTTCCCAAAGAAATGAAACGGACTCTTGCCATTGGTGTCCAATGTACCTATCTTAGGGACTATCCCGCAAATCTACATGGGGGAAAAAAAAATCTTATCTTCCTCTCTATACTACCAGACAGATGAAAACAAAGTCACTTGCCATTTCCTCAAGGTGTCTGAAGGAGAAGAAGGGCAGGAAGATAGCTGGAAAAAGGGTGGGCCAAATATGTTCTTTTAACTTACAATAGCTGTGATGTTGGCAGGGTAATAACTCATTGATAAAGCAGAACATAAAACTAGGATCTGTTTGCTGCCGGCTGCATCAGGCACTGAGACCTCACTAGAGTCCCACTGCAGATAATGCAGTATGAGGGTCAAAAAAACCTTTTAATTTATGTGTAAAGTTTTATTTGCATTTATTTGGTTTTTCTGATGCCACTACATTTTCTACAGTCCTCAACATATAGCCATTAGAATTTGTCGCAGGAACAATTCATGACTCAAAATTAAGGGGAGGGATTTCCCAAAAATTTGCTTCCTGCTTCATCATGTCAACAGTTCAGGTCATGGCATTGTCGCAGAGTGTAAATGAAACATCTCTGTCCACCACTGAAGCCTTTAATGCCCACGGCAAAGAGAAGTCAAGTCAATATCCCTGGTTCTCCTGCAGCCACAGACATGAAAATAGTCAAAGAAAGCCTTAAGGCTTAATTCTCTTGAGCCCTTCTCATTTCCATGGGCCACAGTCAGACTATAGTTGCTGTAGTAGGACTCTCCGTGACACACTGAGGCATGAGGGCCAGAGGGCTGAAGGAAAGTCACGGAGGGGAACTTCAAGTTCTGAGTCTAATGAAAACCAAGGTGAACCCAGAAGGCCAATAGCAGATGCCAGCTCGTGCCCACCAAAGATACAAAAGTCCTCCTGCTAGATGCCACTTTAAGAAGGAAAGGCTGGATGGGTACAGGAGCATTTTTATCTAAGAAAGATGTACATCATCAATTATATGATTGGATTGAAAGATAAACTGAATAGGACTAAAATTTTTTTCCCAACTGATTTCCAAGTAGAGACTTAATGAAAGTGAAAAATGAGATTATATATTACAGACATTCCATTTTTCCTTTACATCTGAGTTGTCAAAGTTGAATCTACAACCCCATGTTTGTCCTTCAGAAAATCAGGGGATATAGCCTATGTCATCAGAGGATGTGACACTCAGTAAATTATGTGGGGTATGAGGGAAATAACCCTGTCATCTCACATTGGATATCAACATCCACTTTCTACCTCCAACAACAAATTTGACATCTACAGAAAACGTGTATGTGATGCAGTCAAAGCTCATCTCCTGTATCATCACCACCTGCTAAGAAAACTTGTTTCAGTGAAAGGTTACAGCTCAGAGCAACCAAAGAAGGGAAATTCAATTCTGCTCCCTGTTACATGAAATGACCACAAAACAGCCAGAAATCAGTCTAGTCATGTTATGAACCCGACAAAATCCAGATGTGTCTGAAATCTCCTATTACTCCTCGACATTTAAATAAATGTGACAAATGGCGAAAGGAATGCAATTTAGTTCAGGTGTCCAAAGCATCTAGTTCTGTCAGAAATCTACTCTATGATGTTTGGCAATCCGTACTATCTTTTGATACTTCTTTCCATGTAAAATGAAGCTAATAATTTGTGTTTTTTCAATCTGTCGAGTGTTAGAAGGATTACTAAAATGAAGGAGAATGGTTAACAGAAGAGACTCCTGATGCCTCTTTTCAACGAAAAATATGTAATTTTGCCTTCAAGAGCCCTCAGCAAACTGGCACGGTTCCTACTGGACACTGAACCAACAAACAGTCTGGAACACTTAGTAAAGACAATAAGTGATCTATTCTCTTTGGATACTAGCCCTGGAAGGGAGGTTGAAGGTCAATCCATCATGGGAAAGAACAGTTTTCTTGGCGAAGACACATGGAAATTCTAAAATGTTAGTTCCTGTAATAAGCACAAACAATTTTGATAATCCAGTGAACATCAGAAAGCACCTCCTCCAGCTAAAAGAACTACCAGAGAATGAAGCGAGGTCTTCATCTCCTACATCCCAAAACTGGAGGTGACAGATTCTGTAGTGAAAACTTGTAGTACAGTCACTCACAAGTAAACGTTACACTTACACCATGTGTCAGAGGATATGGCAGAAACTGGTCACTGGATCAGATTATCTAAGGCATCTGGCTGCCCAACTGATGCCTACATTTCCTAGCCATGCTTTGAGTTGGCTGCAGCCACATGACAAGTTGTGACCAAAGGGATAAGAGTAGACATGATTGGTGTCACTTCCAAGATACAGACTTAAAGTGAACAGGCAAGCCCTCATTCTCCCTTTCCTTCTTCCCGCTGGCAGGATTTCAGATAATATAGTAAATTAAATTGTTCCATATAAATAAACACAATATCCTATGGACAGAATGAAAAGAACCTTCAGTCCCTGATATCATAAAGTGACAAAAATAGACCTCAACTACTTACACTAGTTTGTTGCATGAAATAAACATCAACTTCGATCTGGCTTGCATCATTATTATTGGGGGTATGTATTACCACATTCTCAGGGACTTCTGACTGGAAGGGGAGCTACTTACCTGGGCTGTCTAGGTTTACTTATTCAACCAATCTTTTCTGATTATGCGTTATGTTTGAGGTCCTAGAGACAAAAAGTTTATAGTTTATGGGCAACAAGAAATACTTGCCATCCTGGAGCTTATTTGTGCTCATTGTATAGAAAGCAATCAATTTTACATGTGGGGCTAAGAAATGAAATTTTGTATAAAGGATATCGATTGGTCTAGTAACTCGAAGTCATTTTTACATAGTAATAAAACACAAAAGTATTATCTCTGAAGCACACAATATATACATATATATGTGTGTGTATATATTACATATATGTTATATATGTGTATATATATATATATATATATATATATATATATATATATATGCATTCTGTATACATTATACACATTTTATCTGTAGGTGTAATACATACAAACATAACCAGTGTCTACAAATACACTGAGGTTAATAATTCATACCTTCCTTTCAACCCCCAAATACTCCTTATTTAACACTTCCCAATATAGTAGCTTGCATCGTTACTTGCGTACATCTTATGTTTGCTCAAAGACTGCAAATTCTTTAAAGAATTAGGTCTCATTCACTTTTGTGTCCTAATAGTAATTTAGACAGTGTTTAGTGCATAAAAGGAGCTTAAAATACACTTGAATGAGTGATTGACCAACCAAATTGAATGAATGAGTAAATGACATTTGGAGGGTCATGCTGGGGAAGGAAAGAAGGGAGTTGAAAACAGATTTTCTTCCTGAGGGGGGGGTTTGTGAAATAAACTGACTTATAGCTAGAAAATAGGAATCCTTAGATATAACCTATAACAGCCTCTTAGTCACAAAATACCTACAAATCCATGTTAAACCTTCCCAAGGCAATAAATAAGTTAATAGGCAATGAGTCATTCAAACATTAAAAAAAAAAAAAAAAATGTATGTAAAGTGTCTCCATTATGGAGAGCGTTCCTTTGACCAGTCCAAGTTAACAAAATGTGTCAAAGGCCAAAGTTATGTTTCTTTCAGACACATGATTGAAAGTAGTTATATTGAAGTCCAATCCTTCTGCTAGAATTTTTAAATGTTTTGAGTACTGATTTACCAAAACTCATTCTGTAAATATAATTGACGATGAAGTCCTAATGGGACTGCTAAGGAAATCATATGCTATTCATAACCAAACCAGTTACCTTAGAGCTTAAAATTTAATCTTCAACATCTACTACTACAAATATAGATACCCGAAAAACATTGGGACAAGGATCCAAGGAACTATGCAAAACACCAGCAGTCCAGTAAAGAGCAGACTCTGCAGTCCCCAAGAGCAATGGCCTTGAAGAGATTTACCTTCAACATCACTGATCAGGGGATATTGATTTTTTTTTTCTGAGATATCTTTTATAATGCAGACCAAATGTTTCTAAAAATAGCAAACAGTAAGACTACCACTCTCCTCTACAGGTAATGGTCACATAAGATACATTGTGCTTTGAATTTTTAGTTTAATTGATATATACTTTAGTGTGAACATGCTTTTATAAAATAAGGGACTTGTATTTGATGATCTCTGTAAATTCCTTTCTAGCTCTAAAGTGATTTCTCCACAATCATTCATAAATCCCAATAAAAATGCCATCCCAAGGAAAGTCAATATATCCTTACTTAAATTTTTGCCCTCTTTTTTATCTGCCTTTTTACAAAGTAAGTTATTAGGGGATTTTACAAAGAAAATTTCAAAGTCCACAGTTACAAGGACATATAATAACAGTACCAACTTGTAAAGGAAAAATGCAATTTTATACAGCAATGGCTGAGAACAGGAGGACAATTCTATATATCCAAAGTCCTTAACGTTTTCAAATCTTATACAATTCAAAAACATTATGAAACTCTATTTTCAGTTTAACTAGGCTTAATTCTGCTAATGTTTTTATATGCAGTTGCACATCGTCCAGAATGATGACTATGTTGAACACCACAATTCTGCTAGTTACCTCCAATCATATTCCATCCAGATAGAAAATGCCTTAAGTAGTCCAGGATAGACAGGGTCCAGGTACATCTATCATTTTCCTAGTTCCCTAAGCAATTGAAATTTTCCACCTATTCTGCCTGGGATCATTTGGGGCAGGGCACTTAATACTGCCAAAAGAGATTGGCTGGAGAAGCCAAGGCACTGTTCTAGAGGAGAATTTTAAACTCCCAGACTCAACTTGACCTATCTGTGGTTTTCTGTGTGTCTCAGCCATTATTTTTCTAGAAGCAAAGTGTCAAGTTTCTCTGCTCATCACTCTCCAAATGCTATCTATTCCCACGCGGTGCATTAAATGGAAATGAGCCTAATTATTCACCTGTTAGTGGGTGGGGATTGAGGAAAAGAGAAAGTAAAGAGAATAACATTTCCTTTTCAACAGTCTGGTGCACAATCTCTATGCTACTGTGCTATGAATAGCAATTTAGCCTTGTTTGTATGATGGGATAATAATTTTAGGTAGTAACCAAGGTTTCTTCTGGCTCACAATTTCTTGTTCTCGTGCCTACACTCCCTACTCCCTACCCACTCGCTCACTCAAGTGCACCTTCAGTCAGAGGAATCCATCTCCCCAGAGAGGATGGTTTCAGCAGTAAAGCAAAGCAAGAGAAGCCAGATGGTCCCTGCTATACTAAGACGGCATCTAGGCCTTCCGGAAATCAGACATGTTCAAGAGAAAAAATGTTACGTTTTTCTTGCACATGCAAACTTGGGGCATATGAAATGTGTACCTATCATACCAGTGATGATGAAATTGGTTTCTTTTCCCACTAACAGTAATATACATGATTTTAAACGCTGGAAAATACAGAAGCCTTAGTAGGACTCAGGCATACCACAGCAGATTTCACCTTCATTCTCCAAGACCCACTGACCTTTCTTCTTTTTTTTTTTTTTTTTTTTTTGGTCGGAGTATAGGCTTCATTCCACAATTTCTACTATATGAACTCTCATTAAAACTAATCTTGTTGTTAAGCCAAAAGACGAAAGCTATAGGATTATTCCAGTAGATTCCAAAAACGGCATCCGATAAATTCCAACATCTACTCTAGACTTGAGAAAATTTATGGTTAAACCTCTATCATGATCAATATTCATCTCAAACTTGCATTTGACATTTTACTAGAAGCATGATTATTAAAGGCCAAACCCAGTTGACAATGTCTGCTGTCACTACTATTCGACACTGTCCTAATGCAGTAACAGACAAAAGAATGAAAGAGTGACACCGTTATCATTTCCTTTTTACGTGCTTAATTTTCTGGAAAATCCTGGATGGTCTGGAGTAACACTTTTAGAACGAGTAAGTTTAACTGCACAGTAAGTAGTATCCAAGTCCTGGGCAAGTTCCCCAGCTTCACTGAGCAATGAATAAGACGAATTGAAAAAATGTAGAAATATACCAAGTTCCTGGTAAATAACTTGCTGTAAAACTGTTCACTGCAGCGCTGTTTATCATAATAAAAATGGAAACCAACTAAATATTTGACAATAGGGAATAGGTAAAATAAAGTATGGTACAGTCCTATAACCGTATGAACAGCCATAAAGATACATAAAAGCAAAGTATTTCATGGCTTGGAAAAGTGTGTAGGGTGGACAGTAAATTTTTTTTAAAGCAAATCACAAAACTTTTTTTTTTGGTAAAAAAAAAAACATTATGTGTTGTGTATATATATATATATATATATATATTTATATATATATATATACAAACATACACACAAAATAAGACTAGGAGGCTATACCTCACAATGTGCTGTGGGATTATGGGTGGTCTTAATTTTCTTCCTTTAGCTTCATTTCATTGTGTACAACTGGATTTCCTTCCTTTTCTATAACATGTATTATATTTGCAAAAATTAAACCACACATAATTATCTTAGAAAAATATATAAATTCTCCTATTATGCTGGGATAGATTTCATGCAATTGTCCCTCCAACAAGAAGCAAATTTCAAAACAAAACCTAAGTAACGTATGTCAGACTCTGCTGGAATTCTATTGTATTTTTATGATCCCAGGCAGTTGTAGTCAAAAGTCACCTTTATGATAAAATTTTACCCAAAACTTCAAAGCACAATCACTATATCGTTTCACCACATATGCGTACAGTGTTTTATTCTTTCAAAGATAATTTCATAGTTGCTGATTTCATTGTCACTCCAAACCTTCAAATTATCACCCACACTTACACATTAAAAATATGAATGAATGGGGCGCCTGGGTGGCTCAGTCAGTTAAGCATCTAACTTCAGCTCAGGTCACAATCTCACAGTTTGTGGGTTTGAGCCCTGCATCAGGCTCTCAGCACACAGCCTTCTTCAGATCCTCTCTCTGCCCCTCCCCTGTTCAGGTGTCCTCTCTCTCTCAAAAAAAAAAAAAAAAAAAAAGTGAATGAAGCACAGAAAGGTCTAGATAAACACATGGGTAATGATATTATTACCTGTACGATGGGAGTAAAATCCAGAACTTTAACCTCTAAATCCAAATGACTTTGTTAAGCTAGATTTCACTTCAAATAATTAAAGTTTCTCCCAGGTGCCAGGTCCTGTATTTTGCAAACTGTATATGGAGTGATTAAAATACTATGCAAATTTAAAACAAATTCTAAGAGTATTTTTACATTCTTGAGAGACAAGAGCTAGAGTTGGCTAAGGTTCTTATTTCAATAATATACAAAAGCTGAAGTGCTGTATCAAATCATTCAAATATAGATTTAGTTCCTTTAAATGATTCACCAAGAGTATCTGGCCCCTGAAACAGAGCAGTAAATGAACTCCGAAGCTAGAAATTATAATCCATCTTGGTCCTAGGAAATCCATGGGAAAGCATTTTCTTTCCTTTAGTAAACCCATCACCCTGACTTAGACTTAACCTTTCTTTTAAAAAAATCATCTCGTAAGTGATGCATTTCATGCATACATATGTACTGACATAGTTAAAACACAATCAATATGCTTTCAAGGAACATACTCCAGCCTAAGACATGATTCTTTTCTTTGTATGTAACATTTACTTTGGATTACAATGAGGAAGTAAGCAAAATACGATTTACAAAATTTATCTCATGATACATTTAACAACCTTGCAAAAGCTTTACATGCATTATGCCTTGCAATAAACATTGACATTTATAATCTAAAATTCTCATTTGTGCTAAAGGCAGGCTCATTCTTTCACTTAGGTAATGAAATTTTAATATAGTATGTGTATGAGAAGGAGAGGGGAGTGTGAAATATATGAAGTAATTCACTTGGCTATTCCACTACCAGAAAGAGAACATCATTTTTATTCTCCCATTTCTCAAGCAATAGATTTTTCAGCAAAGTCATCAACTGATGGGAGGGTTTTAGGACTGACACATCAAATCTGCCAAGACTGTTCTGTGAGCAATTCTGATTTCCCATTTCAATTTTCAAAATATTCCACTAGGACATCCCAAATCAACATCCATCTCCCTGTCATCTACACCATGTCTTCCACCTGTGGGCTATGGTAGGGACCTCAATGACAACCTTCACTACTTATGGTCGTGAAAAATGGCAATCTCCATCACCCAGAAAAGCAGCTCCCTTCATTTTTTCTTTTTGCTATACATCCAACTAAGAAATCGATAGCATATTATTTTCCAAGACAATTTTTCCAAATGAATCACAGAACTATGAGACACGGACACATACGTAGGAAGTTTAAGAGGGAGTATTTGAGGTAAAATTGGACAGTTTGATAGAAAGTGGATTTTCTGTGGGGTGCCTGGGTGGCTCAGTCAGTTAAGCCTCTGACTTCAGCTCAGGTCATGATCTCATGATTAGTGAGTTTGGGCCCCGCGTCGGGCTCTGTGCTGATAGCTTGGAGCCTGAAGCCTGCTTCAGGTTCTGTGTCTCCCTCTCTCTCTGGCTCTGTCCCACTCGCCATGTGTCTCTCTCTCAAAAAATGAACAAACATTAAAAAAAAAAGAAAGTGAATATTCTGTCAAGAGTATGTATTACCTTGGTTCCAAAGAGCTTACAAATATGCAGAGGGGTAATGTCAACTATCACCAATTTGTGCATACGCTGTTCATTTAAGCATTTGATTGCTGGCATTTTTCTCTGTAGATGTTGCAAGTTTCCTCTAAGTTTATTGTTTTATATTGAAATAAATCTGTACCTTAGAAATAAACCCACCATGGAGGCTCATTGAAATATTCCCTATGGACACATGACTTCAAGTTGACTTACATCAACATATGAGCTTCTTCTTAAAACACGCTCCAAGGATGGACCTCAAGACATGTTCTGCCTACTAGTGAATTTTAGATCATCAATTATAAAAATGAAACTCCAGGAGCACCTGGGTGGCTCAGTCAGTCAAGCGTCCAATTATTGCTTCAGCTCAGGTCATGATCTCATGGTTCCTGAGATTGAGCCCCTTGTTGGGCTCTGTGCTGACAGTGCAGAGACTGCTTGAGATATTCTCTCTCTCTCAAACTTTAAAAAATATTTCACTCCAAATTGTGATTCATTAGATGACTGTTCCTCAAATACTTCCCCTCTCCCCGCCCCACCTCCCATTGTGGGCAGAGTGTACTTCCCCACCCCATTGATATTGGGCTTGGCCATGTGACTTGCTTTGGTTAATGGGGTATTAGAAGACACTATAAAAAAAGGTGTCAAAAAAAGGGGGGGCGCCTGCGTGGCTCAGTCAGTTGAGCATCCGACTTCGGCTCGGGTCATGATCTCAGTCTGTGAGTTCGAGCCCCGCATCAAGCTCTGTGCTGATGGCTCAGAGCCTGGAGCCTGCTTCCGATTCTGTGTCTCCCTCTCTCTCTGCCCCTTCCCTGCTCATGCTCTCTGTCTCAAAAATAAATAAAAACATTAAGAAAAAAATTTTTTTTAAAAAGGTGTCAAGTATGCTTTCACAGCAGGACTTGCCTAATCATGCTTTGGACATTGCCACGTCCTATGTTCTGAGTGATTGTGTCCTCCCAAAATTTGTATGTTAAAATCCTAACTACCAAAGTTGATGGCATTAGGACGTAAGGCCTTTGGGAGGTGCTTTGGTCATGAGGGTAGAACTCTTATGAATATGACTAGTGCCCTATCAAAAAGGCTCCAGAGAGATCCCTAGCCCTTTCTGCCACGTGAAGACACAAGGAGAAGTCCACAACCTGAAAGAGGGCCCTCACTTTACCATGCTGTTATCCTCATCTCAGTCTTCCAGCCTCCAGAATGGTGAACATAAGTTTTTGCTGATTATAAGCCACTCAGTCTGTAGTATTTTGCTATAGCATTATGAACAAACTAAGACCGTGAAAAGAACATTCTTGGGTAGTCCACTGTTCCAAGCTCATTTGGACTCAGCCTGTGATTTGGAGTCAAGCACAGCTGAGCCCACTCTAGATCAGCTGACCCACAGCCAACGTATGTATCTGTAAGCAAGAATAAATGCTTTAAGCTCACTGCATTTGGGGTGGCTTACTACCCAGCATTACCGTGGCCATAGTTGACGGATACAGTAACTATTTTAACAACGTATTAGTTGTCAGATGTGTAACATACATCTCTTGATCTCATGTATCTCTTGAGCAAGCTAGATATACCTGCCTAGCAGTCTTCTTTTAAAAAAACAGATTAAATACTTTCCCAGGCTAATTCAAAATGGGAAAACCAACAACTTGATAAACAATAAAGCAGGCAGTTTAATTTAAAATGACTATTATGTGTTCTTATCCTGCTGCTTGGAGAACTACTGAGTGGGATATTTTCTACATTAACAGGAAAGTAGCAATACATGAATACAAATTAAAGCTGCTAAAAATAATTGGGTCATTTTAGACACCATATTAAGAATTAGATTATAAGTATTAGATATTTTTCTTGGTAACATCTACAGGATATGAACAGAGACACATGAAAATTCCCAAGTGCTCACACAGATGGAAAAAAAAAAACAACCCCAAAACCCTGTATTCCTTGATGTTAAATAAAGTTAAATCTATGAAGAAAAAGTGAAACCTTTTTGAAACCCTTTTTTATTACCACTATAGCACCTTGATCATAATGACAAGTATAATTTCACATAAACTGCATAAAATACTAATCCTTTATCTTATAATATCCTTGAAATGTTAATTTAAAATTCGTAAGAGGAACATTTTGAAGTTTTCATTATTTTCTTAAAATCTTATTTCTTTAATAATCTAAATAATAGCCTTACCAAAGGTTTGCATTTTGAGATTAAATTGTGAATCTGAAATGGAAGCCATTGACAAAACCACTGATCACCTTCAGTGACATTCTATTGTAAGATCCCCAGCAGATGAGAACACGGTTCTCAATTCATCGTTAAGTTCATACTTTGGTTAATACAAACATCTGACCAACAGCCAGCAAGTGATAATCAGTCTAAAAAGCCTGCATCAAGTAAGCATACATAAAGAATATTTTAACTAGATTTTTGCTACACAATCAGCACAACCCCACCCTGAAGACGATGCTTCAACGTGTTTCTGACCCTTAGGGAATTTCTCCATCTAGGAAATAATGCATCAGTGAGTTTAGTTCTCACTTTCAAAATATCCTCATTCATCCGCTTATGGGCAGTTAAGTTTTATTATTAAGGATTACCCAGTATTCCCAGACCCTGGACATGAATGGAAACTTCATCTTAACATCTGTAATTTGATCCCATTCCATTTTTTAAAAATTGTTAACACTTATTTTGAGAGAGAGAGAGAGAAAGAGAGAGAGAGAGAGAGAGAAAGAGAGAGAGAGAGAGAAACAGAAGTAGATGGACAGATACAGGGTGCAAGCAGAGGAGGGGCAGATAAAGAGGGAGACACAGACTCTGAAGAAGGCTCCAGGCTCAGAGCCATCAGCACAGAGCCCAACACGGGGCTCCAACTCATGAAGTGTGAGATCATGACCTGAGCTGAAGTCAGATACCTAACCGACTGAGCCACCCAGGTGCCCCATCCTATTGGATGGATGGATGGATATATATATATATATATATATATATATATATATATATATATATATATATATATAGACATTTAGTGTGACTAAAGAACAGATACTTTATTCTTTAATCCTTCTGTTTTTGATATCGAAGGATAGATTTTAGGTTTGGAGTCTGGAAAAGAAAACCTCTCCCATAATTGATTGTGTATAAAGCTTTTCCATGAAAATTAAGGATAGTAAAATGTTTAAAAAAGACTTCTAATCATTAAATACAGCAGTAATAAAAAGATACTGCACAATGAGGTCACCATCATATTTCCTTGCAATTTTAAAGTCTCCCATGAAAATGTTAAACCTCATTCCCCAAAAGGAGTGGGAGAACACAGTATACCCTCAAAAAAGATTGCTTTCACTTTTAATCAATGAGATTACTTAATGAACATTTGTTAACAATATTGACAGAATGAATTATTTCTGTGTTACCTACCACAAAGACAGGTGGATTTTCTGTGGGAAGAAGATACAGGTTTCCCTTGCTATTTGAAAGTTTGCTTTATGCCGCTTTGCTTTGACATAAGAGCTACATTAGTGCTTGTTCTTGGTCATGGAAAGAAACTGGAAGAGGATTTTCACTTTTATGAAGTGTTATTGCTTCTTTGCCTTAGCCCCTCATCTGGGCTTATGAAAAGTTTCATAGAAGCCTCTACTTTTACATAGCAAGGAAATCCTACACAGGATAGTTTCAGTGTTACTCTTGGTGATGGAATTTCTTGTAAATACACGCATCCACCATTTGTTAAAGATCACTGACAAAATGCCTGAAACTAGTTCTTAGAGAACTGGCAATGGCCAGAACACAAGAGCCTGGACAAGGTGATCTCACCTGTTTCTCTGTACAAGAAAAACTGTCTCACAAGATTCTACACCATCTACTCCTTCCAGAGTCCTGCTACCAATGCCCAGACAATACATGGACTTGATACGAATAAAGTGGCATTGGAGTCAACATTCTAAATGCTGTGAGGAAGCCAGTGTCCAAGATCCCAGAAAAATCCACAATACTCTAAGTTCACTGTACATTAGATGACCCATGAAAATACTATCCCCTTAATAGGAAAAGGTTGCTTCCAAAGACAAGAATCTTTCTTCTTTCAGAAGTAACTAAAAGGAATCTTCCTAAACCTTAACAACCTTATAGTTTAAATGAATGGTCAAACCGTCTAGGTCTGGGCTGGTGGGGGGGCGGGGTTATTTGTAATGCTCATGTTCACCAACCAATGGAGATTGGACAGAATAAAAATATAATTTAAAAAAGCAAAGAACATGGTGGGACAGACATCATCTGGGATGTCCATATTGTGAATGAATTTTATATAGTGGAGCCTGAAGCATACAGAATTTAGGGTTTTCGTTTCAGAGGAAAACATAATGCAAAATTATAGATATATTGATATAGAAGTAAATATTTACAATGAAAGAAAAAGTTGTATTTATAATTTTAAAAGCTGGCAATTACCACTAACATAACCAATCCAGAAAAATATCCTAAGAATTTTATCTAACTGCTTAATAGGTCTTACTTTTTCTGTAATTCTTGACCACATACTCTTCAAACACCTCTTCCTCTAAGAATTTAAAAATATACTTTTGGTAGAAGAAATGTTTTCATTTCTCTAGTAATGTTAACAAAAATCTGATTATCCGTAGTATAAAAATGCTTCTTTCAAAATTGAAACTCATTATTGGTAGCGTCCTTTTAATGGGTTGAATTGTCCCCACCCTTCCCCAGAAAAATGACATGTCCATGCATTTACCCCTACTGCCTGTGAAAGTGACTTTAAAGATAGGGGTTTTGCAGATGTAATTAAGAATTTTGAAATAAAATCCTTTTGGATTTTATCTGGGAGCCAGAACAGCTCCCAGGACCCCATGGCGGTAGGAGGGGGGCGCTAAGTCTTTATTGGGAAGGACGCCCGCCCGTCTTCCCTCACTGCAGACGGTAGACACACTCCGTGTCAGGGTAGGGCGGCAAGTTCAGCTGGTACTTCTTTTCCAGAGCAGGAGGCATGAAACGACCTCCCAGGTAGTGATAGCTACCAGTGAAGTGGCTCGCAGACTTTTTGGGTGCAGTCAGGGAGATGAGCAAGTCTGGCTCTAAACCCAACAATTGGTACCATTACAGAGTGACACGGGGAAGCCATGTTAGCATAGAGGTAGAGATTGGAATAATGTGTCTACAAGCCAAGGAATGCTAACGACTAACGGAACATCAGAAGCTGGGAGACAGGCATGGACTAGATTCTTCCTTAGAGCCTCCAGAAGGGACCAACACTGCCAGCCTCTTGACTTCAGACTTATGGCCCCCACAGGTATGTGAGAATAGATTTCTGGGAGAATAGATGTGTGGTAATTTGTTACAGCAGCCCTAAGAAACTAAAGCAGTGGTGTGAATTACAATATATATAATATAGAAGAATTCAGTCAATTTCAAATTGTCTTCAATATTAACCTTATTTTTAAATTCATACTTATCAATCAGTTTGTCATAATGTCCCCACTGTAGTGATAATGAATTTTATATTATCCTTTCTGAAAGAGAGAAGTTCCATTTGACTAAGAAAATTAATAATCCCGTTAAAATCTTGCATTTCTGACAATCTGTAGATTTTTTTTTTACCCTTACATTGGCTTCTGACTTTGTACATTTTTTTAAAGTTTATTTTTGAGAAAGAGAGAGACAGAGACAGAGAGACAAAGGATCTGAAGTAGACTGTACTGACAGCAAAGAGCCCAATGCAGGGCTTGAACTCAAGAATCGTGATATCATGACCTGAGACGAAGTCAGATGCTCAATCAACTGAGCCACCCAGGCACCCCTGACTTCGTGCATTTCTTAATTTGATTTTTTCCTCTACCACCCACAACTTGGGCTGGGCAGCATAGGATAAATGCATGTAAATGTGTAACCCCAGTTCATACACTTTTTTTTTTTTTTTTTTTGCAATGCCAGTTAAGTGGGCCCAGGGAACATAAGGAACATCCATGAAATAACTCACACAGACGTGAGTGAACCACAAAAATATGCCACAAAACCCAAACCATATGTGTTTGCTCTTTAATTAGCCCTTAGCCAAATTCCAGAAGTGCCCACAGCCACTTTAACACTAGAAACAAGATGAAATGTGACAAGCAAAGCGAAAAGTTACAACAGTTTTACTTAATAAAGGTAAGTCTGCCCTACTTTAAATTTTTTAACAGGAAGTAAGATTGTGTGAACATACTGGCAGGACCCTTTCTTACAAGGGGCCCATACAAGTGAGGGGCCCTAAAGCTTATGGTTCACAAACTTCATGGTAATTCCATCCTCACATGTGGTGTGTATTTTCCAAGTTCGAAGGAGTATCTTCCTTTCTGATTTTTAAGACCTATTTGTTTGGCTCTAATGACACTAACATGTTTGGATGGACATGTTTTCCAGACTCATAAAATGTCCTCATCCTTTTACCTGCTTGGTAAGCTCTCACACTTCAAATCTTATTTAACATATTATCTTCTAGAGACAGGTGTGCTGTTTCTAAGGGGCACATGCACCCCAATGTTTATAGCAGCACTATCGACAATAGCCAAAGTATGCAAGAGCCCAGATGTCCATAGACAGATGGATAAAGATATGAGATATACATACACACACACACACACACACACATACACACACACACACAATGGAGTATTACTTGGCAGTCAAAAATGACATCTTGCCATTTGCAACAGATGGAACTAGACAGTATTATGCTAAGCAAAATTAGTCAGAGAAAGACAAATATCATAGGACTTCACTTGTATGTGAAATTTAAGATATAAAATGGAAGAACATAAGGGAAACTAAAATACTATCAAAACAGGGAGGGGGACAAAACATAAGACTTTTTTTTAATGTTTATTTTAGAGACAGAGAGAGAGAGCACAAGCTGTGAGAGGCAGAGAGAGAGGGAGACATAGAATCCAAAGCAGGCTCCAGGTTCTGAGCTGTAAGCACAGAGCCCAACACGGGGCTTGAACCCACGAACCATGAGATCATGACCTGAGCCAAAGTCGGACACTTGACTAAGCCACTCAGGTACCCCAAGAGACTCTTAAATAGAAAAAAACTGAGGACTACTGTAGGGGTTGTGGTGGTGGGGATGGGCTAAAATGGACAAGGGGCATTAAGGAAGACACTTGCTGGGATGAGCACTGGGTGTTACATATAGGAGATGAATCACTGGATTCTACTCCTGAAATCATTAGTGTACTATATACTAACTTGGATGTAAATTATATATAGTATATATATATATATATATAATATACACACACATATATAATATATACGTATATTCATGTATATATTATATATATATGAAAAATGTCTCCATCTCCTGGACAGGATCACACTCTCAGAGCTACTATTATCACACATTTGGCATGGTATTGTAACAAAATCCATAGCCTGTTTCCAAGATTGTAGCTCCTTGTAGACAAGGTCATCGTATTTATCTTTGTATTCCCTTATATCTGCATGGGAAACCCTTAAAGATATAATTGTTTGCAGAAGGAAAGAGCTTCCAGTGTAAGGAAGATCAGGCACATCAATAAATAATTCATTCAATATTAAGTATTAACTGAGTATCTACTATGTGCCAGGAACTGTTCTGGGAGCTGGGGAAAGCTGGAAAAAAAAAAAAAAAAAAAAAAAAAAAAAAAAAAAACAATCAGTACACAATGTATTAGAGCTAAAGAAAAACAAGGGATTATCAGCAAGTAAGCCACATGAAACAGATTTTGGAGAACTTGTAGTTATTAGTGATACAAAGTCCAAAGCCTAACATGGGAGTAGCTGAGCTTGGTGAAAGAAAAATTCAAGATTGGGGAAGGGTCACCTATGCATATATTTAGAATCAACTGAATTAAAATAAACCCTAGTACTATGGGTATTGACAGTTAGCCAGAAGCTGAATACTAGAGAAGAAGAGAAACAGGCAATTAAACAGAACAATGAGGAGCAGATGATTTATAGCCCAAAGACATGATGTTCAAAGTTGGGTATTTTTTTTAGGGATTGAGACATAATGATTTAAAAAAGGGCGGGGTGGGTGCGCCTGGGTGGTTCAGTTGGTTAAGCGTCCGACTTTGGCTCAGGTCATGATCTCACAGTTTGTGGGTATGAGCCCCGTGGCGGGCTCCATGCTGACAGCTCAGAGCCTGGAGCCTGCTTCAGATTCTGTGTCTCCCTCTCTCTCTGACCCTCCTCTGTTCATGCTGTCTCAAAAATAAACAAACATTAAAAAAAAAAAAAAGTTGAAAAGAGGGTGCAGAGAGGACACCTAGTGACTCCAGACCCAGTGAGAGAAAAAGAGGGGGTAGAGGAAGAGCCACCACTTGAGAGATCTGTAGGGAAAATTGTGTCCTCAGCAGGGAACCAGGTTAAATTTGAGCAGGAAGGTAAAACCAAAGCACCACATAAGAAATTGCACGTACCAGGAAAGCCATCTACATCGGACCATAAATTTCAGGAAACAGGAAGAGTTTCAGAGGTTAGGGAGAGAAAGAAGAAAGATGGGGGCAGAATAAAAGGATATGCAAAGCCATCTAATAATTAAATGTTGGTAAGAAAAAGTGAATTGGAACTCTGGGGTTTTGATGGTGACCTACAAACGGGAATAAAGGGGAAGATAATATAAATCCTAGTGGATTCAGGGCAGACGATAGTGGGAGAAGCTGTGAAGTTACATGTATATGGTGTTGTTAAGAGGTAGCAAATCGATTATTAAAAGGACAATAAGTGATAAGAGATCAGTTTTAGTGGAAATTCAGATGAGTACAGGACATGGATTCTCTGAGAGGCCCAGGGCACACAGGTCATCTGAAATAACTCATTACACAATCTGTCTAACTTGCCTAATAGGACCAATTTGTGGGACTTGTCACTAGGTTTGTCATCAGGAATAATACTGACATTTAGCCCCATACTGACAAAGCCCTTGTGACTGGCTGTTATGCATTAGGCTAGTGTCAGCACAAAGTTAATATTCTACCATCATTCTTTTTAATCTTCATTTTAGCCAAGAGTTGGTAGAGTAGAACATGGGACATATCTTCAAAAATAGCATGTCACCTCAACAACAGGAAAAGGTAACAAAATCAGTCTAAATATGCTTTATGTTAAAAATACGCTATTTTGAGGGGTGCCTGGGTGGCTCAGTTAAGTGTCCAACTTTGGCTCAGGTCATGATCTCAAGGTTCGTGAGTGGGAGCCCCACATGGGGCTATTTTCAGCACAGAGCCAGCCTCAGATCTTCGGTCCCCCTCTTTCTACTCCCCCCCCCCTTTCTCTCAAAAATAAACATTAAAAATATTCTTAAGAATATGCTGTTTTGAATACATCAGACACAGTTTTGAGTTCATCAGTGATTCTTGCCCAGATGAGTCCACTTGAGAAAATTTCTCAATTTTCTTATGAAGCAGTAACAATTGAGTCCTCCAGTGCTCTGACCATATTCTTAGATTAAGTCAGTGAAAAGCAAATTTCCACCCTTGATATAATATTATCAAGATAACTGGGCTGTTGACAAACTGACCTACCCTAAAATGAAGACTAGGGGAGGATAAAGCCCAAGGAAAACATGAATCACAATAAAAGAGCAGAAAATGAGACTCCAGATTCCCCAATGCCTAACCTAACACATTTAACTTTCCCTAGTAAGAGCCTAGCACCTTCAAAGCATGGTCTAGGTTTCTAAAACGGTCTGTGGCCAGCTCTATCTATCCTAAGGGTGAATTCTTAAGTCATGAGAATATCCTAGCACAGGAGAAGGGTCTACCTTAACCCAAACTCCTCTCTTACTTTCAAGTTCCATTAGTAACAATGCCTGTGTGTGCACTCCTTGTGGGTGACCAAAGCATTCTCCTAACCAGAAAATGACCAACTCTCATAGGTAGAATAACGACTTTTCTAATTGAAATTTTAGTTAACATACAGTGCAATACTGGTTTCAGGAGAATTCAGTGATTCATCACTTACATTCAATACCAAGTGTTCATTCCAAGTGCCCTCCTTAATACCCATCATCCATTTAGCCTACTCCCCCCCACCCCCACCGACCTTCCTCCGTCAACCCTTAGTTTGTTCTCTATCATTTTGAGTCTCTTGGGGTACCTGGGTGGCTCAGTCAGTTAAGCATCTGACTTTGGCCCAGGTCATGATCTTGTGGTTCTTGAGTTCAAACCCCATATCAGGCTCTGTGCTAACAGCTCAGAACCTGGAGCCTACTTCAGATCCTCTGTCTCTGTCTCTCTCTCAAAAATAAATATTAAATTTTTTTTTTAAAAGAGTCACTTGTGGTTTCCTTCTCCCATCCCCCCCTTCCCATATATTCATCTGTTTCTTAAATTCCGCATATGAGTAAAATCATACAGTATTTATCTTTCTCTGATTGACTTATTTTTCTTAGCATGGGCAAAATTACTATTCTTACCATAAGATATTCAATTACTGAACAAGGATCTTTGCTGAGAGGCTTCTTACAACTTCAGTTATCCTTTCTTTTGGAACAGATAGGTATTAGTTTTATGGGAGGAAAAAAATAATAGGTAATAGTTTTATGGGGGGGAAAAAGTGGGCCCCATTCCCCAAAGGGAAATATGTATATGAAATACATCATTTCGGTATAAAATATAGATAGTATTGAGATACTAAAATTTATCCTGACACTCAACTGACTCTTTGACCTGTATTGGCATCCTTGATACAACAAAAAACCCATAATTAAAAGACCTGACACTGAGAAGGCCAAGTTTTACTACTTATAAGTAGGAGATATCTTAGACACTCTGAACTTGACGTATTGCCTCCAAATGTGTGAAAAGGTATTTGAAAGAGGATGTTGACCACCTGTGATCAAAAGGACAAAACAGTTAAATTATAGCATGAGTGCAGTTTAACATAGGAACTTCTCAACTATACAGGTGATTAAGTGGCAAACCAAGACACTACCAATGATTACAGAGTTACTCTGAAGATTTTTAAAAAATAAAAATAAAACATAAAAGGATACTTCAGATGCTCATTATAGTTGTGAGCAGATGTAAAGGATTAAATATGGAAACACTTTAGGATCCACTGAGCTTTGTTACAGATGTCTCAAGGTAGAATTGCATTGGAATATATACCTCAGTATATACAAGACACTTAGATTACTGATCCTCAAATAGACGTTTTGTAATGTTCCTATATGTCTTCATTTTCTCTGAACACAAAAATAATTAACCAGGCTTTACAGGAGCTCTCAAGCACATCCATTTAGTCACAGTCTATGTTTTAAGTCTTAAGTAGTTAGAGTACTGGAAGTCCCAAGCCAATGAATCAACACTTAACCCTGGAAGATTGGTCCCAATTAGTGTTCCCTGTCTAATACTAAAGTTAAAAGAGATAATTGTGTTAGACTTCTGCATACAACTCTCCAGATTTAAGTCATTTAAGATGTTTAAGTGAATTCATGATGATGTTTTAAGCAGTTAGGGATAAGTGTGGTATACTCCCTGCCCTTGGTGATCTCGGTGTCATGAAAAAATAGACATATTCAGGAATCACTGTTCTAGGAAATATGTTAAGAGACTACCTGACTATGAGACTCGGGAAAGGTATTCTGATTCCCTGTGTCTTATGTGGTCTCATTTGACTTTGCAGAGGGGAAAATAGTCACAGTTCTACTTGGATTGGAAAACCTAACACTCATAAATTAGAATGGACAGAGATAGTCTGATTCAACTTCATCTTTTTTTTTTTTTTTTTTAGAGAGAGAGTACAAGTGAGCAAGTGACAGAGAGAGAGAGGGAGGGAGGGAGGGAGGGAGGGAGGGAGGGAGGGAGGGAAGGAAAAGCAGGGCTCACCTGATGTGAGGCTCAAACTCGCAGTGAAATCATGACCTGAGCTGAAGTCAGATGCTTAACAATGGAGTCACCCAAGTACTCCCAGCTTTATCACTTTAAGATAGAAGACCTTATGCTGGGGAATATGAAGACTGTACAAACAAGTAGTGACAGAAATGGAATAAAACTACAACGTTGTATCAGTCAGAATAAGCTATTATGTTGTAATAACAAGCCACTTGAGAAACTCCAAGCCTAACAACAACCAACTGTCCATCATGGTCATGCTACTCATACCAAGGGGGCCCTGTTTATGGTTGAGTTCCATGGCTAATGAAGTCTTCATTTCAACACATGCATCTATGGAAAACCACACATCAGACCTTATAGTTGTGGCTCAAGAAATCTCCATGATCATACCTGTTTTGAGTTAGGCAGAAAATAGAATCCTATCCTTTGTCTAAAACAATAGTCTGGTCATAATCTGACTAAAGCAGAGAAAATCCACTTGCCTACCCCTCTTCAGGTAGAAGGCTCTAGACAGGATGCAAAATAAAAACTGAAGCCTGTTTCTTGTCTAAACCTCCCCAAACTCATTTTTGTTATTTCACGCTCAGATAACTCTTACAGAACTTTTTTTTTTCCCTCATTTTTCTGCAATAAGGTAGTGATTTGAGGAATGAACCAATTTTACTACCATACAAGAATGTTTGGTGAAATATGTATTGTTCAACCGCCTGCTAACTTTGAGCTGTTCAACTTTGCCTCTGATCTGAATAGAGTAACGTATTCTAGACTGGATCATTCTACAGGAGTTCTTCCATTTCCGATACTTGAAAATATGCTTTACCCACTCAATGCTTGCCTAATATTGTCCAATTCTTTGATGTATTCAAGAAATATGGAGAAAAAAGTATTTGAGCAAGTTTTCAGTTCTTGTAGTCAAAAGAATGTATTTATACCCAGAAAAAAAAGTTTAAAAAAAATTATGAGACTAAGAATAATGGCATTTGAACAATGACATTAATAGGGGCACCTGGGTGACTCAGTTGGTTAAGCGTCTGACTTTGGCTCAGGTCATGATCTCACGGTTCGTGGGTTCTACCCCTGCATCGGGCTCTGTGCTGACAGCTCGGAGCCTGGAGCCTGTTTCAGATTCTGTGTCTCTCTCTCTCTCTGTCTCTCTCTCTCTCTCTCTCTCTCTCTGTCTCTCTCTCTCTCTCTCTCTGCCCCTTCCCCACTCGCACTCTGTCTCCCTCTGTCTCAAAAATAAACATTAAAAAAACTTTTTTTTAAAAGACAATAACCTACATGGATTTATCAAAGTATAGTTGTATACACATAAAAACGTTAAGTTGCCAACTTGAAATTACTTATAGCGTCATTTTTAAAGGGTCTTCTAGGGAACACTAAATTTTTTGAAACATTTAAAGTAGCCTAAGAAGAGGGAGTTTGGAATCAAATACAGTCAGAAACAGATAAAGGTAAAAATGTTTTCTACTGCGCAGTAGTTCAGACATGTCAAGATGCCAATGGTTTTTAAATCTCAAAGACAGTGATACAATATGCAATGGTTTCCCAAGTTTAATTCATCATGGAATGTTTTCCCCATAGAATTTCTATTAATATCAGAGAGAATAAGATTTTGGGGGACAAACTTAGGGAAAGACAGTTTTATAGGCAAGTGGTTTTATATAGAACCATGTATTAATACAGCTGGGGACTTTAACTCAAGGGGTCAGCCAACTGTGTATAACTGAGGTTATTCTACATAAAGCAAAAATGTGTTCTAAGATAGGGATCAAACCTAATTGAGGTTTTAGCAAACTATTGCTGGAAAGACATTTCTCCTTCAAGACTATTTTGTTTGATACTGATATAGCTATAGGTTTTTGTTTACAGTTAGCACAGTTTTTTAATTTGAACTTTCTGTATCATTCTATTTTAGACATGACCATTCAATAGCATGAATTTTCATATTTTTAAAATTCAAAACACTAATTTCTCTCAACCAAATTTTGTTCATTTTTACTATAATTATTGATGTACTTTGCTTTAAATTTAAACCTTTCTTCACTTTCTACTTGATACACCATTTCTCTGTTCTTATCTTCTTTTGGTACCATTGATATTGTTCTATTTTTTCCTAATAGTTTGAAAATTCTAAACTTCAGGTAGCTATCATAGAAACTGAAGCGTGCGTCTATAATGTGTTACAACCTAAGGTAAATTTATCTTCCTCTGAGACAACATATATAGTCTGTAGAGCACTAACTCTCCCAAATTATATGCTGTGCTTTGTGTGATGTGTGTATACGTGTAATTATGTATGAAAATGAAACATTTTTCAAATATTTTAATTTCTGATAGAGCGAGAGAGTGAGAGAGTGAGAGCGTGAGCATGAGCAGAGGTGGCAAGGGGCAGAGCAAGGGAGCGAAAGGATCTGAAGTAGGCTCCAGACTCTGGGCTGTCAACACAGAGCCTGAAGCAGGGCTCGAACTCACAGACCCCGAGATCGTGACCAGAGCCGAAGTCACACACTTAACCAACTGAGCCACCCAGGTGCCCCGAAAGGTGTTTTTTTAAATAAATATTAAGAGATATATCCACATACCACTTTTGTGGTTTTTATTTCTTCTCATATCTCAGGTCCTCAATATGTATAATTTTCCTTATACTGGAAGTAGGTTATAAAAATTCCTTTGCAAGTCAACTATGACAAATTTTATGACTACAGTAGCAAACCACCTTAAATCACAGTTAATTCATTGGTTTCCAGGACCACAAAGACTATATGAACCTAGGCTGCAGGACCTCATAAAGAATAGCTTACCCTTACCCTCAAGATTCAAGTTACAATTTACTATTTGATGCCTCTCACTGTGAGCTTTGGGCTTTAATTTCTATGTTTCTCATTCAACAAGGTCATCAAAAATAAAATTCTATTTTTCCCCAATCCACATATACTCTAAGGCAAAAGCAGTTTCCGTACCCATTTTCTTTACCTGTCTAGGTTCCCATATTCACTTTAATTTTGGCCTTGTAATTTCTATGATCTTATGAGTTCTTCCATGCCTTTAAAGATTGTTTTTCTAATTTACCATTTTTTGACGGTTTTCACATTGAGTTCTAATTACTAGCCAGCCATTATCATCAGAAACCTAAAGCCCAGATGAGCAAATTGAGGGGGGTAATGCATTCATGTAACATGTACTGAGTACTATTTGGAATCCAACCATTGTAGTAAGCATGGAGAAATTTGATTGGACCCCTAGCTAGTGGTTTATAATCAAAACTTCATTATGGAATTCAAACCACTCAGCTTTCTTGCTGGAATACCTGTTATCAAAAGTAAGAAGGCACCATAGAAAAAGATCAGAGAAGCAATTGAGTAGTGTTTAACAGCACAGGCTCTGAAAAGCTATTCCTAACCTTACTAGCTCTTTGACCATAGGCAAATGGATTATTCTATGCTTTGGGCTTCTCACTTATAAGATGGGGATATAGAAACCTTCTTACTGCATTGCTGTGGAGATTAATACATATAAAGCTGTTAGAACAGGTCTAAAAAATTTAAGCCCTAATTCAGTACAGTAGACTAAAACCAATTTTGCCGTCTTTTTAAGATTTTAAACACCAACAGCCAATTAAAAGGTATCAATGACTTCGTATATCCTGAACTGGGCATACATTCTGGGAATTAATCAACATGTATTTTGTTTATTACCCCCACTTGACATCAGGCAGTGGAGTTCACCTGGTCCAAAACTAAATATGCTAAATGTATTAGTCTCTTGTTTGGGGCTCAGGTGGAGAGGTCTGGGTAATATTAATTAGTTCATAGCACTGGTACCAAGGGTTGAGTAATTACACTAATTAGCTCATACACACCATCCTTATTGGTCCATGTAAGGTTCTTCTTGTTTTATTTATATTCCCTTTTACCACCCTTCATTTAAGTTCTCCCTTCCTCAAGCAACTTTTCTAGTGTTTTTATGTCTCCTTGAATTTGTGTGAGTACTTGTGAAATACTTATTGGCGTTTATGTGATGAGCTAAAGTTTACAGCAATTCAACTCCAGAATGTATATCGAAAGCCCTGTACGATGCCATGCACAAAAAATGCTTAATGGCCTCACAAACACAATTAGCAATTTTGTGCCATCTACCCAGCCAACCAAGGCGGACATTTCAGAACTTTCTTTTCTCTCTCTCAGCTCCCTTGACCAAACCCTGCCAATTCTACCTGCCTGCAAAATCCATTTCCCTCTCATCCCCACTGCTACTACATTTTAAGTTCTCAACTCATTTCCTCACAACTGGATCAGCCACATGTATCTTCCCCTGCCAAACCTAACCCCTGCACTGCCAGAATAATTTTTCTAAGCAAAATCAGTAGTGTGTTGTTTGTGATCCTAACGTAATATCCAGTAACTCCCTGGGACTCACAGGACAAATTCTAAACTCTAGGTATTTCTTCACAATCCTTTCCAGTGCGGCCTCAGCTTTAGGTTCACTTTCTCCCACCCTTCTGAACCACTTCGTCTCAAGTACTTGGAGAACCCAAAGGCACTGGGGACTTTCGCACCTCAGTGGTCACGTCCGCGCTGTATCCTCTGCTTATACAGCTTTCTTTCCTTGTGCTCCAGGTTAATTCTTTTCCTTAAGTTCTGTTTTAAATGGCAGCTTCACTAAAACCTCTAAGCCACCAACACTACACCACCTCGTCAGGATTGTGTGCCGACCACTGGCATTACATCTGTCAATTCCAGAGTTGGGATGGTTTTTTATTTTTTATTTTTTAATGTTTATTTATTTTTGACAGAGAGAGAGAGAGAGGGAGACAGGGCATAAGTGGGGGAGGGGCAGAGAGAGAGGGAGACACAGAATCTGAAACAGGCTCCAGGCTCTGAGCTGTCAGCACAGAGCCCGACGCGGGGCTCGAACTCACAGACTGAGAGATCATGACCTGAGCTGAAGTTGGACACTCAACCAACTGAGCCACCCAGGTGCCCGTGGGATGGTTTTATGGACTGAATTGTGTCTCCCCAGAAATTCCCAGATTGATTCCCAGGTTGCTAGCCCCGAGTACCAGAGTGTGGCCATATTTCGAGATAAGATCTTAAGAGTTAAAATGAGATCATCAGATCACCTAATCCAATACAACTGATGCGCTCCTAAGAAGAGGATATTTAGACAGACAGGTACGTAGGGAGTTCTGACTCCAGACTGGAACACCAACTCTTCCCTGGGACTCCAGCCTGTTGGCCTGCTCTGCAGATTTTAGACTTACCAGCCCCCATAAATCAATGATCTTATTTCTTAAAATCCATCTCTCTCTCTCTACATATGCATGTATACACATATATTTTATATATATGTAGATGTATATATGTCCCTATAGATGTATAGGTTAATGCTTGTATATATGGGGATATGTGTATTTGCATGTTTATACATGTGCATGCACAGTGTCAGACGAGTAACACTGAACATTCGATAACACTGAACACTGAATAATTTTTATGTTTCTAATCTGTATCAATATGTATACTACAATGTTTTTAATGTATGTTGCACATACACATTTATTCAGTCGAGGATTAAGCCATTTGGGAAGTGTTGCTTCTATTTCAAGGTAAGACTTACAGGTACTAATGGTAACATCCTTTAAGTAGTTTAAGAACAGAAAGAGATTCCATCATTTTTTCTATATACCTAGCCAAGGACATACATGGGTATTTTATCAAAGAGTCAACTTTTTTTTTTTAATCAGACAGCACTCAATTATACCAATATAGTAGGGTCGCTATTGATTTTGTTTTGGCATGTTCAGCAACTTTGTCGCCACAAACTTTAACCTGCTTTGAGTTTTATAAATGCCTAGATGAATCTTTGTTTTGTGCCTGGAGATTTGCTAGAAGGCCAAAAGTAAAATTTTATCCAGACAGACCCATTATTTTAACTGTCTTAAGTCCTAGCATGTTAAAGATTAATGTTAAGATATCAAACATTATAAACTAATATTTCAACGATTTACTAGGTTATTTAAATTTTTTCTGGAAAGTCACTCACAATAAGAAACAATGCATTATTGATCCCTGTCACCCACTTTAAAGCTATCAGAAAGGTACATTGACTAGTACTGAATTGGAAAGAAAGAAAACAAAAGCCTGAGTGTTTTTGACTCGCTTGCTTCTCCTCTCATTTTCCATCTCCTTATTGTTCACACACTGATTGTCCAGACCCAGTGACAAGTTGAACAAATTGCTTTTTACTGCTCCTTTGATTTGTACAATAACATGTTAATTGCAACCTTGAGCTCTTCTTCTGCCCTATTGATTACGTAATCACCTTTGCCCAATTGATGCTTCCCAGAATGTCAAAAAGATGCCTGGTAAAATTAAATACAAAAGGAGATCTTTCTCTGTCCACCTCTCTCCAAGTAAATATGGTCCAAAAGCTTCTGTAACCTCAAGATGGCTGACCAGCCACAAGTCTAGTTTTAAAACTATAGTGGACAGGGATGCCTGGGTGGCTCAGTCAGCTGAGCTTCCAGCTCTTAATTTTGGCTCAGGCCAGGATCTCATGATTTGTGGGTTCGAGCTTCATGTCTGGCTCTGCACCAACAGTACAGAGCCTGCTTGGGATTTCTCTCCCAAGCCGCCACCCCCACTCAAACGGTCTCTCTCTCTCTCAAAATAAATGAGCATTTAAAAAAAAAAAAAAAACAAAAACTATGGTGGAGAAAAAGAATCAGTAATCGGTTAACCTTTTTCTCCCCACTCTGGGAAGCACTCTCATCACCTCCAGTATTTCAGGTGAGGTGATCCTTTCCTAACCCACTGATAGCCAAGGGCTCGATTTGCCAGGAGCAATTAACAGTCGTCATTATAATACGGAAAGCGGCAGCTGAACCTGTTCAGGTCTAGGTTAGTGATGCAGTTATGTGAAGCATAGAGAAGCCAGCCAACCTAGACAACAGGGTTTAATCATATTACCTTTCATCCTGAAACAAACATCTTGCTGTTTACTGTTTACTCTAGAGATAGGCACATGGCTTTTTGCACTTATCTTATTTGACAAATACTGAAAATACCCCCTGTCCATATTGAATCTGTTATGTAGGAGACAGAATTTACATACATGTGACAATGTAACTGTGTTTACTCATCAGCGGGCTAAGCACTCTAATAGCCTAGCTGCAAGAACCCTCACCTGGCAGTGTTACTTATCCAGAATCTACTGAGATCCAGGGATCAAATACACAAGGGTCTTTGAAGAAGCAAAACTTCTATCCCACCTTCTATGTATCCATTTGATACATTAATCAAATAGGAGAGCGTTAGTCTTTCATTCAACACCTCAACATTTAGTCTTTGGATTTTCAACCTCAGAATCAATCAGAATCAAAAAGGAGCTGGTATAGGCAAAAACATGAAAGCACTGAGAAGTCATGTAATATACTACTACTAAATTAATAGTCCCTCTATTTTTATTATATAAAAATTTTTAAGCTATTGCCATCCTGATGTATATATATTGGATATAGAAAAATACGAAGAGAAGTGCAGATCTTTAAGAAGAGCCATATCGTATTTACATCCTAACATCACGTATACCACTGCTTGATTACTTCTTTCTTTCTCCTCCCCCCGCCTCCAACTTCCTACCCTTCCCCAGAAGATAGTTTGGTAACTTCTTGTTGAAATAGCCTTATCAAGGAATTATTTGTCTTCATCTTATCAATATTTACCAACTTCCCTTTGATGCTATCTCACTACCTGATGATATAAAACAAACCACAGTGAGCTGGCTTAACCCAACATTTCATTTCCCAATTCTATGGGCTGGCTAGGCTCAGCTGAAAAGTTCCTAGGTCTCCTGTGGTCAGCTGAGGTTGCTCATACGATTGCACTGGGCTGAATGCGGGGCTGGGCTGGCTGGAACAGCAGATCCGGCTGGGTCTCTTCCTCAAGGTTATTCCACTGTATTTAAGGAGTCTAGCCTGAGCTTTGTTGTAGGGTGGCTCAATTCCCAGAAGGTAAAAGCAAAACCTAAGGAACTTCTGAAGACCAGGCTGAGAAGTTGTGCTAAGTCATTTCTGTCATGTCCTATTGGTCAGAGCAAATCCTTGGGCCAGCCTAGATTCAAAAGGAAGCAAAACGACTCCACCCCCTTGGAAGGGAAGGAGGATGTGCACGGACCAGGAGGGGAGGAATTGTGGCTGAGAGCTTTGCCTGACATCAATTTATTATACTTAAAATTCCAATAGATACCATGAAACCATGAGTGAAGACAACACCTTAAGTGAATGGGAAAACGGGTGAGCCAAGTAGACAAGGTCAGCCAACAAGATGAAGTGATCAAGGAAGAAGGCATTTGTCAGTATCTGAAGGGAAGTCTAGCCAGTGAAGTACAACAGGATTGCAGACCAAGTGTAAGGACAGGTCAGCAACCACAGAGCCAAAACAAAGGCAAGGGAATACATCTTGGTTTAGCTGACAGTTTAATAGTGTATACCTGTGGATTGATGATCACTGGAAGCTGTGTGCCCTCTGCACTGTTTTAAGCATTGTCTTCACTTAGTGCACTAAGGACCAAGGACTCCATGTTTGTGATTAACTTCACAGGGAAGATACAGGCTTTGCAAAGTGAACTGCAGAGCACAAGAACCTTGTTTCTCACAAGTTGTAATCCAAAGAAGATTTTGTCACCCAAAAGGTAAGCTAAGCATAGGCTTAAGGCCCTAGCAAATGAAGAACAACAACAAAGATTTCTTTGGTAAGGATTGGGTATGAAGAAATTGAGAATACCTTTAACAGTAAAGGACCTATAGGAAGAGGACTTCTAAAATCTTACTGGAGGACATGAGACCTCAGTAAATAGAAAGCTATGCCACTTTGTCATATGAAAAGCCTTAATATCTTATTGCAAGTTACTGTATAAATTTAATGTGCTTCCATTAGAATACCTATACAATTGTTTTTATAAATTGTATTATCTTTTTAAAATAACGAATATGAAAAAAAGAATGAAAATACGTGAAGCCATCATAATCTCATCAATATGGTATTAACACAGACAAAAACAATTCAGAGGAACAAAATAAAGAATCCTAGAATGGGGGGAAGTGCAATAAATAATACAAGTGAAAGATAGTATTTTAGGAGGAAAAATGATGGAATTATTTAAATGATTCTGGCACAATAGGGGAAAAAAAAGTTAGGCGCCTATGCTGTATCAAACACAAATTCCAGGTGGATTAAAGACTTAAAATGTTAAAGAAAATCACCAAGAAATTAAGACTTCAGATTTATATAAATAATAAAGAGGAGGAGCACTCTTAAACCAAATGAGAAAAGCAGACTCCATAAAAGGCAAACATATCGACAACATAAATTTTTAGACATTCTATAATGCAAAAGATACCAGAGAAAACTTGAGATAAATGGAAATATGACTATTAGAAATTTTAAGAGAACAGACTCTGAAGATCTTAAAACTACCAAAAATCATGCAAAAATCCAATAAACAAATGGGCTAAGGACTGAACAGCCAATCCACAAGATTGAAAACCAGCATGGACACTGGACCTAAGAAAAGGTTATCACCCTCACTGCCAATCAGGGAAATGAAACAGAAGCAACAAAGTATCACTTTACAGCCATCAGACAGAAACAAAAGACCTGTCTTTCCATGGGTTTTCTCTAAAGCAAATTCTAGATAAGGGTCTGTTTGCACATGGTTTATTTGGGAGGTAATTTTAGGGAAGAGTTGAGGGTGTGGGAAAAATGAGACAAAGAGGGAAAACTGGTAAGAGGGGTCATTTTTTTGTCATAATGACTCCACCCACTCTCATGGGTAGTAGAGACCCAGTTCCATCAGGACCTCCTGAGAAATGCAGACAAGTTCTCCCAGAATTGTTCTCAGAAAAAGAGAGAGAGAGAGAGAGAGAGAGAGAGAGAGAGAGAGAGAGAGAAAGAGAGAGGAGGCAAGGGCACTAATCAATGGAGGGTGTCCCTGCATTTCCAAGTTGCTGACACACACAAGTTTAACTCCATAAAATTCACCATCACCCAAGGCATTGAAGAGCCCAGGGCAGAAAATGAAGACACAGGAAGCACTTATAAAAAGCTATCAACCAGAAGTTATGGTTGAAGCCTACAAGTAATATTCACTCTAGGCATGGACAAAATCCAGGATAAAGCCTAGAAGATTTGAAATAGGGTGCCAGATGTGTTTTCCCAAAACTCTCCATAGTAACTACTCCTGGCAGAAATGGGGAATGGTTATGCTTTCATCCATTCCAAGAGGACATGTACACCATCACAGCCTTTTGTCAAGCTGTTTGAAAACATCAACAAGAGTCAATACATAGTCTCTTTTTGCCCAGAGATAGATAGCTCCTGTGAAATCTATCTACCCTATACAAATGAAGGCATTCAAGTATGTAAAGATAACATATTTGTAGCATTGCACAAAATAGAAAAAAAAAAGTGGCTACGATATAGAAAGTTCAAGTATTTTATGTCTTTATCATGGAATGTCAGACTATCACTAGGAGAAGGAATCCAAGATCTAGCAATTGAATTGGAGATTTCCAGTGTACTATTTTGAGAAAAAAAGTGTGATAAACTTTTTTTTTAATAAAACACAGCCTAATTTTCTGAAGATAGGTTTCTGCTGACCTGCACAGAAAGGGGGAAAAAAAAAAAAAAGCAAACAATACAAAGCTGCTTACATGAGTACACAAGTTGGAGAAGAGGACAAATGGGTAGAAATGCACTGTATGTGGGGAAGAGGATGAATGAGCAAGTATGAAGGAAGGACAGCAAAAAAGGGTTGCTAAGAACAAAACACAAAAAAACCAAAAAACACAAAACAAAAAACAAAAAAAAAAAACAAAGACATAGTGTGAAGGGATTATGTTTGCACAAATAGTGAAATTGAATGTTTAATAAAGTTTAAGAGGACATGGTCCTAATCATACTGGAAAGGGTTTTAAAACTTAAATGAACTTCCCTGTATTTTTTTTTAACTACGCATAAAGAACACAAAATACGACAAGCCTTTTGGATCTCCATGAAAACTCAATGTTTTCATATTTGGATATATTTGAAGTACTGAACTCAGTACTTCAACAAAAATGAAATTTTACCAAAGTTGCAATCCAACAAAAAGCTCAGTCTTTACCAAAGCAAATGGTTTGGGCTCTTTCTGCATCAGAACTTGTAGAAGTAAAAGCCATCAAACTAATTTACATTCATGTGGGGGGGGGGGGGGGGCGCGCCGGGTCATCACTGCACGATGAGTTATTCAGGGTTGATAGAATCACTCCATAATCTTGATGATGTTGGTATCTGACAATCATTGAATTTCAGACAGACAAGGAAATAATTCACAACCTCCCTCTGCCCTTAGTTTATCTACTGAGGAAACCGGAGACCTGAAAAAGAGAATGTCAACCTTTCCCGTGTTCTTCCCTATATGCCAGGCACTGAGCCCACAGCTTTCATATCGTGCTACCACAACCTCATGAATAGATTATTTTTACTCTTACAGAGGAGACAAAATTTGATGGGAAAATTAATTAACCTAAGATGATATAACCAGAAAGTATTAGGACTAAGATTTAAACTTAGGGCAATATGACACTAAAATATCATTTAATTCTACTGTATCCTATTCATTCTGCCATATAATTAAGTGTTGTGGAATTGTGCCAGGTCAGAGAATCACAGAACGAAATTCTCTCCCTGCACCTAGCATATAATCTAAAACTACAAAGACAGTAGGACAAAGCCAAGGACTGCCATTTATTACAAAATTCTATTATACCAAGCACCAGATCAAATGTTTTAGGCACCATCTTTTAATGCTTATGGAATACACAGGCGATATGGACTCTGATAAAACTGAGTCTCCAAAATGTGAAGTTTAAGGTGACAAAACAAAGTAATTGGTTAAACCAAGACTCAGACTTTGATCTGCTTCACTCTAAAGTTAACCATTTGTTCCTAAGCTACCTCTTCTCAGTGAAGGAAACGTGTTTAAATGGAGAACTAGAACATGTAAAAGTATGTACATCATGGTTAAGGGTCCTTTCACTTGGGAACTAATGCTACAGAACACAAGAACTTACTATTGTGATTGCTATTCCCAAGCCTTTAAAGAGCATCTTAGTAACTAGGAACGTATTTTGGTTTCCTAAATGCAAACGAAATCAACATTCAAAGCATAATGTCCTTCAGGGTGTGAAAGTTTTAAGAAGAGTGCCTACTTACAGAGGGGAAGGACTGATAGGACCAGAAGGTGAGTGACTGAGGAGGCATGGCTTCAGAGAAGCTACAGTTCTTAGGGAGGCTTTTCAAACAAAAACAAATAGTGAAAATGTGTAACATGAACCCTTTCCCAGCTCCATTAGGGAATCCGTGACTTAGTAGTACTTTGGAGCAGATGGATTGTTGTGGTGAACCCAAAGAAGGGCAAAGAATAGCTTCATTTTTGGACAGAGGTAAAAACCGATACTAAGCATGAACAGAGAGGACACGTGGAAATTTCCCCAGGAAATGGGAGCTGTATTTGCTCATCTGCGGTCTTCTAAGCCTGTGGCTATTTTTCACCGTTCCTCAAGTCCTCACATCTTCTTACGTGTACCATCAGCACCTCACTATGTATTTGCTAATAACCTTTACTCATTGTGACTACCACTGAGCATTCTTGCTTCATAAAGAACCAACAAAGGGACACAAGATGGGAAAGGACAGAGAAGTTGCAACAATGATTACTGGATTTTCTATGCAGAACTGAAGGGAGAGAAGAGTGGGGCTGACAAACAATGTTACACCTCAGACCATGTGACATTTATGCTCTCCTGTGTTAATACATATCTGAACTGTTTTCTCTGGGGCAGGAGAAGACTTTTTTCACTGCTGAAATAGAAAGGATGTTATTTATTTGCACTGGTTGTCCATTCATCCATCTAGAAGCCAGAGGCACTGGGTAACTCAAAAAGTCCTAGGATACATACACATCACTTACTCTCCTACAACTGCACATGCAAGAACTGAAATTAACCATGTCAAAGAATTGTCATTTTATCCATAGCCATCTTCTTTCTTACAGTTCTCTTGGTGCATAACTAGCTGCGTAACCTTAAGATACTTCTTTGTACTTTGGTCTTATCTGTAAAATGGATCCAACAAGGGCATAGAGCAGGAATGTTAGGAAGGTAAGTAAGATATGCTGTAAAACACTTAGCTTAGTATCTGATGCATGGTCATCATTCAAAAGCTGTATTTCAAAGTCAAAGAACACAGACAAGTGGTACCATGTTACAGATCTGTACTTCTCAAAACATCTGTGATGAAGTATCTGATTGCCCCTCCTAACCTACCCACCAAAGCCATCATGGACTCATTTCTGTACTGCTATACTACAAATCATAACAAGGTCAGACTGCTTTGTAAGTTTCCAAATGTGTCCTCTCAATTTATGTACAAATTTCATTGCAGACCAGTAAGTTTGTGGACCAGCATCTATCTATGAACCAGATTCTGAGTAGCACTTTCATAGAATATTCTGTATCATACAATAAGGTTAAATTAATGCATGGTCACCATTCTTAGAATTCTTTGAAATTATCTACTTGGGGTACATGGGCTGCAGTCCACATAAGTAAAATGAAATGGATACATCCTGGTAACATGTATACTCAAGCCAAAGGAAAAAAATTATATTCATCTTATCTATCTCTGTAATTGAGGCAAAAAGAATATTAGGGAGTTAGAATTATCAAAAATTATCAATCTATCAAGCATTATGGCCAGAGCCTCTTCAACTTGATGTGTATCTACTCTGGAGTGTCAATTCCTCCATCAGGAAGAAGAAAACAGTTCAAGTATTCTACATGGCTGTGTAACGCTGTAAGAAAAAAAGAATCAGGAGAGTACAGTAAATTGCATCATTTGTCAAAATAGTTGATAATAATGCCACACCAGACCTGCACTTGACACAGGCACATGACTTATTACTAGTCCCAAGCCATCAGAACATGCACAGAAGACTATTTTCAAAAGCACTTACCATTTATTCAGGGTTTTGAAGTGTAAGAAGAGGCCAGTTCCTAGGCAGTCAGTATATACTTCAAGCCAAGCACACTTAAAATCACAAAGCAATAGATTTGACTACCACATGAAAAATAATGGTCAATTAATTCTCCAATAACTTCTTTATGTGCAGTAATACAAAGGCAATATTTGGAGTTCATGATATTGTATATAAATTAATCATAATGAAATGCAGGCGCTAGATTTTTAGCTTATTGTTTTTAAGAAAACAAAACCACCATCCAATACCTATTATGATTTGAAAATTTAAAGAATGAACTTCAAAGAAATTAACATGTATCTCCACTTGCAGTACGCCTACCCATGAAGTGCAAACTAGTGTTATTTTCTTGATACGAACTGATCTACATCACTTCACGTATAATGTGTTAGATGATCTTAGAAGAATCATGTTGACAAGTTTAAAATATCCTCTGGGGCACCTGGATGGCTCAGTCGGTTTAGCGTCCGACTTCGATTCAGGTCATGATGTCATGGTTTGTGGCTTCAAGCCCCGCATCAGGCTCTGTGCTCACAGCTGAGCCTAGAGCTTGCTGGCTTGCTTCAGATTCTGTGTCTCCCTCTCTCTCCGCCCCTCCCCCACTCGTGCTCTCTCTCAAAAATAAACCTAAAACACTTTTTAAATATCCTCAATATTCTACTCCATTAGTCCATTTTCTTGACTAAACAAAAATCTCCACTTCTGTGGCTAAGGAAATAATTAAAATCACAGTGAAATGACCAATAGCCCTACATCCCTACTACAATGACCAAAAACAAAGAACAGAAAAGAAAAACAGTGCCAAGTGCAGGCAAGCATCTGGAACTACTAGAACTCTCACTTATTTCTGGTGGGAGTGAAAAATGGTACACACCTTTTCAAAGACATTTAGATAGAGTCTCTAATGAACAGTCACCATCGTTGCACAGTAATCCCAACACTTGGGAACTCTTCCCACAGGAAATGGGAACATACTTTAGATTAGTACTATCACGTATAGTTGTGACTGAGGGAGAACGGTAGTTTGTAGCAGACGCCAACAGAACCAAGAAGGTCTGCAACACTTAGCTATCTTAAAATAGTCACGGCAATTCTAAACTGCACTCGGTCATAAACTGTTCCAACTTGAAAATTAACAGATGTCTGCAAGTAGAGACAAGTCAAGAACATACATGAAGGTGTATGGCCACAGTGCAATGATGGAAGACAGAATCTTTGTAGGGTGTGTTTTTTGGGGTTTTGTTTTTTTAACAAGGGTAACAAATGGAAAAATCCGTGTGCCAGACATTATCCCTCAAGAAGTCTGTTTCTGGCTTAAAGATCAACACAAGAGAGATTCATTTAAGAGATGTGTTTTTCATCATAATGTGAATTGCTCAAGTTCAAATTTACTTCAAAAATACACTGCACAAAATTAGAGGAGGCCTTTTGAGCAGACATACTTCAACATTAATCACTAACATGGATCTTCTCAGCGTACCAACTTTAGAGAGGCTCTATTATTCAATGATACTCCTGTGCTCAAAAACTATTTCTTTGGAATTACCCTCAGAGCTTCTGCACAACCACATGACAAAAGCCATCTTTACAATTAAGTTTCACCTTCACCAAAGTTATCCAGCTTAATCACTAACATGATTTCACCAGACTTTGTGTTAAATAGCATCTGTCACTTTCCAAAAGTAAAATTCATCCTGGAGCACAATTTGCCACCTTGCTCTTGTCTCAAAACAGACTGAGTAGTGGTTCTAAGCTCATAGTACCAGCCAAGAAAACTGTGGTAAAAGGGAAAACAGTTTTATTAAATACATTCTTGTTGGCAGGGCAGGGTAAGGGGAGTAAAGCACTTTGGTAAGCACAAAATTTAAGAGAAGGAGGGCCCAAAAAGTTACTATCAAGATAAATAATGTGATTATATAATATTTTTAAAAATCCAAAATTGACGTAAAAACTTCCGTAATGAACAAAGTATCAAATTTTAAGTAAACCACAACAAATCCAAACTTGCACTTGTGTGACTCACCTCATTTGTCTGATTACTCACTAGTAAAGAAAAACACCCCAAAGGCTTACAAAAGAACAGCAAAAGATACACTCAAAGTGAGATGGCAACCTATAGAAGGAGGAAATCTTTGCAAAGCATACACCTGACAAGGGGCTAATATGTAAAATATATAAGGAACACTCTAACTCAGGAGGAAAAACAAAACCAAAAAAATCCAATTAAGAAGTGGGCAAATGACCTGAATATTTTTCCAAAGAAGATATTTAAATGGCCAACAGGGATATAAAAAGCTGTTCATCATGAGTAATCATCAGGGAAATGCAAATCAAAACCACAATGAGATATCCCCTTACACCTGTTACAATGGTTATCATCAAAAAGACAAGATAACGAGCGTTGGTGAGGATGTGGAATAGAAAGGAATCCTGGGCACTGTGGTTGTGAATGTAAATTGGTGCAGCCACTCTGAATAGTATGGAGTTCCCCAAAAGTAATACAGCCATGATCTGATCCAGCAACTCCACTCCGGCTGTATAGGAAAAGGAAGTGAAATCACGGTTTCCCTACATTCGTTGCAACACTTACAAAAGCGAGGGAAGCAACATAATTGTCCATCAGTGGATGAACAGATAAAGAAAATGTGATGCACACGCTGGATTATATAGCCATTGAAGAGGAAATCTTGCCATCTGCAACAACACGGATGAAACTTGAGATTATGTTATATGAAATAAATCAGAAATATAGACACTGTACGATCTCACTCACATGAAGTTTGAAAATCTGAAGTCCTAGAAACAGATTGGTAGTTGCCATAGGTGGGGGTAGGGGGTAGGAAAAATGGCAGAGGTGGTCAAAAAGGTATAAACTTCCAGTTATAAGATAAGTAAGTCCTGGGGATACAATGTAAAGCATGGTGCCTATAGTTAACAATACTATTTTGTATATTTGAATGTTGCTGACACAGATCTTTAAGGTTCTCATCACAAGAAAAACTATGTGAGGTGATGAACGAAATTTCTTGTAATTTTCAATATATACATGTATCAAATAATTATGTTAGATACCTTAAGCTTATATAATATTATATGTTAATTATCTCAATAAAACTGGGGGAAAAGGTTTACAGGGGGGAAATTCTGATTACCTTGTCATTGTACTTTACTTTATGAAGCCAGGTACCTTGAGTTGTACTCAAGCTTTTACAGGAAAGATCCCAGGTTTTATACAAAGTGCGAGTGTGGCCGGACTTCTCCAGTCCCACTGGGAATGCAAATGTGGTCACATGAATGATAAAATTCTATTTCCAGCAGCCTGTTCCCCAAACTAGGTAGTGCAGAACTTCAGCCTCTTGCAAGCACCCTCCAGTATAGTTTATGTGTAGTCAAGAGCTACAACCTGCTTGGGGGTTGTCTTGTAGATACTCAAAGTTCGGGCTGGAGAGTTAGACTATATCCACATTCACATACAATATTCTATTTCACAAGCGGTGATCACTGGTCTCTCACATTTCAGAAACAGACTTAGACTTAGCATAGGGGCTAGGCAGGGGCAGCTTTCTTGACCTTGCTAGGTGTTTTAAAGCAAGTCATTAAAAACAAATCAAAGTAGCTTGAATAGCATGTATGTTCATTCTAGAAAATATCATGTTATATATCACATGATAGCTATAATCTAGCTGCTCAAACCTTAGCGACAAGTTCTATGCTGAGTCAATCTTGATATTTCTTCATCTGGTATGAAGAATAAGGCTTTTGGAGAGGGACTTGGGTTGGGGGCTGTAAAGTGTGAATGGGATTCGTTTTCTCATTTAGTGTCCTTCCTGCTGACATGGACTATTGGGGTTAATGGAGGAGTTAACTTACCCCAGAGTGTTATTAAAAGGAGCCATCAGTGAGATTAACAGTGAGACTAGTGAGGCACTTTGTAAACGAACACCAGTACTCAGAATGTCGGGTATAGAATCAAAGCTATTCTTTCAAATAATTCAGTCCTTGCACCTCAGTTACACGCATAATTAACTGAATTATTTGTGTCACTCTTAAAGGGGCATCCTGGGGTGAAGACATGCTGGTTTTTTAACCACAACATCCTTGAAATTTGAAGAGGTCTCTACTTCTCATCATGGTGAAACTGCCTTGAAATTCTCTAACATTATTGAGCATCTTATTGGTACAGGTCTGGTAAAGGAGAACCTTCACCCCAAGGCGATGTTCCATGTTCAGTCTCAGAGCCTCTGCTCCCATCCAGTGCCCTTGGAGTTTTCTTGCCTTTGGTGGAAGCCACCATCTACACGAAGGGGTTTGTTTGTTTTTTCCATTAATGTATGGGCATCCTCAAGTATCTCCTCCTCTCATTTATGCACTCAATCAACAAATGAATTCAACCAATGCCTGTTACTTGCCACACACTCTTCAAAAAATTTACAGCAGCCAGGGTGCCTGGGTGGCTCAGTCGGTTGAGCTTCCAACTCTTGGTTTCCGCTCAGGTCATGATCTCACCATCTGTGGGATCGAGCCCTGCATCACGTCAGGCTCTGCACTAACAGCATAGCGCCTGCTTGGGATTCTCTCTGCCCTGCTCTAGCTTTCCAAACTAATAAACAACAACAAAAAGTTTACAGCAGCCAACCAAGCCAAGGTGATCTGCTCTCATGAACTGTGCATCTTTACAAATAAGCCATACTTCATTCCCCTCCACTTCTTGGATCTCTCCTTCACAGCATCTTAGACACACACACACACACACACACACACACACATATATACACACTACCATCCTCGTTTCTCTTTCACTCCATAGCCTACTGTATTCTGGCTTTAATTTCACATACTTTTTGTTTCAATCCAATAGGTACTAAGGTCTTTGCATATGGTTTTTCCTTCTGCCCTGCCATGGCCTCTTTACAGCACTCTGTAATGGTAGCCATTGCATCATCTTGGAACCTCTGATTTCTGTGGTACTTTTGGTTTCCTCTAGCCACTGGTTACTTACTGATATTGCTTCTGGTCTTCTTCCTCAGTGCCCCCATTTCATGCATTATGTACTCAAATTCATTGGCATCCACTTCTGCTCCAATGTTATTCACTCCTTCCCGAGTGACTTCATCCAGTTATTCAACTCTAACTATACGCTGAAAGGTCCCAAATGTTAGAGTCTTGTTTCTTTTGAATTTTGAACTCAACTTTTCCAACTGCCCTCCTTGGCATATTTATTTAGATCCTACACACATCTTAATTGTGTTTTGTTTGGGGCAGGTTACAGCTTTCCTACCAACTCTCCTCCTCTGCCATCATTTCCATTTGGAATGGCACTATCAACTACAAGCCAGAAATACGGGTGCCATCCTGCACATCTCCTTCTGGGTCTTCCCCAGGTCACTAAGCCTTGTTCTTTCTTATTATGTCTGGACTATCTTTCCCTCTGAATCCACTGCCTGTGCCTCAGTTCAGGCCATGTTCATTTCCCATCCAGATTCCTGAGAGAAACTATTTGGTCCCTTTGTCTTTTATTTTGCTCTAATCCTTCTCTACACTGTTTTTAGAGTGATACTTTATGAAGGCTACTCTGGTGCTCTTCTCATTTTAAAGATTTCAAAAATTCTTCCTACCACTTATAGGACAGACAATGCCCTTCCTCTAGGACCCTCTATTTGTACAGCACTGAATCTTACCTCTTCTCCTTCCTTGAGCTCAGGTCACACTTCCCTAATGTGCTGGACTATCTCTTAGGATTTTGGGCCTTTGCATTTACTGTTCTCTGCCTAGAACATTTATCCCACGCCCTTATTAGCTTTCCTGGTCTCCTCTCACATTTCCTTCCAGACTTGACTCCAGCTTACCCATCAGTAGCCTTCCTAGATAGATCCTTATCTCCCCAGTGCCTCTCAAATTCCTACAGGTTTTGATTCAGGTCTTCAAGGCACCACTTTAATGATTATCACACATTCACTTTTCTGTTTTCTCCAACAGACTATGAGATTGAGTCATGGTCTGTATGTTATTTGTGCTGGTGTGTATATGGATCGAGAGCACTTCACCTTGCATTCCAATTTTAAGATCTCAGTATATGCTCTTTGAATTAATCTTCATGATCTGTAGCCTTTATTTAGCATTTGGTATAGTTTATAGAGTTCCATGCTCTACTCTGCTCAGTGCTAATCATTCTCTCCTACATGCTGTGTACCTTTTACAGACTTCAGTTACTACAGAGAACCCTGTACTCACTTCAGTTCTTGGCTCCTTCTATTAGACATTGTGCTCAGCAGGTGAGCAGTTCTACTTATCTTGCTTTTCCAAATACCTAGTACGATACTTGCCACATGAGAGGAAATCAGGACATAGTCACTGAATCAAATGGAGCTAAATACCTAAAACATTTACAAGCCAGCTTGCCAAGTACAAAACCAGGCATATAGATTTTAATTTTACCAGCATTCTTCCCCTGAAAACTGAAAGTGAACTTTAAAAACATAGATTCCAGGGGCACATAGGTGGTTCAGTCAGTTAAGCATCTGACTCTTGATTTTTGCTCTGGTCATGATTCCATGGTCATGAGATCGAGCCCTGTGTTCAGCTCTGTGCTGTACGTGGAGCCTGCTTGGGATTTTCCCCCTCCCTCCTTCTCTGCCCCTCTCCCCCTCACACGTGGATACTCTAAGTAAGAAAATTAAAAACAAAATTTTTTTATTGTTTATTTTTTAGAGAGAGACAGAACATGAGCAGGGAAGGGGCAGAGAGGGATACACAGAATCTGAAGCAGGCTCCAGGCTCTGAGCTGTCAGCACAGAGCCCAACGTGGAGTTCCAACCCATGAACCATGGGATCGTGACCTGACCTGAAGGCAGACACCCAACCGATTGAGCCACCCAGGTGCCCCAAAATAAAAAAGTTTTAAATAAAAAAATGAGGGGCGCCTGGGTGGCTCAGTCAGTTAAGCATCCGACTTTGGTTCAGGTCATGATCTCACGGTCCGTGAGTTCGAGCCCTGCATCGGGCTCTGTGCTGACAGCTCAGAACCTGGAGCCTGTTTCAGATTCTGTGTCTCCCTCTTTCTCTGACCCTCCCCTGTTCATGCTGTCTCAAAAATAAATAAACATTAAAAAAAATTTTAATGAGAAAAATGAAAAAAAAGGACAATAGTGTATATAGTTGGAATTTGGGGCTTTCTTCATAGTTTCAGGTTTGATTGAATTGGTCACCACATGTCCAATTATGGGCAGAACCATAACCTCCAATCAGCTTGGCCCTGGGCTATTTAGTATTTGTTGTATCACAGATTGACAGATATATGTAAAAGGAAGTAGAGAATTATTGTGATCTTTTTAGGCAGAAGGGCTATTACATGCAAAATGCCCAGACAAGTAGAGTCCAATTTCTTTGAGCTTGAATCATACGGATAATTATCAAGTAATTTGCTTGTATGTATCGTCTATGAGAAAAACATGGATACATACCATACTCTAATTATATATGTGTGGATGACACAAGTACACATGCATATTATAATGACAAACGTTGTAGGATGTGAAGATGGTTAAAAGATAATTTTTATAATCAGGAAAGGTCATATAAATACGAATGAGCCCATGACAAATATTTTGTTTAAATCACTAAAGAAACCAGAAAGAGGTTACAACTGGTCCACAGGAGAGCTCAAAGGATAAGCCTATATAGGCAATCAAAAATTAGTGAATATAACAATTGTATTAGTCTGGACACAGTCATTTGCATTTTTATGAACAAGTAATATTTGCATCATTGTCAATTTTCTACGATTTACAGGGTAACCTAGTCATTTTGGCCAATTTCAAAGACAAGATCTTTGCTCCATTTTGTTAAATAAAGAAGCAGTATCTCCCCACCCTCTGCATACCAAAAATATAGCCTCATCTGTTCATTCCCCTATTATTCTCAAGCTGCTAACATTTTTGTTCTTGCTGTAAACAGAATCTCAGCAATCCTACGAAAACTTCCCCTTACCTAACATCCAATAGAAATTCCCCACCTATTGACTTATACCTGAATTTTTCACATAGGGAATTCCCCAAGACCACAACAAAAACTAGGAAGAGGAAAAAACACACCTAGGTTTATTAACAAAAGAACATACAACAATGTCAAAACTCACTGGGTAGTTCACCTTGGGAGAAGGAGTGAGAGAAGTCAGGAGTTTCAGGAAAAGTGGGTTTGAAAATTTGTACTCTGGAGAGACCACAGAATGTGTCCCCATGTCTACATAATTGGTTAAAGCAAATCCCACTTCACTGGCCAAAAGTCAATTTTCAAATGAGATCCATTAAGGGTCCGTGGTACTGAAGTCAAACTTTATGATTCTTGAACATCTTTTGCTGTTCAAAAAAATTTAGTGAAGTAACATTATTCGGCTTCACTACCTCCTAGACAAGTGTTATAAGCAGAAAATTTTCATTTTCACAATGTCACCTCTTAGACCAGGAGTCTGAAATCTATGGCTAGGAACCAAATTTCCAGCCCTTTTTAGCATGACCTGTAAGCAAAGAATGGTTTTTAGGTTTCTCTAGATCATTAAAAATTCAAACAAAACACAAAAGGTATACTGCAGAGATAATAGATGGCTTACAAAGCCTAAAATATTTACCACCTGGCCTTTTCAGAAGTTTGCTGACCCCAGCCTTGGACCACAACATTTGACGAGGTTTTCGCTGTAGAGAACCCTGGGAAATACGAAATGGACTGCAGGTTACAATGAGGTATTCACACAACAGCCTGTCCTGAATTATAACGATGGAAGAGGGAAGTAGCAGAAAGGCACCGATTTCACAGAAGGGGTACCATCAACGAGAAGCAGAGTTCGCTGGCCAACATCACAACTGGCAGAGCCGCCAAGGAGCAGGAAAAAGAGGCGGAAAAGGAAGTTAATGGAAGGAAGATGCCCCATCATGAAAGCAATGTCTCAATGTCACACCTCTCGAAGAGCTAACCACAGTATGGACTCATTGGTGAACACAAGAGGGAAATCAGTGAGAATAAAAGCCAAATTACTCTCATAAGAAATACTAAACTGTATTAAGTTTGTGCTTAGTCTCAGGGCACCTGGGTGGCTCAGTCGGTTAAGTGGTTGACTTCAGCTCAGGTCACGATCTCACAGCTCATGGGTTTGAGCCCCACATAGGGCTCTGTGCTGATGGCTCAGGGCCTGCAGCCTGCTTCGGATTCTGTGTCTCCCTCTCTGTCTGCTCCTTCTCAGCTCTGGCTCTGCCTCACTCACACTCTAGAGATGAATAAGCATGAAAAATAAAAATAAAAAAACCTTAAAATTTGCTCTTGGTCTCTATTTTACATTCAAGCGTAGACAGGACAAGTTTGGCTGCCCATACAGAATCTAGGTTTGAGAGAGGGGCAACCGGTAGATCTTTTAAAGCCAAGTGCTACAAGTCACCTTGCCCCATACCAAAAAAGCTAGGTCTTTGAGTGCTGCTGTTCGGGTGGCTACACTTGAACTCTGCTGAGACAACCATTCCTCAGGCTGGCTGCAGTCTAACAGCAGTGTAACTAGAGGATCCTTGTGGGGTCATTGCCTCCGATCAGGTCTGCACACTACTGGCATACGAAGTACCCAAGTCAGGATCCTCTCAGACCCACACATCCACCCACCCTTCCAGTTCTCTAAGTCCTCCTCCTCTCCAACTTCTTCAGAAACTGCTCTCATCATGGTCCCATCCACTTGTCACTCAACCAGTGTAACACCCTCATGGCAGGCTCTTCCCTCTTATAGGTTTCTTCCCCATGCTTCTATCCCTGGGATCATCTGCACCGTTACAATCAGATTCACCATTGTTACAGAATCTGCTATCATCCTTCAGCCAATACACATCTCTGAGAACACCAAGGGAGATAAGCACAAATCATTTCCTTCTCCCCCCCCTTGATGGAGAGGAGATTTCTGGTGGGTGATCTAGCAACATGGGTCAAAATTTAAAACAAGAGAGTGTTTTAGTCTCTGGGATACTACAGCAAAAAAAAAAAAAAAAAAAAAAAAAAAAAAAAAAACACCATAGACAGAACACCTTACATGTTTGTTTCTCACAGTTCTGAAAGCTAGGAAGTCCAAGATCAAAGTAATGGCAGATTCACTGTGTGGTGATAGCCCTCTTCCCAGTTCATAGACTGTGTCCTCACATGGCCAAAGGGGCATGAGATTTCTGGGGTTTCTTTCTAAAGGGACTAGGTCTCATTCACAAGGGCTCCACCCTTATAACCTGATCACCTCCCAAAAGGCCCTACTTCTTAAAAATCACATTGGAGTTAGGATTTCAACATATGAATGGGGGAACATATGCAGTCCCTGGAAGTAGACACTTTGATCTAGCAAGTTGGAGCAATTTATCCATCCAGATATCATCAGGGGCTCAGTCAAGTATCCAACTCTTAATTTCAGCTCAGGTCATGATCTCACAGTTTGTGGGATTGAGCCCCACATCGGCTTCTGTGCTGACAGCACAGAACCTGCTTGAGATGCTGTCTCTCCCTCTCTCCCGCCCCTCCTGCCATGTGCACTCTCTCTCAAAAGATAAACTGTAAGAAAAAGATTATCAGAGCCATGCCCCAAAATACGAATAGGATAGGTGTTGTGATGTGTATACCAGTGAAATCAAGAGAATCTTTTCAATAGGGAATTTGGTTAAACAAATTATGGTACATCTATAAAAGACCACACTGAGGGAATTAAAATAGCAAGATGGATAGTTGTGTGGGGACACGGAAAGGGAGCTATAATGCACAGCTTATATGGAAAAGCAGGTTCTAAGCATATTCGTGCAAATTCAACCTTATACAATCAAGATTTTCATTTTTTATTTTTTATACTTTGATAGGATTGGAGTTTCTTACATTTATTACTTACTTTTTTTTTAATGTTTATTTTTTTGTGGGGGGGGGGGGGGAGGGAGGGACAGAGAGAGGGAGGGAGACAGAATCCGAAGCAGGCTCCAGGCTCTGAGCTATCAGCACAGAGCCCAATGCGGGGCTCAAACTCATAAACCGCAAGATCATGACCTGAGCTGAAGTTGGACACTTAACCGACTGAGCCACCCACAGGCGCCTTTTTATTACTTTTATAATAAATGGATGAAAATACTCTGTACCTTTATTTGCAGTCATCTGCAACCCAATAAGAACCAATATTTGCAGCTTTTTTCCTACTGTCCTATTCCTTTCACTCTTATCTGGCTTGGAGTTGCCAAAACCCCCACCTCAGCCCTGTCCCTCTCTTCTGCTCATCTTTCTAGACCCATCTCCAATTCCTCCTTGACATCTCCTGTCACTCTATCTGGAACCATCCATGCCTTTTAACTGGCACTTCGAAGTTTGTCCTAGGGTTTCTTCACGTGAGGTCCAGATCCCCCAGGAATGGGTTTCCTTAAGCTTGAATCCTGGGAAACAGTAAGGAAATTTTAGTAAATACATAAGGTGTCTTCCTTTACAGAGTTCATAGCCTTTGACAGGTGGACTAAAAGCAACAAACATGTTTGTCTATATACCTCCCATTTGCCAATGTAACATTCAGCTTTCTATTTCCTCCATTATTTTCTTCAAACTTGAAATTTCACATTACTTACTTGCTCCGATCTGGATTTCTTCTCCCTAAATAGGTTTTAAAACTTTAAGGGCCACAGTAAATATATATTTAATCCCTGATTAAAATTTGCATAGTTCAAAGCACAAAGAATTCAGAAAATAAGTGTTTGATGAGTAGCTGTACCCACAAGCATATGTGTGGACAATCCTGCAAATTAACAAAACCCAAAGCAGGTGAGGAAAAAAAAAATCCCTGGGGGAAAGAACCAAAATAGAAACCTCGTCCTCAGTTCTGAGAGAGCAGTTCTTCAAGGTCTTGCTGCACTTTGGTAATCAAGTGTTTCACCAACAGGGCAAAGGAAGAAATTACCAGGATAGAATCTGACAAATAAACCTTCCCACATCATGGTACATATTTAGTGTAACTAAAATTTTCTGGGGCTAATATTCCAAAAGCTATCACAAACCAGTCAGTGCAGGTACAAATGGAAAGAAAACTCGTGTCATTAAAGATTTTACATTTTTAATTTGTTTTTAATGTTTCATTTTTTAGTGAGAGAGAGACAGACAGACAGACAGACAGAGACAGGGCATGAACAGGGGAAGAGCAGAGAGAGGGAGACCCAGAATCCAAAGCAGGCTCCAGGCTCTGAGCTGTCAGCACAGAGCCCGACGCAGGGCTCGAACTCACAAACCATGAAATCATGACCGGAGTTCGAAGGTGGATGCCCAACCGACCAAGCCATCCAGGTGCCCCTTACACAGTTTTTTATTAGAACAGAACATTTTCCTTCGAAAATTAACACTGTTAAGAAACACCTATTGGAAAGCAGAGATGCACTTATATAATTTCACTAATAATGAGTAACTTCGCCGATCTTGAGTAACAGAATTTTGTAGTCCCTGTTAAATGTTCTCAATTTGGAGACATGGAGTAGGTCACAATGTCCCTGGATTTCATTACTCATTTCTAATAGGGGAGAGGCTGAAATAGATCCATACTCATGTGCCAGGAAACAGACCCATTCTTCTCCAACTCGATTGTTAGGAAACTGAAGGGGAAGCCCAAAATTATCAGTTAAAAACGGGCACATGTTCCAACAACATGGAGGAAACTAGAGGGTATTACGCTAAGTGAAATTAGAGAATGACAAATATATGACTTCACTCATATGTGGAATTTAAGACCTAAAACAGATGAACCTAAGGGAAGGGAAGCAAAAATAATGTTATAACAGGGAGGGGGACAAACCATAAGAGACTCTTAAAATACACACTGAGGGTTGATGGAGGGGTTTTGGGAGTGGGGGGGGATGGGCTAAGTGGTCAAGGAGCATGAAGGAAGACATGTTGGGATGAGCACTGGGTGTTAGATGTAGGGGATGAATCACTAGAATCCACTCCTGAAATTATTACACTATATGCTAACTTGGATGTAAATTTAAAAATTTAAAAGTTTTACAAAGTTATAGAAAAATAAGATACAACTTTCAACCAACCCCCCCCCCCCCGCCAAAAAAAAAAAAAGAATAGGCACATGTTGTTGAAGCAGAAAATATACTGAAGATTTAAGGGGAGCAAGTTGTTTTAGTATCAATATAGCCTGAAAGAAAAAAGAAGACCCTTTATGGAATTTCTCTATTGAATAAAATAATCTTGTTCCAAGAACCACCTTGATATAAATGTTTAATTATAAAAAGGTGCCAAGTGGAATAGCCTTACCTTGCTGGGGCTAGACAAAGAGATAGCTAACCTGTTCTGAGTAAGAAGTTAGCAAAAATTGAGAGTTGAAGAATGGGGCCTGGAGGGACCAAGAGTGATTAAGTTATGAAACAAGCCACATGATGGCAGGAGAGGAGCCCACTTAGATTAACCAGTGAGATGATGCTGGCGTCAGGGGCAACAAAAGTGGCCATCAGAAGATGGCCGAGTTTACTTTTAACACGCACCTGGCTGTGAGGTCAGGCCGTGACCACTCCAAGACTTTTACCGAGGTTGGCTATTCCTCCACATACCTTGCAGGGGTTGCATCATGAGTAAAAGATGAAAACAAACCGTTCCACCCGCAAGGGCCAGTGAGCAGAGAATAACTGAAGAGGACTTCAGCAAGACTGAAGTGGAAATAGGAAATCGGGTGTTCAAGAGGACGTAAGTCTTTAGGAATTTGCAGACATCTCAAGAAAGGCATTAGAATTCCCACAGGATAAGGAAGGAGGCTCCTTAGCTAATTCTTAGGAACAAGGTTGCTCAGCTGAGCCGAATTCTTGGTTCAATGGACATGGGAAGATCAGGACAATTCAAACCTTAGGACTTCAAATGATTTGTTTTATGCTCTGCCCCCAGGGTCCAGGATGCATGTATGCACCCCCCTCTGACATTGGAGAGGTTTTGAGAAATAGTGGCCCGGGTGTTATGAAATGCTCCATTTAAGTCGAACATTCTACATCTCTGGCAAAACACGCTACAGCTGCTAAGACAAAAAAAAAAAAAAATGGTATCTCCCTTTATGAAGTAGTTGCAGGTGAAAGTAGGATATAACTACAAAGAAATCTGTTTTGTGTAAGAATGTGTCTACCATGGTACCAAAGAAGAGACTGGAATTTGTTCTACTAGAGAAAAGCCATAGCATAATTAGTTGCATTTTTACTGCACAGGGTAGGATATGAAGTTTAACTCAAAATTCCCCACCAAGAAACGTTGCCTCAACGGTATCACCATGATACAGAGTTGTAACTTGGAAACCAGCTTCTTAGATCCAATTCCAGTGGCACTTCTGAAATTATCAATAATTCAGTATCTTTAAACCATTCATCAGCATTAGTGTCAGGTTGTAAATCTGTCCAGGCAGACATATCAATCACACATAGCAATGATGACAGCAGCCGCAAATCAGAGGAAGCCAAATTACCTGCCAAGGCCTCCCACACTTAGAAAAACATTTAACAAAGACAGCTGATTAACTCATTCTCACATAGTCATTTACCCAGCTTTGCAGAGTTCATTCAAAGTAATTTCCACTACTTTAATAAGCAACCTATATAACTTGCTAATGAGAAGGTGTCAGAATATATCTTTACAGAGTCATTATGTGAAATGTCACAGGTATGGGGTGATAGAATCTCCAAAATATACCTGGTTTTATATAAAGTTTGAGATAAAACTGTCTAGTGAAAAACATCTTCTGGAAATTTGTCATGGTTCCATCACAGTCCGGTTGGGATTATCTAGAGGTGAGAAATCATGTTTATTCTAGCAAATGAAACAGATCTAAATGCTAGTTATTTTATTAAACTTCTTTAATGGAGACTATTTTAAAAGGTTGTTTTAATGAAATACTAAGAAAATAGACTCGTTTCATTGTTCCCATCTTTGGGTATCCTTGTGGGATTGTGCATGCTTGTGTTGACTTGTTCACCTTTTAATTACTGTCATCCTATGTTTAAAATAAAACCAATTATAAAATTACCAGATCATTTACAGAAAGCTGGCAAAGCTAAGAACTAAAGGCAGATGTTTAGGAGAGAATGACTTTTAAAATGGTCAATAAAAAATAATAATAAATAAAATGGTAAATAAAAGAAAAAAAGCAAATCTGTTCCATTTTAGCATAGGAAGCACAGAGCCCTTCTTGGACAGTGTTAAAGTAGTAGATTCTAACTGAGACAAAGGCAACAGGCATCACTGTTTGCAATAGAAGGTTCACCTGTCAATAATTGACTCCACTCAGGCTCCAACTCCTAAAAGTGCTAAGGATTTTAGCTTATGGTTGACTATCTGGAATATAGAGTATGCACTCATTAAAGGTTTATTGGTCGGCCAGATACACAGGCAAACGACCTCCAAAAATTTAACTTTCTCTACCTTTTTACCTCTTGTATGTAGGAGATGAGGCTTCAGTTTTTCTAGGAAGACAGTCTAGAAATTCTGCTTAACCAAATCCTACTAGTGACAAATGTCTCAATTCCCAGATTTTTGTCCAGTGTTGAAATTATTCTCTGCTGGTTCTATTAAACCTCGCAATTGTCATCTTGTCATCTTTGGGAGCACACTGTAATATTGCAGTACCCACACATGAAGGCAAATTACCCAAATTGGAACTCGAAAGACATTTGCTAAAGAATTGCAGGTGTCTTTAAAATAATCAGGTTAGTCCCAAATGCAAGAAGAAAGAAAACAAATAACCCAGCAATCAGTACACCATCAGCATCATTAACTCTAATCTCCAGAGCCTACTCTTTTTAGATTGGAGAGGAAAATAAGAAAAATCTCAAAGCTATACTATTATGACAGTCAATTACTTTTTGATAGAACAGTTTCATGCTTCCATCTGTAATTAAAGTCAGCAGTCTTGTAAATTAAATTCCCACGAAAGGGAAATTGGATGGGAGCAGAGGGAGCACCTTGTTGTTTCTAGGATAAAAGCTGGGAAATAAATTGTGTATAAGACAAACTATCTCTGAACAGTCCAGCTTACTGACCTACTTAATGGGCATATTGTGATTAGGACATACATATAACATAAGCATCCTAGAAACTATTGTACTGGTAGACTGCATAATGGTTACCCGTCATTAATTCAATGTTGGCTCCATATAATATCTCCGTACTGGAAAATTTTAAATGTTATAGTAATCTGTAAAGGAGCATTAAACTGCCAAAAATCACAAAGTAACATTGCCTACTATGGTAAATTTGTTTTAAATCTTAGCCCTTCTTTCGTCAGCTTAGCCATGTAATTTGCTTTGGCCAATGGAATGTTAGCAACCATGATGTAAGCAGAAGATTCAAACTGCTGTCTTACGTCATGTTGCTCTTTTGGGTCTGTCATCACCCAGAGATGAAGATTCCCAGGCTGATTTACTGGTCCCAGGAGGAAAATGAAGCATGAAGCCGTGCCAACCCAAGTGGAGTGCAGCCCAAGATCAGCCATAGACCCACCTGACTACAGGTGTTTGAAAGTGAGCTCAAGTGAGAACAGCGCAATCACCCCTGAGCACAGCTTAAATCAGCTAAACATCAGCCATTGATCTGTAGATACAAAGAAATAGAAGCTTATAGTTCTATTAGGATATAGTATTTTTGTGGCAGGAGCAATATGATACAGCTACCTAATAAAGACTAGATTCCTTCACACAGAATCCTCTGTATGGTCCCCTACAGTTTGCCTTTACCTTAATTTAGTCATTAACTCAGTCATTAAAGTTCTTACTACATGTCGGTTCTATTCTGGCACTGGGGATATAGTGATTAACAGATGTTCACACTATTAACAGAGCTTACATTCTAGAAGACAAAAAGCAACAAACATAATAGGACAGTGATAACCAATGAAGAACCAAGATAAAAGTAGAGAGAATAGTGGTGGTAATAGGGTGATCACTGAATACTTCTTTAATAAGAGGATATCTGAGGGGTGCCTGGGTGGCTTCGTTCATTAAGAGTCCTAATCTTAATTTTGGCTTAGGTCATGATCTCATGGTTTGTGAGATGGAGCCCCAAGTGGGCTGGTGGCATGCTGCTAGTGCATGGTTAGCATCGAGCCTGCTTGGAATTCTCTCTCCATCTCTGCCCCTTCCCTGCTCGTGCTCACTCTCTCAAAATAAACATTTAACAAAATAAGGACCTTCAGTCCGTACACAAAGGGACAGAAAATGCAAAAACCCTGGGTAGAACATACTAATGTATTTCAGCAAGAGCACAGAAGCTGGTATTTTGAAACACAATAAGAATCAAGGCAAAAAAAAAAAATTACAAAGGAAGACAATAAGGAAAAACATGACTACTAAACAAATTTACAAAATAACAAGTCAATTACTAATCAATAACTATCGATGCAAATGAAACTACATTAAACTCACCAAGAGATAGAATAGCTGAATGGATTAAAAAAAAAAAACCCAATTCCAACTAAATGCTGTCTATAAGAGATCCATTTTTTTACTTAATGGCACACAGTGGCTGAAATTGAAGGTATAGGAAAAAAAAATATTCCAATTTGCAAAATAACAAGTCAATTACTAATCAATAACTATCAATGCAAATGAAACTACATTAAACTCACCAAGAGATAGAATAGCTGAATGGATTAAAAAAAAAAAAACAATTCCAACTAGATGCTGTCTATAAGAGATCCATTTTTTATTTAATGGCACACATTGGCTGAAATTGAAGGTATAGAAAAAAATATTCCATGCAAATAGCAACAAAAAGAGTAGGAACCAAAAAAAAAAAAAAAGTAGGAATGGCTATACTTTTATCAGAAAAAAAGTCAAAACCATCACAAGAAACAAATAAGGTCATTACATCATGAGAAAATGATCAGTTCAACAGGCAGAAATGACAAATACAGATACACTCAAAATTAGAGCCCCTTTAGATCTGAAGGGAGAGACAGCAATACAATAGTAGCAGGCTTCAATACTCCCAAATACAATAACAGACAGAGTGTCTGGACAGAAGATCAATAATGTAAAAGCAGTCTTAAAACTAGACCATAGACAAAGACACCTAATAGACACATAATGAACAGCCCACTCAAGAGCAGACCACACATTCAAGTGCAAATGGTACATTTTCCAGGTTAGATCACGTGCTAGGTCACAAAACAAGTCTTAACGTATTTAAAAGATTATAGTCATTTCAAATATCTTTTCCAACCACAACAGAGTAAACCTTCAAATGAAAAAAAGGGTAAGAAATTTACAAATACATGGAAATTAAACAACACATCTTGAACCACCTTTGGGTCAAAGAAAATCAAAAGAAAAATTAGAATGTATCTGAAGACCAATGAATGAAAACAAAACACAACTTTTCCAAATATGTGGTAGAAAGCCAAAGCAGTACTAAAAGGGAAGTTAATCGTGATAAATACCTACACTACTTAACAACTAAGCACAAACAACCTAATATTTCACCTCAAGGAACTAGAAAAACAAGCTAAGTCCAAAGTTAGCAGAAAGGAAAGATTTAAGCAAAAATAAACCAGAGAATATAAAAATTGACCAATGAGCTGGTTTTTTGAAAAACAAAATTGATGACGATTTAGCTAGATTAAGGGGAAAAAAAGACTCTAAATCAGAAATGAAAGAGGAAACATTACAAATGATGCCACAGAAATAAAGATAATAAGGGACTATTAGAAGTAATTAAACATCAACAAATTGGACAACCTCCAAGAAATGGGTAAATTCCTAGCAACATAGGAGCCTGAATCAAAGAGAAAGAGGCCTGATGAGATCAACAAATGAAATTTAATCAGCAATCAAAATCCTTCCAACAACAAAAACTTGATTCACAAGTGAATCTTACCAAAAACTTTAAGAAAAATAATCCTCCTCAAGCCCTTCCAAAATATACTTGGGGGGGGGAGGAACAAACTCTGAGGCCAGCATCACCCTGATACCAAAACCCAATGAAGACACAAGAAAAGACTCATATGCTAACATCCTTAATGAACATGGATGCCGAACTCTTCCACAAATTATCAGCAAACCAAGCTCCGGAGCACAGAAAACAACCATGAATCAAACAGCATGAAAGCACGATTTATTTCTGGGATGCAAGGATACTTCAACATATACAAATCAATGAAGGTGATGTATCACATTAATCAAATGAATAAAAAATCACATGATCATCTCAATGGATACAGAAAAAGCATTTGCCAAAACAACACCTGTTTACGACACAAAGTCTCAAGTTAGATAAAGCAATTTACCTCCACACAATAAAGATGACATAGGAAATCCTACAGTTAATACCATACTCAATTGTGAAAAATCTGAAAGCTTTTCCTCTAAGATCTGAAACAAGTCAAGGACATCCACAATCACTTCTATTTAGAAATCCTATCCAGTGCATCTAAGCAAAAAGTTTTGTTTTTCTTATCTGCATTTTATCTGTTTATAGAGGACATAATATTATAGAGACCCCTAAAGACACCACAAGAAAAAAAATTATTAGAATTCGGCAAAGTGGCAGAATACAAAAAAAAAAAAAAAAATGTACAAGAATCCGCTGCTTTTCTATACACTAACAGTGAATTACCCAAAAAGGTAATTAGCAAAGCAATCCACTCACAATGGCATCAAAAAGAATAAATTGCTGGGGCGCCTGGGTGGCTCAGTTGGTTAAGTGTCCAACTTCAGCTCAGGTCATCATCTCACAGCTCGTGGGTTCAAGCCCCGCATTGGTTTCTATGCACAGTTCAGAGTCTAGAGCCTGCTTCTGGATTCTGTTTCTCCCTCTCTCTGCCCCTCCCCTGGTCACACACGGTCTCTCTCTCTCAAAAATAAATAAGCATTAAAAAAAATGCTTAGGAATAAACTTAACCAAGGATATGAAAGACACGTACACTGAAAAATATAAAACACTGATAGAATAAAGCAGACACAAATAAGGGGAAAACATTCATGAATATAGATTGGCAAAGTATTGTTAAATATAGCCATTCTACCTCAAGTGATCTACTGGTTCAATGTGATCTCTATAAAAATCACAATAGCAGGTTTTATAGAAATAGAAAAAACAGTCCTAAAACTCACACAGAACCTCAAAAGATCCTGAGTAGCCAGAGCAATCTTGAGCAAGAACAAAGCTGGAGGCATCACACTTCCTGATTTTAAAATATATTACAAAGCCACAGTAATCAAAACAGTATGGTACTGGCATAAAGACAGACATACACATTAATGGAACGGAAAGCCCAGAAATAAACCCCACATATAGGCTAATATTTGCCGACGGTACCAACAATTCACAGCAGGGGGAAAAAGACCGTCTCCACAATAAGTGGTATTAGGAAAACTGTACAACCACACACAAACAAGGAACATTGAACCCGTATCTCTCCACACACAAAAAAAGGAACCCCAACTCCAAATGGATATAATGGGAATGGATAATAGTAAAATATAAAAATTACATGAAAATAAATATAACATAAAAATATATATTTATAGATGAAAATAAAATTAAAAATATAGTCTGTTAATTTTTTAATGTTTATTTCATTTTTGAGAGAGACCACACGAGCAGGGCAGGGGCTGAGAGAGACACAGAATCAGAAGTAGGCTCAAGGTTCTGAGCTGTCAGTACAGAGCCTGATGCAGGGCTTGAACCCATGAACCACGAGATGGGGACCTGAGCCAAAGTTGGACACCTAACCAACTGAGCCATCCAGGCACCCCTATAAACCTAGTCTGTAAGCAGAAGACCAAATATGTTAAAAGAAAAAATAGAGTAGAAAGGTTTTTTGGACATTGGCTTTGGCAGTAATTTCTTGGCTAGGACACCAAGATCAAAAATAGACAAGTGGGATTATGACAAACTAGAAAGCTTCTCCACCCTCTACACACACACACACACACACACACACACACACACACACACAAGCAAACAAAAAAGTCCTACCACAATCAACAAAACAAAGGCAATCTACAGAATGGGAGAAAATATTTGCAAATCTTATCTATAAAAGGGTTAATGTCTAAAACAGAATTCATACAATAGCAAAAAAAAAAAAAAATAGGTAAAGGAATTGAATACCCATTTCTCCAATATACAAATGGCCAATAAATATGTGAAAAGGTGTTCAATATCACTAATCAGGGAAGTGCAAATCAAAACCACAATGAGCAATCACCTCATACTTTTCAGGATGACCATCAGAAAAAAACAAGAAAAGGTAAGTTTTAGCAAGGATATGGAGGAAAGAACTCTTGTACACTGTTAGAGGGAATGTAAATTGATGCAGTCATTTTGTAAAACAGTATAGAATTTCAACACAGGAAAGATAGATACCCTATTATCCAGCAATCCCACTTCTGGGAATATATATCCAAAGGAATTGAAATCAAAATCTCAAGGAGAAAGCTGCACCCCCATGGTTGTCTTAGCATTATTCACAGCAGCAAAGACAAGGAAGCAATCTCAAGGTCTATTAACGAATGAATAAGGTGTGGGAAATCTACACAATATTCCTCAGCCCTTAAAAAAGAAATCTTAACATTTGTGACAACATAGATGAACACGTAGGACATTACACCAAGTGAAGCAAGCCATAAATGGACAGACACAGGATACTGTTCATGATGAAGCTACAATGGTCAAACTCCTAGAAGCAGAGACTAGGATAGTGGTTGCCAGGGCCTGGGGGAAAGGGAAACAGAAGTAGAGGTCAAAGAGTACAAAGTTTCAGTTATAAAAGATGTGAAAATCCCAAAGATCTATTGTACAGCATGATGACTGTAGTCAATACTGTATTATAGACTTAAAAACTAGCTAAGAGGATAGACCATAAGTGTTCTATAAAAAGGACAGAGTGGGAAGAAACTTCCCAAGGTAAAGGACACATTTATGGCTATGGCTTAGACTGTGGTAATTTCACAGATGCATACTTATCTTCAAGCTCATCAATAGATGCATATTTATCTTCAAGCTCATGTATAGATGTATCATGGACAGTTTCTTTCAGTCAAGGAAAAAAGGAAAAAAGGAAACAAGGAAGGACAATGATGGGAGAATATGGTGTCAAAGGATAGCGGGAAGCTAGACCATGTAGGCCTTGAGATCTGCTATGAATCCTATGTATTGTCTATCATCCAGTCTTTATCCATCTATTACAATGTGACCTGTGCTATAATACTGGTGTCTGGCCATAGTTTTCCTACTAAATTTTGAGATTCTTGATAGTAAGGAATATGTACTCACATCTTGAATTCCAGGAAACGCCAGACACATTTTAAGCTGTCAATAAAGGAATAGGTGCACAAACACAGGGACATTAAGCAACACAACAATATTATTCCTTGTATTTTTTAACATAATTATTGCCTTGCTAACACGGTTCTTGGGGCCCAAGGGTATATGGTGTGTGACGCAGGGTAGCAAGCAGCAAAGGATTAGGACAACCTTTTAAATGCTACTGCTAGCCTGAGGCCCTCGTTAGAATATTCATCACCTGGGACGCGTGTGGATAATTCAGACACTCCTATTTCCACCTCTTTCTACATTTTCCTTACTCTTGGAATCTGGAAGCTTTTGCCTTAATAGCAATAATGACAAGTACGGATGACAGTTTTTCTCGGACTCTAGGCCTAAATATAAGAAATAAGCTCAGTGTTGGGGTTTATCTGCGCAGTAGCTACCTAAATTTCCCGTCAGCTAGTCCAGTTCTCATTGATGCTGAAAAACAACTACGCTGAAAATCCATGCAGGGATTTGAGCTGGATGAGAGAAAATTCCACAAAATAGATTGTGTGGCCCAGGAGAAATCAATATGGCTTTATTTACTTTACAGGAGGCAACTCTCAAGCACATCAGTTACATGATGTGTGAAGAGGTTTTCTTACTGAGTTTTATGAACTTGCCTTTAGAAAGTAGGCATACAAATTAACTAGATAGCCAAAAGTTGTGGCTACCCAAAGAAGCCAAAAATGTCCTCGTGCATCAAATAAAATGGACATAAATTAGTTTGTTACATAGCTAGAGGAGAAATAAAATAGAGATGAAATGATCATTTAGAATCCCACCCTGTGATCTCACAATTATCTCCAGCCATTCTTTAAGAACAATTCCTCCTCGAACAGTCTGACTTGACTATCCCATGACTCCATACAAAAAGTACAAACATATTTCTTCTGACTTCATTTTGTTTCCCTACAGAAATCGCTCTAAAACTTGAATGCCCTTCAAGGTCTATTTTGGATGGTAACATAGTACTGGGGAAAAAAAAATAGTATTTGCCATGAATTTTGAAGAGAATGATCAGGCTTTCAATAACAGATATTTGAACACACACACTCTTCTACTCTAGCCCAAGCCTGATTCAAAATTCAGACTGTGAGGGCAGATAAGAGTGAGTGTGTGAGTGTGAGTGTGGTGGGTTGTTTTTTTTTTTTTTTTTGTCATCTCTCAACTTTGAAATGAGGTGATTTCATGCTTTTAAATCACAGGGAGAGCTTTGTAAGCAATTCCCACACAGTAGCCTCTGCCAGATCTCAGAGATTGAATTCTTTCCTGGCTGGAAAATGTCTCTGGAACAATAGTGGGAGTTGATTTTTCTCCTCAGTCAATTCTTCCTTTTAACAATTAGGATGCAGTGAGCTGCATTTGATCAGGTTGAAATGGTGGGACAAAATCCACATGGACTAGATCTCATCGGGTTTCCCAAGAAGTAGTTTTTGCTGTGCCCTTCAATTTCGCTTGTAGGGTCACAGACGTTTTCTAAGTCATGTCGATTTGTTTCGTGTCTAAGTGGATTGTTTTCCCTGCTGAGGTGTACTAGCCTCAGAAAATGAAAAGACTGTCGCTGAGTATTTTGATTATTGTTGTGTTCATGTTTTTCTACTGCAGCTTCCCTGGAACATAAATTATTACTGAAACGATGCACAGTATCCCCATTCATGTGCCTCCAGACCTCTTTTTGCCGGTCTCACAAAACAGTGGAAGGATGGAAAGTGTCACTAAGGTGTTACAGTGCCCAACTCTGTACCTTCGTTTCAACTTAAGTGAGGTTTTGTCTTTTCATTTTTAATGGCTCGCTCATGTAGGTTTCCAAAGCCTATCATCTGTCCCTCTTTAAAGCACTTAATGTATTTTGCGTGGTTCCTTCTTCCCATTCCACTTGTACTTTCTTCCTCCCCCCCCCCCCCCAGAATATTCATTCTTTCAGGGAACACCCTGCACCTTTCTCAAAATATAGCTCAATGCCCAGCAAACAATCCCTATGAGTGGACTGTTAAAAACAAATAAGGAATAAATAAGTGAGGATATTGTCCATCTTTCCTCACGTTGTGCAACCAATGCTATTTCATCAGCGATTTTTGTTTGCCAGCAGCAGCTGTCCTTGCTGACTGAAGAAAAACACCCTTCTTTTTTATCTCTTGCCCCCCCAGATTTCCAGCTGAAGTTAACATTCCTGGGCTAATTGGAACTTATTCCTAACCTGATCCTAATGATTAAAGTCAGTTGTTCCACCTTGAGCATGTATCCGAATCCCTACAGGGCTTAAAGAAAAAAAAAAAAAGTGGTGGGGCCCCATTCCAAGTTTCTCATCTAGCAGGTCTGAGGTGGGGCCCGAGAATCTATTTTTCTAATAAGCTCACAGGTAATGCTCACGCGGCTGGTCCAGGAACTACACTTCGGGAACCACTGGGTTAGCCCATCACCTACAGAACTTGCGTCAAATTTTCTCTTAATTATTATGAATAAAGTCAGAAAAGGGGAGTAGGGCCAATAAACATTTTTCGTCTTCTGGTTGCAAAGTCTGCAGTCCTCCTGGACTACAAATGTCAACTGAGGGAAGATAAGCACCAACTAGGGTCCATCTTGCCAAGTCCCAAACGCACGAGATCATCAAGACACAGGCAAAAGCAGAGAGCTCTGTGTCTGGGTAGCTAAGGTGGCTTACAGTTTCTAAACAAGCAGCACCACCCCCCGCCCCCAACCCTTGCTGCTTGTTAGAGCACTTATTTTTAGAGTCTGTAATTCAATGAGTTTAATGTTACTTCTACAGAGGTCTAAGGAGTGTCGTGTTTGCCCCAAACTTCTTACTTGGTTGAAGTTTACTTTTGCTGAGTTATTAATACTGAAAAACCATTCAAATCATTTTAAAGATAAGGCACTTTGGAAGCCTGATACATTGACATCCAATTATCAATAGATTTATATACAAATGTTTAAAAGTAAATGTAGAAGACAAAATATTCACTGACTAGCACATCCTGGGATATTAAGTGATATCTAGCTAATACTTCCTAATACAGGTTTTATAAATTCATGATAAAATAGCTATTAAGGGACAATAAACCAACCTTGAAAAAATTAAAACTAAGATTTACTGTCAAGCAATATCCCAAAGCTGAGTTTTCACTAAAAGGCTGACACCTGTGCATTGAAGGCTGAAATCAGTGATAACCAGATAGAAAGTTAATGAAATAAAAGGAGACTTCATTCAACTCCAGGTGAATCAACTAATGACAGCATTTGGGTGTGATCAAGAAAACACTTGACAAAACGGGCTTAAACAGGGTTTATTTTTTCTATCACCCGACATCTAGAGACGGGGAATTGCCGGTATCATTAATAAAAGCAGATGGAAAATAGAAATTAATCTGAAAGCAGGTAACAGAAGTGATAAAGCAATCTGCTTTTTAATTCTTAATTTAAAAAAACCAAAAGTCCTGACGGTCTAATTCAAGAAACCTGAAATCCACGAACTAGGAGAGCGAGGCAGGCTCCACACCACCCCCTTCCTTCCCCGCCCCCGCTTCTTCCGGTAGCTGAAGCCTTTCAAGAGTCACTGCAATAAAGTCATGGAAACAGCAATGGACGTAAAATATTTTTAATTGTTTTGTGATGTATAAGTAAGGGGAAAGGTAACAAGAGAGCTCAAATGTAGCTCAAAAGTCAGCTTCCACTGTATAAGCTGTAAATCCTTCAAGTCCCAACATTTTCCCCAATTCCCTCCTGTTATTTCTCTCCCATCACCATAGCAACACTTGTCCTTTAATAAACACTGACACTGTAAGACGACAGAGTAAACAACTCTGAAAATGTGGTTTTTCTCCCAAGTTAGAAGTATTTCCTCAGATGTTACCCCACTGTGGGTGGCCTAATAGACTTGGAATGTTCCAGGCAATCAAGATTAGGAAGACTACCACCTGGGTCTGAGCCTCCAAAAGTTCTGGCATTTAGTGATATTTCCTCAAAACCATGTATGTTCTCCTCATACCAGTGTTAAATTTTTTATAGCACATATGGAAAACATGACCATAACTCAGGCATTTTTCAATGAGCTAGAGGGAAGAAAACAGAACTATAAGGAAATTTTCAGGTTTCAAATATAACTACCCAGATTGTTCCATGCAAAAGTTATTTTCACCACCTCTTCTCCCCATCACCACAGTCCCGATTTATGTTATCAATGTCACTACTCAACTAGTTGGGGAAGGAAAAATATTTGCATCTATGACCCAACTGATAACATAATCAAAATATAGAATGTAAAACAGAACACATACGAGACTGCTGGAGGGGCTTATCAGCTATCAAAAGGGCACTGGCCAACTGGAAAAGTCACTGGAGAAGAGCAAATGGAAATAGGAACACAAGTCAGATGAAGCAGGTGAATTTGACCTGTCCTCTGGAAGCCAATCCTATTTCAGCAAAATTCTGGAATTTTTGTTTTGTTTTGTTTTTAATGTTTATTTTTGACAGACAGGGCATGAGTGGGCAAGGGACAGAGAGAGAGAGGAAGACACAGAATCCGAATTAGGCTCCAGGCTCTGAGCTGTCAGCACACAGCCTGAGGTGGGGCTCCAACTTGTAAACCGTTCCAACTCCTAAACTGTGAGATCATGGCCTGAGCTGAAGTCGGATGCTTAACCGACTGAGCCACCCAGGCGCCCCCAATTAGTTCTTTTTTTAGACATTTCTGAAAGACATAATCATACAAAACAGAATAAATGTCAGTATGTTGGGGATATGAGAGAAGGAATATAGGCTCTCCTTGTTCTGTTCAAGCAAGTTTTAACCCTGAAATTATTTAAAATAGAAAGGGGAAAAGATTTAAAAGAAAAAAGAGGGCTTCCAGTTCCACACATGACAAACTTAGAAGTTGCCGCACAGTTTTGACAACAAATGAAATGCTGAACTGAAAAAACATCAACAACTCTCCTTTAGTCCAAAGAAAGGAGAGGACACAGGGCAAACCGCCGTCTCCGAGACTGGAGGGACACAAACAACTACAGTCAGGACTTACCTACCGGAGCAGAGGCCGCAGAGCAGAAAGCATATCCGAAACCAGTGCCCGGGCAGGAACCCTGAGCTGCAGCCGATGAGTTGCTGGAAATGCAGTGTGGACGACGCTGAGAGCTAATACCTCCAAGGGGACCTAGGCATAGAAGGGCCCTCACAAGATTCTGGGATCTACCTCCAGAAACTCAGCTAGACTCCCCCACCCTTAAACAGAAGGGCTTCCTCAGCTTCTGGCAGGGGGAACGGGAAAGAGCCATTTTTATAACCGCTAGAGCCTATTGTTCTTAACAAGGACCGCCCTCACCGGAAACTAGTTAACCAGGGCCTCACCTGCTGGGGTATCATCAGGGGCTAATTGACCCCCGGAAAGGGGCCAGCCTCCTCTGGCTATTTGATACATCTAAGGGGGAAGGATAAACAAAAACAAAAAAACCCCTGTGAAACATTTTTGAAATTCACAGGCCAGAGGGACAATCCCACTAAAGACTGAAACCTAATCATTAGATTATGGAACACTTCCCTTCCCCCCCCCCACACCTCACCACTACTTTCCTAAACGACTGTTTACAGTGGTTCCGTTTACCCAGTATGTAATGTCTGGCTATCAAGAAAAAATTACAAGACATATCAAAACGGCAAAAAAACACACGTGGAAGAGACAGTGCAAGCATCAGAACCAGACATGCTGGGGATGCTGGAATTACCATCCCAGGAATTTCCGACAACTGTGATTAATATGCTAAGGGCTGTAATGGATAAAGTAGATAACAAGCAACAACAAATGGGTAATGTGAGCATAGAGATGGAGATCCTAAGGGAAAAAACAAACCTAGAGATTAAAAAAAACACGTACCAGAAGAGCCTGGGTGGCTCCAATTCTTGATTTCAGCTCAGGTCATGATCTCACGGTTGGTGAGTTCAAGCCCTACAAGGGGCTCTGTGCTGACAGTGTGAAGCCTGCTTGGTATCTCTCTCTCTCTCTCTCTCTCTCTCTCTCTCTCTCTCTCTCTCCTTTCCTCCCTCTCTCCCTCCCTCTCTCTTCCCCTCCCCTGTTCTCTCTCTCAAAATAAATAAATGAACTTTAAAAAAAAATGTTAACAGAAGTGAAGAATGCCTTTGATGGGCTAATTAGTAGATTAGACACAGCTGAAAACAGTCCCTTAGCTAGAGGATAGATCAACAGAATCCTCAAACACCAAAAGCAAACAAAGACTGAAAAATACAGAACAAAATATACAAGGACTGTGGAACAATTACAAAATATACAACATATAAATAATGGGAATACCATAAAGAGAAGAGAGACAGAAACAGAAGATATATTTGAAACAATAGTGACTGAACTTCCCCAACATTAATTTTAGAAGCCACACCAAATATCCAAGAAACTCAGAAGACACTAAGCAGGATAAATACAAAAATAAAATAAAATAAAACAAAATAAGATAAAATAAAATAAAACAGACAAACAAAAAATAACTACACCTGTGTATATCATCTTCAAACCACAGAAAATTAGAAATAAAGAAAAAAAATCCAGAAGAAAAAAAAATATCTTGCATATAGAGGAACAAAGATAAGAACCACATCCAACTTCTCAAACAGTGCAAGCAAGAAGAGAGTAGAGGGAAATATAAAGTGTTGACAGAAAAAAAATACCAACTTAGCATTCTGTACCCTGTGAAATTATCCTCCTAAAGTGAGGGAGAAATAAAGACTTTCTCAAAACAAAAATATGTCACCAATACACCTGCCTTACAAGAAATGTTAAAAAACATTCTCTAGAAAGAAGAAAATAATAAAGGCCAGAAACTCAGATCTACATAAAGAAAGGAAAAACACTGAAGAAAGAGTAAGTGACCATAAAATAAAACTTTTATTTTTCTTATTCTTAATTGATCTGATAAGTTTGTCTAAAAGAATAATAGCAACAGCTTAATGTTGTATGCTTATGAATATATTTTATGTATAGTTATGGATGCTTATGTCTGCTTATACATTAGTGAAATGAATGACAGCAATGACACAATAGACAAGAGGAAGGAATTGGGATTATTTTGTTATTAATGGAAGGGACACAGACCTGCCATTGAGGGGTTGATGATGGAAACTCCAGAGAAGCCTCTCGAATCTCCGGTGCCTCTGATGTCTGGGCTTTGGGACTCGAGTTTAACTGCCCAGCTGGTGCTGGTGTCCTGTCGGTGGCATAGTGTTATTTGAATATGGACATGGATTTGTTGTAGATATAAAAAAAGTAAAAACAAAAACAAAAGAAGTACAACTGATATGCCAAGAGAGGAAATACAAAGCTAGTAAATGTATGAAAGGATTTCAACTTAACTGGTTGGCAAAGAAATACAAATAACAAAAGTAATATATCCTTTAAAAAATAATATTCAATATTGGTGGCATTATAGTAAAATTATTAGAACCTTTTAAATGTTCATATAATTTGACTCAATATAATTCTACTTCTAGGAATTTATCAAGGAACTACAGAAATTCAATTAAAGATTAATGTGCAACAATGTTCATCATTGCATTATTTACAACAGGAAAACAACTGGAATTGATTTAAACATACAATAAGGAAATATTTAAAAGAATTATGAGACTTCATAATATTAGCTATCCGTTAATAATAATAATCACACCTAACTTTTAAAACACGGAATAGCATCAAACCCTACTGTTGCTTTATCAACTAAGTTTACAAAACACACACACACACAACATGGAATAGCATACTTTAGAACAAATGATATTTTTATAATATTAATGTGAAAGAATGGGATACAATTCTGTATACAAAATGTGCACCTAATATACAGTATAAGAAGCTCTCTCTGGATTATAAACTGTGTTTTTTCTTTATATTTTTCTCCATTTCTAAAGCTTTTTGTTTAATGTAAATACACTATTTTTACAATGGAAAAAAATAGGTTAACGTCTTAAAAAATCAAGCTACTTTTCCTCTCACTACAAAGAATGCCTGATTTCCTAAACACATGTTCATTGTGGTTTCTGTAGAAACAAGAGTAAATAGACATTAGGTAAGCCATCTGAAAACCTATGGTGATGTCGTTAAATTTGGGAAATCTGAAACTTAAAATAAGTTCTGCCCTCCATCACTTCTTTTCTATAACAGGCTTGCCAATTAATTCAAGATCATTTGGCATAAATCTCAATAATTAAATAGAAAAGTATTATCTCTAATTTTGAAACTGAAATTTCAGGCTATTGCAGCCCCAAACTCCAGCTGGTCCAAAGGCTCACTATATTCAAATGAATAAATCACTATAAAAGCCAACCTAGGATATATACATGAAAAGGGGAAACATTTTTCCTATTGTTTCTTTTTTTTTATAACTAGATCATAACACTTTGGTTTAGGGGCAGGGGGGATCACCAGTAGGATAGCCTTAGCCTTGTGAATACTAACTTTAGATCAGGCTAATCCCAAAGTTGTGTCTGGAACTATACCATCCAAATGGTTGTGGTAAATTCATACCCTTCTGAATGAGTGGAATATAGGATCCTGAGTTTCTAGACCAGTGCTCTCCAAAGGACTTTGATTTGGTACCTTTATCAAAGTTTTGAATTGAACATGCCCTTCCCATATTTTATATACATGCTGCTGTTACTACCTAACACCCCAAGGTACAATATGGGAAAAAGCTTATTATTATTTTATTTAATGTTTATTTATTTTTGACACAGTGAGACACAGAGCACGAACAGGGGAGGGTCAGAGAGAGGGAGACACAAAATCTGAAGCAGGCTCCAGGCTCCCAGCCGTCAGCACAGAGCCCAACACGGGGCTCGAACTCATGGACCGTGAGATCATGACCTGAGCTGAGGTCGGACACTCAACCGACTGAGCCACCCAGGTGTCCCTGGAAAAAGCTTATTATTATTAATGATGGGTGTGTATCTGTAATTCAAATAGCCTTTCTGATTGGTTGAGTTTTGGTAACATGTTATCAGATTATTGTTTTTACCATCTATGTGACTGCTGAAGACTTCATTCAGCTCAGAGAAGTAGTCTCTGTACTTCTTGGGGATTTCCATATCCACTTGCACGATTAGAACACTCTTCACACCATATTTTGTCTAGAGGACAAAATGGCTTTTAAGCCATTTGTCCATCACTGAGGGTTAGTTCAAGTTGAAATTAGAGAATATCAGATATTATTCCATGTAACTAGTCACAAGGAAACAGCACAGGGCACAAAACACTGAAAATTAACTGAATGAGAACACTCTTGGCAATGCCCCTATAGTTTTCTACTCTGAATTATTCACTGAATAGTGTGTAGTAGTTCAGACCCTTTTAGCTGCTGTTACAGAGAAACCTCAAAGCTTACGCAGCTTAACAGAAAAGCCCAAAATGGTTGTTCAGCATCAGCTTTCCTCCAAGAAGTGATTTAGGGACCAGGTCCCTTCCATTTTATGCCTTTGTGATCTCCAGCATGTGCCTCTCGAGGTCTCTGTGTTCATCCCCACCAAGTCATGAAGACCATGCATAGGACCGTTATGAGACAGGTCAAGAATGATGTGCATCACTCACTTCCATAATCTGCTGACCAGAACTCAGTCAAATAGCCACACCCAACTACGAGAATCTCTGCAATATACTCAGCTTTGTGCCAGGAGGAAGAAAGAAGTTTGGAGAAGAGCAAGCCTGTACACAACCATTCCCATAATAGGCAGACTGAATGATAGCACCAATGTCAATCTGCATATTAAATATCAGCTGTGTTTAATCTGTTTCTCTTAAAATAATCATACCCATAAAGGTTTTGCTTGGGTTTTCAATGTTTTCAATACATTAGTAAATAGAAAGATGTTGATACCAAATGAACGGATGTCTACCTTCTCTTCTGATGACATTACTAAGTATAAACACAATAATGAGTTCTAAAAACTAAGGAATACTGTAATTCATCTTTAATCAGAAAATCTATATGAGGATCAAGCTATCATAAAGCAGTGATTCTCAATCTAGAGTTCATGGACTGCCAAAGACCTATGGGTTATTGTGTATCAGAGACCATACCTTTGATATTATAGGCAAAATTGTGTGCATATGGTTTGTGTGTGAGTGTATGTGTGTTCATGTTAGCAGAGAGGATCAATATACATCATCAGAATGTAGGAAAGGGGTGTGATAAAAAAAATACTATATTTAAAACAGCAATTAAGTGATAAACCTTTTTCAAACTGGTTCACATAAATCCATAAATCTATTCTCTAGACCCTATCAGAAGTCGTTATCCATATATGTTTAATAATATGTTGGTACAATACTCTTTTCTTATTACCAAAGAAAAAACCAATTATTTCATGTGTGATAAGATAGAGATCACTGTAAGAGAAAGCATGGCCATATGGTTAGATTCTGTTCTTCTCACATGGACAAAATTGAGGAATTAAAGGATTTATTGGTGGTATTCACATAGGCATATGGCAGTTGGAAAGGTCAAAAGCCTAGGAAGATTGGCAAGTTATACTTTTATTTAACTTTCAAATTATCCCTTCCACTGGGGAGAACTTGGACTTATAAGTTAATAATCTTTCCCATAGGATGAATTATTGTACAATACTCATACAGTCTTGTAAATTCCAGTGCTTGTCCATTTTTCCTAATATGAATGTTATATCACAGTTTAAAACATACTACAGTATGGGGGTGCCTGGGTAGCTCAGTCGGTTAAGTGTCTGACTTCGGCCCAGGTCATGATCTCACAGCTCATGAGTTTGAGCCCAACATCAGGCTCTGTGTTGACAGCTCAGAGCCTGGAGCCTGCTTCATATTCTGTTTGTCTGTCTGTCTGTCTGTCTGTCTCTCTCTCTCTCCCTCTCCCACTCGTGCTCTTTCTGTCTCTCAAAAATAAATAAATGTTAAAAAAAATTACAAACATACTACAATAGCCAGCTAAACTTTGTTACAGTATTTGCAGCCTGGATCCTTAGTTATTAGAGGGTTGATAATGTATTAATTCTGCAAGATTTAAAGTTCTGTAATATGACTCCCCAGCGCTTTGGCCAGACTTTGCAAAAATAGGCAATAACATACAGGCCTTTTAAAATTCCCTGGTTCTCTTCCACCCTCCCCTTACTAATCTTAAAACAGCAGTGCTTTCCCAAGACTTATTCAACAATCAGTGGCAAAACTAACATCTACCTTCCTGAAATAAGTCTTTTCCTCTCTGAGTAGTGACATTTTAAATAAATTGCTTGAAGCCTATGTTTGTGGATAAGATAGAAAGAAAGAGATGATTCAGAAGTAATTGAAAGGTAGGGTTTCCTGACACTGTAAATTCCATGATCTGAGACTAAGCCCCTTTGGTCTTGGGAAAGGAAGATCTTCACTCTCCTTGGAAGGTGTTGCATGCCTCAAAAGTTCAACTCAAAGATAGGAGAGGTCAGAGTTTGCTGTAAGACTAGCAGAAGGAGAGCTAGCAGAATCAGAGTGGACTATATCTACACCCCAGGGACCACAGGGCAGTTTCTGCCCCTTTGAAGGTCTCCACTGTCTGCCCTGCAAAGGACAAAACATAGTCCACTTAGAGCAGAAAAATTCTTACACATAGTATGAGACAGAAATATTCAGAAGAAACCTACATTTTGTTTGCAATAGACAAGGGGACTACCATGAAGGAGGTAAAAATAAGGCAAGGACTAGTTTTCAAGGACTATTAACCTTTCCCATCATTCTTTGTGGGATTAATGCTACAATAAATTTCCATTTCAGAAAAAATATATGTATATATATAATTTGACCATCCCCAAAATATAGTAGACATGAAAACAGCCTGAAATTAAGTATTCCTGGACTGGAATAATGCACGAGATAGAAATTTAGATTGACTTTTTTGTTTATGCGTATTTGTATTTTACATTTATATGATTCTATTCTTTTGTAACAATAACGGATAGGAAACCTGATTAAATCATGCTCACATGGATTATCTAACATTAAATTATTTGTGTTTATTTAGTGAATATACTTTGAGTAGCTGCTCTGTTCCAGGCATCAGCTGGAAGGGCTTCTTCCTTCATCACCACGATCTATGATAGGAGGAAATGGGGATGTTGGATTGTATGGGCATTTAAGTGTGATCTGCCTCAGTACAGCTTTGTTTCCAACAACTAAAGATGCTGGCTGATTTCTCAACTTGGAAGACCACAACAAAATGGCAAAGACATTCTGCCATGCACCTAAATAAAGGAAACCACCAGTGCCCTGTTTTGTGTCATCCAGAGATGTTTCATTTCAACTATCCATGCACTCACTTCATTTCTTAAGATTGCCCTTACTATTTCTGCTTCTGGAATCCAATATTGCCTCCTTTGTGTAAATATGTATCTTGAGACATGTATCTTGCTCTGACACCCACCTTGGCTCAATTCTTCATACACAGCCCAAATCACACTTGTTTAAACCATTCCAGCCCAGCCCACATGTTCTGTCTCCTGGATATTCTGCCCACCGATGCTGAGTTACTTCACCCCTAACACACTTAGCCTCATAGGCCAGGGAACACCAGCTAAGAAGAACTTCAGATGAGAAGAGAGAAAACCAAAGGTGTTCTCCCAGAGAGGTAGAGGGATGGCCCTCTACTCTAAACAATTTTAAAGGTGTTCAAAGGCCCTAAATTCTAAGAAAAATGCCAAGAACCCAAAAGTGGCACTTTTTAAAAGTGCAAATTAACTATATCATACTCCCACAGTTTCTTTTCTTTCCAATTTATTCTAGGTATGAGGTACTAGCTTGCTTGACTCTGTTGATAATACCCAGTCAATGACAAGTTTTAAGAATCACTTTCTAGATAAAAGGCATTAATTTCCTTTACAAATAACTTGGGTCACCCAATTCTTTGTGAAATAACATTCTGTAAGAAGATTCTGCTCTGGGATGCCTGGGTGGCTCTGTGGGTTAAGCCTCTGACTCTTGGTTTTGGCTCTTGGTTTCTCATGGTTCATGAGTTCAAGTTCTGCATCGGCCTCTGCACTGACAGCATGGAGCCTGCTTGGGATTCTCTCTTTCCCTCTCTCTCTGCCCCCTCCCTGCTCACTCGCTCGCTCACTCTTTCACTCACTCACTCACTCAATCAATCAATCAATCAATAACTTCTCAATACAAGTGATTTCTGATAAAGGAGATTAGAAGTATCCAAGTCTGGGGCACCTGGGTGGCTCAGTCAGTTGAGCATCTGACTCTTGGTTTCTGCTCAGGTCATGATTCCAGAGTCATGAGATGGGTCCCCACGTCAGGCTCTGAGTGTGGAGCCTGCTGAAGATTCTCTCTCTCCCTCTGCCTCTTTCCCCCGCTCATGCTTGCTCTCTCTCTCTCTCTCTCTCTCTTAAAAAATAAAAAGAAAAGAAAGAAGTATCCAAGTCTGGAGAGGTTAAATAATATGAGAGAAAACATATAATCTATCTATGGCATACAGTTAACATGATATAAAGGTTGGCTGAATTAAAAATCTAAATCACAACTGAAATATATGCATTGCAAAGTTAGCCAAATTCGGAAATAACCTCGAAAATAGTTGTCTTGTTTCATGACTTTTTGCTGTCTTTTCCTTCCAATTTTTTAGATTTCTTCAGTATCCTCATTATTATACACATCCATTTTTATGGTTATTCAGCAACTGTAAACTTTCAAACAAACTGAGATTCTTCAATATTGCTGTATTAAGGGAAATTATAATAGCCTATTGACCAGTTCAGTCAATGATCCATTCATTATTCTATCTTGAAGGCTAAGTTGGTAAAATAATGGATGTGATTATCACAAAAGTCAATATAAGTATAAGTGTGAGGATGGAACCGATGATGAGCCCAAGCAGTTATCTTATATTTTTATACCATTTCACAAATACGTGCAACTGAATTTGAACATTCTTTTCAATCGTCCACTTATCCATGTAACCAACATGCTCTTCCAAATTCCTAGTGTAAACATTCAAAGAGACACTAAAGTTTTTAATGCAATTTTTTATACCCTGGATATATTAGGGATATATATTTTAATAAATATAGATGGAAAGTAGATTTGGAGATGGCTTGGATTGCCTAATTAGCATCACTCTGCAATTTCATATCCTATTATGTGATTAATTTGCTTGCCAGTCTGAGAATTTTAGAAGTATATGCTATAATGAAAGAATGAAGAAGTACATATCATCAGAAAAATTACAGTAAATTTGGATGCATCAAGAACCAACCCGAACTTAGTGGCATAAAGCAGCAATCAGTTTATTATGCTCATGAATTCTGCGGGACAAGAATTTAGGTTAGGGCACAGCAGGGATGACTTTTCTCTGTTCCACATCATCTGATGCCTCCACTGGGAAGAGTTCACTGGCTGTGGATGACTAGAATGACTGGGAGCTAAAATAATAGGTAGGCTTCTTTACTCACACATCTGATGCCTGAGCAGGGATGTACTAAAGGCAGGATTCAGCCAACAACGGTGTTAGACTGACTGTAGGCTTTCCATGTAGCTTGGGGTTCTTTAGCAATATGAGGGCCTTGGGTACTTGCGTTTCTTACGTAGTGGCTCAAAGTTCCCAGAGGTAGTGTTCCAACAAACAAAGGGAAGGTGCAAGGCTTGTTATAATCTAGCCTTACAAACAACATGACTTTACTTCCAGGTTACTCTGTTAGTTAAGGCAGTTCAGGCCTGTCCAGCCCCTACCTCTCAATGAAAGGCATGTGAAAGAATTTGCAGCTAAGTTTTAAAATTACCAAACAAGGGGTGCCTGAGTGGATCAGTCGGTTGAGCATCTGACTCAATTTCAGTTCAGGTCATGACCTCAGTTTGTGAGCTCAAACCCCACATCAGGCTCTGCGCTAACAGCACAGAACCTGCTTGGGATTCTCTCTCTCCTCCTCTCCCTGCCCCTCCCCAGCGTGTTCTCACTCCTGTGTATGTGCACGCCCTCATTCTCTCTCCATCTCTCAAAATAAATCCATAAACTTTTAAAAACTAAAAAAAAAAAAAAATTTAAAGGCTGAAAGATAGTTTTGCTTTGCAAAACACTCTGATAACAATGAATTTGCTTTACTTGTTCATTCTGGAAAAAAAGCCCATCTTTCTTATAGAACTGCCAGGAATTTGTTTGTGCACTAATGCTTCTGTGGACCTGCTTGTTGTTCCATCTCTCTATTTGTCCTGCTCCTTCTTTCATGCACGTGAAGGCATATCTGACTGATGCCGGGATTTAGGAAAAATGTTTTAGTTGTGAAACAGCAGCCACTGATATTTGCCATTGTTTGCTGTGAAACGGTTCTCACTGGCGATTTCACTGTATTTTTTTCCCCCGTGACCAAAATCATCTCCATTGCTAAGGCTATTTCACATAACCAAGGAAAGCCTAATGTGTTTTTCAAAAAACAGCATTCTGGTTATTATAAGCCACCAATGACTCTTTCTCACACCATCTCACTGAAAACCTTGCAAGCTCAAAATCTGCCGACAGTGGGGCTAAGGCCAGCGTCTGTAACTTTCTTTTCCTAAATACAAAGATACGAAGGGTGACCACATTGTACAAAGACTGATTCTTGCAGACTCCACATTGGTGTATCATTGTGTCATCTTCTACATATTTTGTAAACAAAACACAAAACAATATTCTACTGGAGCTACCTGTAGGTGTAGTATTTTAAGATACTAAAGTCAGAAATCTAAAAATTAATCATTTCATTGTTAAAATGTTCACAGACTTATAGATTCATAGAGATAGAAGGCCTTGAAGGCCTTTCTTCCTTTTGTAGAGGAGGAAATTGCGGCCCAGAGAGTCATTCGCTCCAAGTCAAGAATTCCTAGGTGCCGGTCCTACAGGCTGTCTTCTACACAGAGCTTCTTCCCTTGAATCAGTTTTCTGGTAATGACAATAAGGAGCCATTATTTCTTCCTAGATTAAAAAAAGTACTGTTTCACAAGAGACAGATGATAGATGAGTAGATAAAGAAGGGAGAAAGAGAAAAGGATGGAAGGAGGAAGAAAGACAAGAAGATACCCAGAGAGAAATAAATTAAGACAACAAAGAAGGAATAGAAGGTAGGAGGGAAGGAAGGGAGGGATGGATGGAAGGAGGAAGGGATAGTCTAGTGAAGACAATCTAGCTAGAAGGCATGATGAGGGGACTTGTCTTAAGGATAGAATTGTATAGAAATCTTTTAAAGATTTTTACCTTGATTTCTTTACTTTTGAGGTTTGGTTTTGTGAAGTGAATGGAGTACCTTAGGCCCCTTAGGCTATACACTGTCTTCTGAGCATCTTATGCTTCCTGTAAATTCACACAGATACTCAAATTCAGGGAAACCTACATTTTAAAACAATAAAAACAATAAGGTCATGATACATGCATTTGGTCGGAGGGCTGCTAACAGGAGCCTACAAACTCATTCATTTATGCAACAAATCATATCACATGCCTACTATGTGCCAATGACGGTTTAAAGAGCTAAGAACACAGAAATATGTTAAAACAACAAGATTCATACCTTCGTGGAGTTTATTTTAGTAGGGGATACAAATAGTAAATATGTGAAACATAAATAAACAAGGTAATTTCAGATAGAAATAAATTCAAAGGGATACATGCACCCCAATGTTTATAGCAGCATTATCAACAAAAGCCAAATTAGGGAAACAGCCCAAGTGTGCAATGACCGATGAATGGATAAAGCTGTGGTATGTGGTACCGTGTGTGTGTGTGTGTGTGTGTGTGTGTGTGTGTGTGTGTGTATATATATATATATATATATATATATACATATACACACACAATGGAATATTACTCAGCCATAAAAAGAATGAAATCTTGCCATTTGCAATGACATGGATAGAGCTAGGGTGTATTATGCTAAGCTAAATAAGTCAGCCAGAGAAAAACAAATACCATATGATTTCATTCATATGTGGAATTTAAGAAACAAACAAGCAAATCAAAGAAAAATGAGTAAAGGGAAAAAAAGAGAGAGAGAGAGGCAAACCAAGAAATAGACTCTGAAGTGTGAAGAACAAACTGATAATTACCAAAAGGGAGGAGGGTGGGCAGATGAGTTAAATAGATTATAGGAATTAAGGAGTGTGCATGTTGTGATGAGCACTGGGTGTTTTATGGAAGTGATGAATCACTATATTGTACACCTAAAACTAAAATTACACTGGATGTTAACTAACCGGAATTTGAAAAAGAATGTAAAAAAAGAAATAAGAGCCTTAGTAACAATAATATAAGAATACTAGACATATAGGGAAGAGAGTTTTGTTTTTGTTTTGTTTAGATAGAGTAGCCACAAGAAACTCCTCTGTACAAGGAAAGTTTGAGTTGAGGCTGAACTCACTTATAAAAAATAGCCAACTATAAGAACGGTCAAGGTTTTTCCCAGCTTTATTGAGATACAATTGACAAATAACATTGTATAAGTTTAAGGGGTACAAAGTGATGATATGACATATCATTGTGAAATTGTGAAATTACTACCAAAATAAGGTTTGTTAACAATCAAGTTAAAGGGCATTGCAAGAGAAAAGGCCTTGTACTTGAGAAGACATATACTTGGATGGATCTTTCTGTGTATTTCATGACCTAACCTGCTGAATTTGCTAGGAGAGTTTAAGTCCCCCTCTCAGACTTCCAGAGGAGGGAACTGTATTAGTCCTATTGACAAATATGTATATATTATAGAATTATATTTGCTATAAGGAAAATTATGCATTATCTAAGCACAGGTTCTCTCAGACATAGAACTATCCTTGTTTGCAAAAATACTATGAGAGTACAGTCAGGATCAAGTAAATCTTTGGGAATAATGGTTTACTAGACCCCAGGCATCAAAAGATGAGCACTAAATTATACTGTATAAGTAGAAAAATTTGGTTTGCTCCTGAGATATAGTGAGGAGATTGGAACCAGAGTGCCCAATAATCTGCAATAGATTTGTAGCCTGAGCAAGAAATAACTTCATTGTTTCGGGCCAAAGAGATTTGGGGCTTGCTTGTTACCAAAGCATAATCTAGCCTATCATAATTGGTACAAAGAATTAAGTAGAAGAAAAAGGAGAAAAAAGAACCCAAGACGGGGAGAAGCAGAGACCAAGTGGGGTGAAAAACTACTCTCTGATGTGTTGGCTTCTGGGCATTTTCAGAATGGTTTAGCATTCTATTTGAAGTTCCTTATGTTGTTGCAATATACAATCGCCTTCCTTCTCCCCCAATTCTTCCCACCAAACCTTCTGTGAAGCCTATTATGCAAACAAGATTCGCTATGTGTTGCTTCTTTTGGAAATCAAATGGTCTCCAGATCACATTTGGGAGTGATACAACATGGAACAGTGTGGAAAAGAGAAACCCACAGAAAGATGACTAGGAGAACCCAGGCTTCCTGAAAAATTGCTGTCGTTGGGGTTTCCACTAGACATGAAATCTGGGTCTGAGTCAAACTTTGCCACTTTGCAAAGGGACATCAGCTGATTTGCAAGTGACATGTTGATGCGCGCACATTATTCGTAGGGTGGTGGTAGTAAAGTGAATGTAGTCAGGGAAGGTGCTCTGCCCTCTCTGATGTACCCATCTTTTGACTGATAATAATGCCTGAATGAATGGGGTGCATGTGGGTTCCAACTGCACTTTCTGCTACTCCAAAAGCTGGCTCTTACCTCTTTCATCACATTTGACATGTATGTTTGTAAGTACGTAGTTTTATGTCTCTCTCCCCCACTAGACCGTTTGTTCATTGAAGCTGAGACCCCCCAGTATGTTCGTTTGTGTGTCTCCCATACCTGGCACGGTATCTGACACCTAGCAAATAATCAAAAATGTTGATTCAGTTAAATGGATAGACATAGGCTTATTTAAATAGGACAACTGACTCTCAAGAACCACCAAAAGTAAATAATATTTCTTTTAGGAGAAGTGAATTGGTTTTGTTTCCTAATTATACCCAGGTATTTATTTGCTGGGTTATTCCTGACCCACTCCCCAGTGGTAGGTTGGAGTCATAGGACTAGTTCTGCTCAATAAGTAAAAAATTACTAAGTTTTAAAGTGAGTGTCACTTCAAGGCCAGAGCACTTAATTTCTGTGTGAGATACTCCAGGACTTTATTTTCCTTCTGCCAGAGCAAGCAACAGTACCCCAGAAAGAGGTTGCTTCATCAACCTGGATCTGGGCTTAAAGCTGGTATAAGCAGAAGCCTTTGCTAATCTGCAAGAGACATGAGACATAAGCGAGAATAAAGCTTTGTTGTTTTAAGCCACTGAGCTTTGGGGGGTGTTTGTTACCGCAATATAACCTGACCTCTCCTACCAGATGGGAAAATGGACAAAACTGAGATCTTATTCTCTCTACCCTGACCACCAAATCATTTTTAACACAGTAACAACTAGTGCGACAAGGGATAAACACAAATGATTTAAAAAGGAAGAACAGAAAATGAAAACCCAGTACCTTGGAAGCAGAACGGGGTAGCCCTTCCTTGGAGGCCAGAAAGACAGAGGTGATGGGCTGAACCCACGCAGGTATATGGGCCATCTGCTCATGTGCTTGCTCATGTGAGCTGCAGTTAAGAAGAATGTGTGGCCTGCACAGGCCATAGGATAAAATCATGTGTAAATGGGACATTCATTTTTGGCAGAAAGGAGGTAACAATAGCAGCTAAAACTATAAGCATAAAAGCAATGAACCTTAAAGAGAAAGGCAATGAGGCAGAAAAAAAAGATTTAATAATAGTCTAAAGCATTTTTCCCCTCAATACAGTGACTATCTGGTAATCCAACAGGACTGCAAGATAAAACTCTCTGCAGGTTCCAGAAGGACTATTTTTTTGGTGTTTGTGGTCATTTATTTCCCCTGTAACAATTACACAAAATTGCGAGTGCATGTGGAATATTTGAATTTAACTGCCATTTTTAGGGCCTGAATTACTAAGTTTTAATTAAAGGGCATGTCAAGGTCTGATGTCTTCAAATTTGTACCGCAAAAGTTCCACTGTTTGACACAGTGATAGTCTTAAAACCATCTTTATGATGAGGCAAATCATTAAGTTCTTACACTGTCTTCTGGGGCTGTATATTTATTTTTAGGAATGCTTAATTTTTTTCCCGATTGTTCAAAATTATAGGAAATACAGAAAAAAACATAAAGGAAAAAAATACCCAATCTCATATTCAGAATAAATTGAGATGGTCACTTTGCTGAAAATCCAAGCAGACTTTTTTTTAGGCATGCATATGCATTTTAATATGATTTTAGTATTTAGGACACCTGCATTTTTCTTCACACCACATTTAATCACAAGCACTATTCTAGAAGATTGAAAATCTCTTTAAAAATGGATGCAATTATATAATTATTCTATTATTTTGTAGGTTGAAAGCTCTCTTTTTTTGTGGTTATAAATAACACTAGGATGAGCAGAAATACTTTCCACATCTCTGATTATTTCCTAGAAGAAAAACTAATGAAGCAAAGGATCGATGCTTTAGGATTCTTAAAATAACAAACCAATTAGTTGCTATAAAGTCTATCCTAATTTACTACTACATGTTTACGAGAGTACCATTTCCTTATTCTTTGCCAGCCTGGAGAATTATACCTTTTATCATGCTTAGTTAACAATTTGTTTGACAAAAAAAATGACATTGCAGTGTTGTACTAATTTGCTTTAATTTTTTGACATAATAAACGTAAGCATTTCCTCATATTTAAGAGTCATTTGCATTTATATTTGTTTGAATTCTTATGCCCATTTAACTTTTCTATTTAAAATATTAAAGTCTTTATGTAGTAACATTAATTATACAGTAATATTAGTATATTAATATAATCATGGTTCTATTGATTTTTAAGTTTCCTTTATATAGTTAGGCTATTAACCTTTGAATATAAAATATTGCCAAGATTAGCTTCAGATTCAAGATTTTGGGGGTCCATAAAATGACATAATGAATGTGAAAATTGCTTCTAAGTATCAAATGCTAGAGAAATGTTTGCTTTATTAATTTTTTAGTTTTTCAAATGTTGGATTTGTGCAATTTTCCTGTTTCTCTTTTGATATAACTGAACAACTCTACCTAACTAACAACTCTACCTCAGGCAATCACCTGAGTATTCTGCATACACAAATGTATACACAATTCCATTTACAGGTAAACTGCAGATCCCTTAGCATTAGTACCGTAAGGCAGAGGTTACAGGCACAGACTGGAGAGCCAGACTCCACAGAGTCAATTCTAGCTTTGTGCCCTATTAGCTGTGTGAACTTGAGCAATTATTTAACCTCTGGGCCTTATTTACCTCATCTGCAAAATCCCCAGAATAATTTGTAAAACAAGAAAGTAACGAGCCTCACGGTATTGCTAGGAGAATTAAACAAGACAACGAGATAGCTAGTTAAGCTAGATAGTTACTTTAATTAATTCTGAAAACTGAGGCCAGGCATTTAGTAAACCCATCTAAGTGCTAGCTCTTAACGTGATATTCTACATGCTCATTGACTAGAGACAAGCTCGCTCTGATTTAGTTTACTTTTCAGGCATTTCGAGCGAAATTACATCTTTGCCTCTAATAACAACACTTAACACGATCTGGAGCACTTTGCAAAATGTATTGATATTCATTATTCATCCAATAGTTACTTATTAAATACCTAGGCTGCCAGGCAATATCCTAGGCACCTGAGCTGTGAACAAGACCAGCAACGTCCCCAGATAGTTTTCATTCCAGAGATGAAAGATAAAAAGAAGAAAAACTACAAATACATAAACAAGCTAATTTCAGAGGGGGATAAATGATATGAAGCAAATAGGCAGGAGAATGCACTAGAAAATTGGATTGTTGGGTTAATTCTCTCATGTGGTCAGGGCAGGCCAGGGAGAAGAAGAGGTAATGTGCTAAAAGCCTAATGACAACAATCCTTTGACATGGGCATCGCTTTTACTCCCATTTTATAAACAGAATGATTAAATTACCGACACCAAATCACTGTTGCTTCAACAAAACACATGCTTTTTCTCTGATTGCAAATGTAATGCTTGTTCATGATGGAACACACAGCTAAGGACAGAGAGAAAAATCATCTGTGATCCTGTGTGTGTGTATAAATTCTGTCCTCTTTCTCTTCATATATCCATATAATATGCTTAACGAACAGAATTGCCCTGTGTGCAATATTTGTAACTTGTTTTTTCCATTGAGCAATATCTTTCCATGTCATTAGTGAGTCTTCTGAAACATCATCTTTATTAGCTGCATACTTTCAGATTTTATTGAACCATAATGGTTTCTTTAATTAGTTTCTCACCAATGGATATTTATGTCATCCCAATTTTTCATTATTATAAACAATGCTGTGATAAACCACTGCATAATAATAATAACATAATAGCTAATATTTATTCAAGTGCTTATACATGCATTGTGCTAAGAAATTTATACCTCTTAACTAATTTAATATTTATAACAGTTCCACAAAACAGATACAGTGACAGTCCTCCCTTTAGAAACTGAGGAAACTGTCAAAAATAGGTTAAATAATTTGTTCAAGGTCACATATCCAGTAAACTGCAGAGCTAGGATTTGAACCTGGACATTCTGGTTCGAGCACGAGGAGACACTTCATCCCTGCATTTTATTTCTGCCCTGGCAGTGTTTCCACAGATTTACATTTAAGTCTTAACCTTCATTAGCATTACTTCTTTTTTGTAATGGAATGGCTAAATTTTTGTAATGGAATGGCTTAGAACCCAACTCCAGATCTAATGCTTCTGTACAAGAACCACAGCTCCTGCAACCCAAACCTAATACTCCAAGGCACCCTCATGGAAGATCTGAAATTCTGTTTCAGATTACACCTGACTGCAGTCTGCAAGGAAAAACAGAACAAGTGATAAGTCAAGTAAAAGGGGTTTCTAGCCCCTCCTTCTCCTTCAGAGCCTTTGCCAAGAAAAGCTTAGCAAAAACAAAGAGACTCCTGAAGTTCAACTCGCATTCACTGATCGAGTCCACAATCCCCTAAAGAATATTCTCTGCCTACATTCCCATAATCTAAACACAGAGGGAAATGGAAGTCAGAGGGAAAAGGTGTGCAGCTTTGAGCTCAGGAGGTAGGAGCTGTCCAAAATGCTCAGAGTGCTTCTCTCAAGCTGGCTGTACCTCCTTCGTAACCTCCTGTACCTCCTTTCCTGTCTGTGTGGCCCCGTGAGGCCATGGGACAGATAAGGTAACACATAATTGGGCCACAGTCAGGGAACTAAAGGAGTCCCATGAATAGGTACTGCTAATTGAGACACGCAAGGTAGACCCTCCTGGGTGCTTTGGGCTTGCACTAACCTGAAATCATGACTCACTGGACACCATTTTATCTCATTTTTCAAAAAGTGTTTTCTTCTTGAGAGGCTGTTCGGTCAGAGAGATGAAACAATTCATCTCTGTTACTTTTCCCAGGCTTCAAAGATAACCTAGAATCATAGGTTTCTATTTTACCAAAGGAGGCTCTTGAGTATAGTAAACTTTTTGTTATCTCATCTGGCCAAATGATAGAGGTTTTATTGGGGAGTGGAGAGATCAATTGAGTTATTATATCTACCCTGTATAGTAGATTGCCACTCTTCAAAGAAATAGAATATGGAAAAATAAATCTAAAAATAGATTAAAGGAAAGGTAATCACTCTTTGTTAATTCAGAGGCCATTTCTGAATCTTAAAGAGCTTCAAGGTCATCTTCAGAATCTTGAATTCTTGCATAAGAAACTTCCAACTGACAACCTTGGGTTCCAACAACCTGCTTGTAAAATTTCTGATTGCAAACCAGAGGTACATTTGTAATAGTGCTTAGGGCCCAAGGGCAGCCCACACAAAAGAATTTAACCCATAATGTCACTGAAAAAAACTACTAATCATACTAAAGATCCTCACTATCATTTTCACATTATTATAATGCTTCTATCAAGAAAGTGTGTTTTAAATCCATAAAATGAGACACCAGGAATATGTCTCCTGCATTCTTGTGACAGATCCAGGATCCTGAACTTAACTCCAGGCCTGTGGCAGAGCCAGGCTGCAGGAAGAGAGAGAATCTCATGAGATTGAAACCCATAGGGCAAGACAGAAAAGAGAAAACAGGAGCAGGGCTTGCTTTGAATGGGCTCAAGGAGTCCCAACTGCCACTGAAATGTAAGCTCCATCATGGCAGGTGGCTTCGTCTGTTTTGCTCACTACTGTAGTTACAGAACCTAGAATAGTGCCTGGAATAGAGTAGGTATTCAAAAAATAGTCTTGAATGAATAAAAGCAGTAGCGATAGAGGTAGAGAGATACTGGGGAAGAAAAACTAGATGTAGGAAATTTGATTTGAAAATCAGTTTGTACCATAATGGAGGATAAATGCTAGTTAACAAATGATCTTGTTGATAAATTGTCAAATGACAGATATTGTAACAATGTAGGTACACAAGGAAATTTAGTCATGATGGTCTAATCTTCAAGTGAACCAATGAGACAATGCACACAATTTTCTAAACATCAGGAAATGAACTCAGGTATCAAGGATAATACAGTGATTTATAGGACCCACTCCTCCCCACACTTCCACTGAAAAGATGAGAGCCATCAATTATAAGCCTGATTTAGCTGAGCCATTCTCGATTGATGAAGATGGAGATCAGTATCATGCTCCTCTATGCACAGGCAGGTAGAAATAGAAGATCAAGGGATCATATATATGAAAGTCAAAAGGCACTGGACAAGTTAAGACAGTGTTACTTAAAAAGTAACAGAAACTACTCCCTCTGGGAGCATGAGAGCTGGAGAATTCTACTGAAGAATAGGCAGCTTATCATACCCCTAGTTGCCATGAAAGTCTGACCAAAGGGCCAAGTATCATATAGCTCAATGTGGTATTTTACAACCAATTTCAGACGCAACCCACCTCTTTTCTTTAAAACCCTACAGAGCATCTAACTTCATGAGCTAAGACCATATTATAAAAACTAACAACCCTGACAATATGTAATCACAAAGACTTGAACTGCCACTAAAACTTGAACTACAGGAGGAAATATGTACCATGCCTAAGTTTTCCTTAAAATGGCACATGGCTATCAAGCCATGGAACAAACCCGGACAGCTCAGTCTGTCCTCTCATTTAAGCTTCAGAGAGGAGCAGTGGGCTGTGGCTCAGACAAAGGTGTCTGGATGGACAGGGTATCATTTTTCCTCAGGTTGCAAGGGGGAGTCAAGGAGGGTGAAATCTGAAGATCCTTAGGAAAAAGAAAGTTGGATGAGCAACCAGGATGCCCATTAGGAAATGTTGTCTGTCTGTGGAGACTCGGGGAAGAGATGGTATAAATATGTAAAGCAATGGAAAAGAAGCCAGGAACTCAGAGAGAGTTAAAAATTTCTAGTTAAAGGATACAAGGCAATGCCTAGAGCAATCCTTTGGACCAAAAGGAAAGCTGCTTGTTTTTACATAATGTTTTTAATTTGAACGTAGTCAAGGGGAGACATGTTAAAGCTGTCAAAGTTATTCCAAGTCAGGAAAACAGTCACAATTTTCTTCTTAGGAGTAGTAAGTAGAGGGGTGGAATATAAAGGAAATTGTAGGAACTCAGATTTTACCCCAGTCACACCGATCCAGTTAAGTTAGCTACTTACTAACTGATTCAATTTGGTACTTGTGAGGGGCAACCCACTATTTTTTCATCACAGTCTCTACATTCTAATATAATAATTACCTTCTTATTCTTCCTCTCCAAGAGTTTTCTAATTAGCAGAGAGGCTTAATGATAATAATAATAATAATAATAATAATAATCCTGTAATAGGAAAAAAATTATCTGCATGCCATATGATTTCTTTGAAGAGTATTATTCTGGAAAACTACAATGCAGAATACAAAAATACACTAATTTGATTTGTCATAGAAATGTTATTTCTTTTAAGATCCAAGATAAATCAGCAAATACTTTCAAAGCTGACATTTAATCCATGAATTCAAATCATTTCCAAGATTTATGATCCATTAGAAAGACAGTTTCAATTTCCCTTGCCCTTGTGAAAGTCTAATGTATAGCTGGAAGAAAACGCATTTACACTGCACACATTCCATGACAACAATATCATTTATTGATAAGGCTTTCCAAGTTTAAAAAAATGATGTTACTAGTTATGCTCATTTTGATTTGTTTACCTGTAAGTAGTGGATGGATGTTTCACTCTAGTGAAGTTTTCTAAAGTGTAGCAGATTAACATCCATGTTAGATATCTACTGAAGATTAGAAAAAAATTCCTACAATTATACTAATTCTATCATAAAGAGAGATACCTAAAAATAGACTAGATGTCGATATAAGACACAGACTCACTCAGTTATAGATATAGAAATAAATCCGTTAAAGAATCAAACTTGGGGCGCCTGGGTGGCTTAGGTGGATGGGTGTCCAACTTCAGCTCAGGTCATGATCTCATTCTTAGTGAGTATGAGCCCTGCATGGGGCTCTGCGCTGGCAGCTCAGAGCCTGGAGGCTGCTTAAGATTCTGTGTCTCCCTCTCGCTCTGCCCCTCCCCTGCTCACATGCTGTCTCTGTCTCTCTCAAAAATAAATAAAGATCAAAAAAATTTTTTAAAGAATCAAACTCACAAAAGGATGATCCACCCAGTTCTGATTTCTCCCTTTTTTCTAATCTTTTATTCTTTACTTTTTGTTCTAAGCAGGATGATTCTTCCTGTCAAAAATATCAGCGAAAGGCAGGAAAAAAAAAGTTAAGAGTCAGTATCAATGGATACAATACCCATTAAAGAAGATGCTTCTCTTCTCCAGAAATTCCGGTTTTCAACATATAATTATTAAATTGCACATGTATCAATTATTATACTAAAAGAGGAGCTATAGCAGTACACAAGACATTCCTGCATTTGAGGAGCTTAATCTTACACTAAGGTGAATAGATTCTACGTTTGTGAGAAAGTTAATATAGCTGTGGTTAATTAAAGGAAAAGAAATGTACTCCTTAAGGAACAATTTGACTCTGGCATTATTAGGATTTATAGAACTTGCTCGATTTCATGCAGAAAAATTACATAGTGCTAGAATGTCAATTTCTTTGCTAACATATGATAAAATGGAATTCCAAAGAGGAAAATTATTTCCTCAAGGTCATAACCTAGCTGTCAGATCTGTGCCTGCTCCAACCTGGATATTAATCAGCAAAACAGAAAGTAAATGCCCTTAGTTAGCTAATGGCAGCTCATTAAACTCTAACACCACCCAAAGATGTCACCCAACAACTGTATTTGTTATCTATTGGTACATGACAGACTAATCCAAATTTAGCAGCTTAGAGCAATAAACATTTATAATTTTACAGTTTTTGTAGGTCAGTAATCTAGCAATGACTTAGTTTGATGGTTCTGGGTCAGGGTTCTTTCACGAGGTTGCAGTCTATACCAGATAAGGCTTGGCTGGGTCTGGAGGATCCTACCTCATTCACATGGCTTTTAAGAGGACACTTCAGTTCCTCAACATGTGTGTCTCTCTAGAGAGCTTCTCATGGCATGGATTTCTCCAGAGCAAGAAGTGATCCAAAAGAGAGAGAGAGAATTAAAGGGGAAAAAAAAGAAAGAGGGAGAGAGGGAGAGAGGGAGAGAGAGGGAGAGAGAGAGAGAAAGAGAGAGAGCAAGCACAAGAGAGATCCCAAGACAGAAGCTGCATTATAACTTAATCTTGGAAGTGACATATCATCATTTCTACCATATGCTCTAGGTCACACAGCCCAACTCTGGTACAATGAGAAGACTACACAAGGGCATGGATACCAGGCAGGTATCATTAGAGGCCATTTTGGAAACTGGCCGCCAACACACACACTTCAAAACCCAGGGACTTGCTCATTTTGGGAATTTGGGTTACTTTTAGCAAATCTTACTTTTCTGAAGCACAGATTACCCAGAACTTTTCTCAAAGAGCACTTTCCACAATTCCCTAGATCTAACCTGACTGCCTTGCAATTGAAAGAATAAGAATAGTATTCGTTCTGGATGCTTCATTTATATGTTCATTAAATAAATGTATGTAGTAATTACCATATGCCAGGAACTCTTCTGGGGCTGAGAATACAATGGTGAAGAAGGTATCCTTTCCACCCTAAAACTGTTTGATGACAGAGATACAGAGAAGAAAATTGGAGAGGGAGCAGAAAGAGGAGGAAAAGGGGGAAGACGAGAAAGAAGACAAAAGAAACAGTGAAGGACGGGAAGAAAGATGCGAGGAAGGCAGAGAAAGGGAAAGGAGTGCAGTTAGAACCAACGCTGATGGGAAATCAATGCAATCACAGAGATGTCTGCTTGTGATATCCTGCATTACAATTCAGATATTGAAGTTTCAGAAGAAACAAGTAGGAAGGTGTTTGCTTAACATATACATCCATATGCTCAATGTATAGTGCACTGGTTAAATTTACAAAATTTGCCTAAATGGATGTTTTTCTAATATGCAAGAAACGGACACCTCAAATCAGAGGTTCTCAAGTCTTTGATGGAAGAAACTGATCAAAGCATTGGACCCTGTTTCACACAGGAAATGAGGATGTATGCACACCCACTTCTAGAGCTTATGAACCTAAAGTTCCGAACTCTTGATCTGAAAAATATTATAAAATAACATTTTAAACAGTTGTTTAGCTGTTAGCTGTTTAAACATGTTAGCTGTCTCTGTCAATATTCAGGATAGATTCTAGCGCAAGACTTGCTGGATCCTCATGAAATGATGATGTTTAGCCAAGCTTAGGCAGAATATTAGGGTATTTTGCTCTTTAGGATATGTTGCTAAGCCAACAGGTTCCAGACTGATTGCAAGAATTTGTCTTGGCAAGGGAAAGGATGGAGGACATCGTGTCCAAAGACAAGCTTGGGCCAATGTTAATCAATCTAGATGTATGAGCTATTTAGTCTAATTCCTTCATTTTACATGTGGGAAAACGGAAGACCCAGTGACTAACAGGGTACAATGGCTGCAAATGCAATATTGGTCAAGCATTCAGGATCTACGGAAACTTGGTCCAGATGGCAAGAGGCTTATCCACAGGGATCGGGATCAGACTCAGTAAATTGAAGCTAAACTCTCTACTCCAGAAGAAGAATGCTAAGTGAAGCCAGATTAGCTACAGACACCTTAGACCAGCAGACTGCGGGGCGGATCTTGGATCAGTCAAAGTACAGAGAATGAGAGTAGGCAGACAGTCTTTGGGGTGTCTCCCAGTAGACACTTCTATGAATCTTCACTTAATAGTCTGTTTCCTCCCCTTCAGAAGACACTATGACATACTTACTCGGCAGTGCAGTGGTTTAATGCCGGGAGGCAAAAGGAGGCTTGGGTTTGAAAGCCAAATTCTCCCTTGGAAATATAACTGAAAGTCTCCAATGCACCTATAATCCTGGTATGCTGCCATTTAAGTCTGGCTCTTGTGCCTGGAAAACTTAGCAAATGCTATCAAAAGCAGGTGAGCAAACGTCTGCTATTGCTATCCCACGGCTGACAGGTTAGAACTGACTGGGGGAGCATGGTGTCAGGGCTTTGCCAGACCTGCAGTGCCTAGTTGCATAAAATCATCCTGGAAAAGACATACTGCTGTTTGAGCCGTTGTAGACTGATGCTAAAGGGTATAATATCAGGTTACTTTCCATAGGCTTTGAATGAAATCTCCTAAGTCTAAACCAGCTGTAGAATGCTTAGTGCTCCACCAGAACACTGAGGGGCTCAGGATGGAACCCTATCTTTTCCCCATTCCTCCTTAATCCTTCATGGTTTCAAAACAAAACAAAACTCTAAACTTGCAAAACTCATTCACCAGTTTTTATGTCCAGTCACAGCCTGCTGAAAAATGATTTCTTTTCAAATGTTCCCAGGCGTAGACTCTCAAAATACACACCCAATGATATTTTCCTTTTGAGTTGAATTATTTCTGCTAGCTTGATCTCTGTTGCATTTTGTTTTCCAGAATTCCCAGTGACTTTTCTCAAAACAGGGGTCATAGTGCATGACAGGCAGGATTGCACGGGGCTGACCTGTTGAGAGCACCACGCTTTTCTACTTTGTTTTGTTCTTTGGGCTGAACAACAAAAAATGCCACACGCCATTTAGATTTTGAGTAAGAAGTGGGCATAACTATGGTGAAGCGTCAGATCTGCCACATGCAAAATCAAACATTTCTGTAGATTATGTTAGCTCAAGGAAACTCCCAAAATGTCAGGAGACATAGTCAAAAACTGATGAAATGGATAAGAAGAAAACAAAGTTGATTCACTGAAATATAACGTGAATGTCACTGTGCTCACTTTTGTTGCTGTATAGAGTCCTCCATTTTATGAATCTACTGCCATTGATTTACTTGGTTCCTTCCAGTTTGAAGAAATATGAATAATCTTGCTGTAAATAGTCCTTACAAGAATCCTGATTCACATGCGCCCCAGTGTTTCTATGTTGTATAGATAAGGGAGGAATTGCTGGTATATTGCCCAGCATTGTGTCAGAGTGTTCTCCCAAACGGTCATACTAAATTTTGCTCCTATCGGCAGCATATGAAAATTCTTACTGGTCTCCATTCTCATCAACACACGGTGTTGACACACTTTTTCATTTTTTTCCAGTCTGGCAGGTGTATGGTGGTCCTGTTTAGTGATTTTCATTTGCATGTGCCTGATTACCAGTGACATTGTGTACTTTTTAATATAATTTTGGCCATTTGAATTTCCTCTTCTGAAGTCTCTGTTGATGCCTTTTTCCAAATTTTTAGTGGATTGTATATATTTTTCCTGTTGATATGTATCTACCCAACACCACATGAATGAATTTCACAACTGTAATATTAAACACAAGCAGAAGGATACAGAAAAACATAAAAGTTTAAAACCAGGCAAAACCTAAATTTTGTTTAGGAAGACCTAAGTAGGTGGCATTAATATGTTTAAAAACAAAGAAATAATTGCAACACAATTCAGGAGAGGTTACTTCTAATTCTAAATAAGTTGTATTTGGGGGAACAAGCTGTTTCCTGAGTTGTCGTAACTCCTCAGTTTGGTAAATAAACTCACCAGTGCTCAGGTCTTGAACACTGAAAATGAATCAAGTTCAAAAATCTTATTTAAAAGGTTGGAAAATCTCTATATAGTTTCATATGCAGATAAATAGCAAAAATAAAGTATATATAAAGAGGGATGGCGAGTAGTGGTGGGAAATTCCATTTTTTTTACAACGTATTATTTTTGTGGTTTAAAATGCACACTCAGGTATACTGTTTACATGTTTACTTGAGGAAGAGACTTAGAAGTATCACTATAAGGGTAGTCTTTTCTTCCCAGAACCCCATGGGAGGTTAGGGGAATGGAGAGCACATGTGGAGTATGCTGACTTGAACTTCGGGGATATAAATTAGTGTATCTCTAAAGGGGAATATAAGTTTCATCTCTAGAGCAACCACTGAGAAAACTATTTTCAAAAATTGTACAAAGGTATACATAAAAACACGACAGATAAGACAAATGTGACACCAAAAAATATTCAAGTAACCCACCAGGAAGGTAAGAAAAGGGAAAGAAAAACAAAACCAAAGAGAATAAAACAAATAGTGAAATGACAGACTTAAATCCTAACATATCAAAAATTACATTAATGTAAATGGTTTAAATATATACATTTTGTTTATTTATTTGTTTTTATTGATTTGCTTTTTTGAGAGAGAAAGAGACAGAGCATGAGTGGGGAGGGCAGAAAGAGAAGGAGAGAGAATCCCAAGCACATGGATGTGGGGCTTGAACCCACAAACTATAAGATCAAGAGTCAGATGTTTAACCAGCTGAGCCACCCAGGCACTCTGGTTTAAATACACCAATTTCAAATAGAAATCATCTGAATAGTTTGTTTAAATAACCCATGTACATCCTGCCTATAACAAACTCATTTAAAATATACTAATATAGTAGATTAAAAGCAAACAGATGAAAAAATATACCATGAAAACACCAATCAAAAAAAAAAGAGCTGAATGGCTATACTACTGTCAGATAAAGTGAATTCAGAGAAAAGAAAATTGCCAAACACAGAAAAGGACACAACATAATGATAAAAGAGTCAATCTACCAAGAAGACACAACAATTCTTAATGTATCAAATAACAGAGCTTCAATAACATGATGAAAAAGAAGGAGAAGATAACTTCCATTTTTGATCAGCTAATATATGCTGCTAATATGTGCTAGATCCTGTTTCAAACACTCTACATCATTATCTCCTTTCATCTTTACCCAAAGAAAAGTAATTACAAAATGCACATTGTTATCTCCATTCTGCATATAAGTAAATTAAAACTAAAGAAATTAAGCATCTTGCCAAAGGTCACACAGTTAGCAATCCTCAGGTCAAGTTCTTTTCAATCTTCACACTGCCTCCTTTAAACACTTAGAAAATAAACATTGTGGTTATCATACCCAACACTGTAGTCCCATATCTCCTCTTATACATAAAGCCTCAGATCATCTTCTAATGGAGAACAAACAAGTCATCGGAATAAAGTGGCCCTAGAAGGCATCAGTAAGTACAAAGAAGGAAAGAGCAGAGCCTGGGGGAAGAAGCAGCTAATCATGGAGAAGATGGAAGTCACATTACGGCCAGAGTGACGATGGTGTTAAGACTGCCACATAAGGTTGAGAAAGTTGGGCACTGCGCAGCTCCAGGGATATTATTTACACGGACTAAGACCATCATGTATCTGGCACTACCTGGAGTTGTAGTACACAACATGCCCTGCTATACATGGTATCCCTGACAATAATTATGCTGTCTCAAAGTAATAGGCTCAAGTCTGCAAGGCTGGAGAATGGTCATTAGCATCCATCTAGGGCAGAGAAAACTGTCTGAGTCAGTGAGGCTAAAACTTGGCAAGCTAGAGCAGTCGTGCCTAGACAGGTATTTAATGAGCCATAAAAAGTGCCCCAAACGTTGTAATAAATCTACAAAAAAAAAAATGAAAAACTATTTTGCCAAGCAATTGTTTTCCTTTCAAACTGTTGATCACCACCATAATTTTCTAAAAGAAAATTTATAAACGCGTGTTCTTTATTTTCTCAAGACTTGGCTAATGTGATCACAGATAAACATTGGTCTATTAAGCAGTACCTGGAAACCACTGAGCTAACAAGTTAGGTCAAATGATGAAAGAGGAAAGCCAGAAAGAGAGAGACCATTTTCATTTGTATCCCTTCCCCACATTCTTATCCTCCTTCCTTAAAACCAAATGATGCTCATTAGACTTTGAAGGTAATTTCTAAGACTCTTACAAACATTTGATCCATAATCATCTGAAAAAGCCTTGTTTTCATGGCAGCTGTCAGCATCAAACCTGCACCAAGTCTTTCGGGTATCATCACCAACACCGTTACATGGGAATGTGGGCTCCAAAAGACCAAAGTTGCCCAGAAGAATCAAGAACCAAGAATAGTAGCCAAGATGAAAGTTTTCTGAATAGGAAGAGTTTACTATATGCCTATTATTTTATACAATTTTCTATCTGGGACACTTTGCATAGCTTTTAACACATCATAGGTGCTCAAAATATAATACTTGAATTAATTACAATTGTCAAATTGACAAGGCAAGCCTACAGAGGTCATTTAAATAAAGAAATAACCAAGGGGATCCAGGACCTTGCAGCTATAGAGATACAGCCAGCATTTAGAAGGAGAGAGGAAGACAGTTATGTGAGTTTGAATGTTGACCTTTATTTAGAACTGTGCTCTCTGCTTGTGGACTGTGCTTGGCCTGCAAAAGTCGACTGTAGCCAGAAAGGAGAAAAAAATCTCTACAGTGAGTCTTCTGCTTGAATGAGCACAGATGATCCACATTACTTCAGCTGAGAAGCCTATCCTTCCTCTGTGACTGGTTCTGATGGCAAGGAGCCATTGCTTCTGACACTGCTGGTCACATGTGTCCATTACTTCAGAGGAAGGAAGGAAGGAAAGGAAGGGAAGGAAGGAAGGAAGGAAGGAAGGAAGGAAGGAAGGAAGGAAGGAAGAAAGAAAGAAAGAAAGAAAGAGAGGGAGGGAGGACGAAAGAGAGGGAGGGAGGAAGAAAGAGAGAGAGAGAAAGAAAGGAAGGAAGGAGAAAGAAAGAGAGAGAGAGAGAGAGAGAGAGAAATCTGTCCAGGAGAATTTAAACCTCACAGTCTCTGAAGTCAGCATTTTGATTCTGAACTCCGCATTTACTTAGTATAAGATCTTGAGGATAACAGTTAACTTCATGAAACCTCCATTTCCAGCTTCTGAGATGTAAGGATAGCATGTACCTCACAAGTTTTTGAAGGTAAATGAGATAATCCATGTTAAAGGCACTTTTTATGCTGAAAGTTCTATGTAAATGCTAGTTACTGTTACCCTTTGGATAACCCAATTGATCAGGAATTTGGAAGAATATTTCTGAGCTCTGATGTATGATAGCAAACACTTTTCTTTAAGACTTCAAAGAGGGCTGAGAGGGATTTAAAGTTGAACAAAGATAAATACCACAGTAAGAAGTTTAAAAACACCATTTCAGATGGAAAGGAAATAAATTGACTGATGGTTTTAATCTCCATTAGTGTTATCTACTAATTAATAATATATTTTAATTAGAGTCAGAATAGTTCTCACACAGCAAAGAAAACCTATTCTTTTCATTCTTTTTGCTTAATTCCTTCTGCCACATAAAAAGCGATTTATTTCAAGCATCAAAAAGCCCCAATTGACACTAAGAAAACAGGCAATTATGTAAGCAGTCTTGCCACCTGAACTAATTCTTCCAGTGAATACTCTCCTTATGTCTTGTAATAATCATGAACAATTGTCAGGATTCCCTACAATGCACAGGTCCTTACTGGGGTAAATGGAAGATAACCCTGTCCTTCTCCTTGCAACAAAGAGTAAGAAAACCTTCCCAACAAAACCTACCCCCCCCCAAAAAAAAACACCCTTCCAAAATAACAAGCTGAAATGAGAAGACAGTGATTTCACCTGAATGGAAATTTTTCTCCTCCTGACTTCCCCAAAAAGAAGAGCTTCCCAAAGGAAAGAGGATAGCCAAGCTAGAAAGGTGGGTATATAGAGAAGCCCTATAAGTATCTACACAAGCAAGCATCTACACAACTCTTACTCCTATTCCCCTGTTCTCCACTACACCATTCTATAAACCAATAACTCCACATAGTACAAGGTTTTTAGCTGGTGACTGCCCTTCGGCCCTTTTGGTTTTAGCCAAACTGAACTATTTACTGTTTCCCAAAGAAGTCCTGTTCTCTCCTTAATCTGTGACTTTGTTCATGTTTCTCCTTCTGCAAGGAACGTCACCTGGGGTCCCCATCCTCTCCCTGGATAACCTCTCTTTGTCTTAGAAGTCAAAAATTCAAAGATGGCCTCTTCATGAAGCCCTCTTCTATACCACCTCTTATGCTCCTCTCAGCAGTTACATGTTCTTTATTCTAAACTCATTATCTACTAAATTCATTTTTAAAGCATTTGTTATGTTTTCTCCTTAAGCTATTGCTGATGTTGTCTGTCTCTCCACAAAACTGTTAGCTCTTTAAGAGAAAGGATTATAACCTTTCTACTTAAATCGATATCATTGAGCACATAATAAAATATTACACACTCAATAAATGTGTTTTAAATGAATGCATAGTTCAACAGCACACTTGCTCTGCAAAGGACCAGAGAGTAAATATTTTAGGTTTCACAAGCCATTAATTCTCTAGAAATTCTGCCATTGTAGTCTACTCAAGTCTACTCAACTCTGACATGGCAGAGAAAAAGCATCCATTGTCAATACATAAATAAATACGACTGTGTTTCAATAAAAGTTTATTTACAAAAACAGGTGGTAGGTCAGATTTGGCCCATGGGCCATAGTTGGCTGATCCCTGGTAAACTAAAGGATCAAATAAATGAGAAAGCCCTGGAAAGTTCTTCTCACAAAGAGGACTTTAAGTCCAAGAGAAAATCTGATGATGTCAGGGTAGAATTGGTGACAGAGCCATTTTAAGTAGAAATGGAAGGTAAAGAGTGGCATGACAACACTTTCTTACCCTGAGGGAAGGGCAATTCTGGAGACTAGGAATAATCCATGTTAACATACATGCAACTGGGGAAGTGTGAGTCCATCGACAGCCTTATGAAGCTTGCAAATCTAATATTTGCTAATACTAGATTCTAGTAATTTAACTTCTGGTTCATAGATTTAAAGTGGCTACAAACGGGGAGCAAAAGACTGCCCTAAAGATACACTTTTCCTATGTTGCATGGGAGCTAAACCCCAAGGAAAGATGTTAGCTACCTACGACATGATTATCCATACCAGAGGATGAAAATACCAGTCATGGTATAAAGATGGGTGACATTTGGTAGAGCTCTGAGAGAGAGAGAGAGTTTGGACAGGTAACCCTTAAGTTAAAACACACAAGGCAATGCAGGTGACACAGTGAAAATATTTTCAATTCTAAACCAATGTAACGTGCTAACATCATTATATGGAAGGTATGCAAGTAATCCCATAACCCTTTGTTTTAAGGCATGGTTCTGATGCTTATGTTTTATTTTTTCTTCTCCAGGTTATATTTTCTTGGGGAATTTCTGTGGTACAAGGAAGACAATAAAATAAAAGAATGCGGCACGGCAAGTCCAATCAGTTTCGGAAGGAAGCTGTAAAAGAAAAGTTGTTCACTTAGGTTACTGACCCACATTCAAATGGAGATCCAAACTTTGAGATATATTTCCAAATGCAAAGACGGATAAAATGTTGGAGTGGTGCCTGATCCCATTTAATACCCTTCTCTGGAAGGCAAAACATCCAACAGTGCTACAAATGCAGCAGCCAAATAGTCATGTTTGAAGCAGCAACATCATTCCCAGCAGCACTACCTGCCTACTGCAGGATGGAATGGAATGATGCGTGAAGGGGGGTCTGGAGAATGGAGCTGCACAAACATAAAAAGACCTGGCCATAAAATAAGGTGAGGACGTTTACTGCCCTTTGAGGAGAAAAGTGTCTAAACAAATCAAATGGTGGTATATGTTTCCAGCCTCTACATTTTCCCCTTTCCTTCTTTCTCTAAAAAAAGTATTTGAAGATTTCAAAAGAGTTGGACCAAACTGTGTGATGGATGAAACACTAATTTATCACAACTGATCAGTGCCCCCTGGAAAAAAAGTTGGTACCATAGTCTTTTGTTTATTGGCTTCAGATGACACATCCTGAGGTTCTCCTAAAGCATTACCACTCTTTTTATACAGAAATGCCCTCTGTAATGGATCTAACTCACTCAGGGAGCACAGTGTGGACAGCCCATGGACCTCACCTAAATGGATTACTGTTAGTGGAAGGCCACTATGGGAAACTACTTGGAACCCAACTATGAGCTTTTGGTCTGAATTGCCTGGACTGTTAGCACATCCCAAACCCACCTGCAGATTTTTCACTTTGGCTCTAAAGACATGGCAAGATATAATAAAATCTTTGTGAATCCTTTAATTCCATTCTCTTCTCAATCAGAAATTATTCTGATAATCAAAGTCATGAAAGCCATCAGTCCATTTTACCACTGAGAGTGGAACAGAGCTCAGCTTTGGTTAAGAACTTCTTAACCTCTTTTCTAAATGCTGAGGCCATGCTTCAGTGAACAGTCCTTAATTTTTTTATTTCTATATTATTAATGTCAGTGATCCTAAGTTAAGATACCTTCATGGGCAAAACGTATTAACAAAAATGCATGAGGTAGGATGGATGGTAAAGTACTGGAGAAGACAGTAAACCAGAGATGGAGACACTACTCAGTCCAACCAAAAATTGCCATACAAGAATGTGTGCAAGTATTGTCAGCTATTTTGACTTTTGGAGAATTCAAAATCTAGATTGCTATGAATGTGTGTGTATTTTAAACAATTGTTATTAATTTTAAAAAACAGTGCAAGCCAATAAAACATATGTAAGGGTCACCTACAGCTCATGACTCATCTGTTTACCACCTTTCCTTAATATCAACAAAGATGCAACCGACTTTACAAATTCATCTATAATTAATTGTGCCAAAGGAGGAGAAGCACAGCAAATAAAATCCTGGGTTCAAATTAGGGACCAGGGTTTGAATATGCCACTTAGTACTATCTAACATTGGGGAAGTTATTTAAACTAACAGCCTTAGGGTATTCACCTGCAATGTATTGTTGATAAGATTTTTAAATATTGCCTACAGTTGCAACGAGTAGAAGGTCTGATTTTTGTAAAAATAATTCCTTTTGAATCTTAATGTTTTAAATGCCAATATAAGCAAAACTAATGATTTTGAGATACAAGATACAAAGATATTAAACAAGATAAAGAAGCTCGCCAAATATATTTAAAGTTCAATTGAAAATAAATGTGCCCCACAGTGATAGAATAGTATGCTCATTGGGTTTCTCGTGACTGCAAATATTTATTGCTTAAATTCACATATACATATGATGTAAATTATATATATTTAAAAACAACATGCTTTAAGAACTTACATGAAGCAGTTAACAAAGATGGTTCATTGCCACAATGTCTAATGATATATTACATAAATAGGAGATACCTTACAAAACATTCAACAAAATTATAAAAATTCATGAATTGTCAATCATCTATCTGTTTTGCTGGATATCTCTTTCTGTGACCAAAGAGAACTTGACCAGACATTGAGAATCCAGTTATTGAGAGGTCCAAGGTTTTGAATCTCCTGAATAAACTCAGAAGTTAATCCTAAAGCTCTCTTTAGTAAATCTGTGTTTCCCTTTTCAATTAAGTTTGGAGCTAAGAAGGAAACATCTAACTACAGTTGGAGGAATAATCGTAGCTCATTCAAAAGACAAGCCAAACCATTCACCTACAAAGGAGAAATGACAAACCCATAGGTTTAAAATGCATGCACTAGGGGTACCTGGGTGGCTCAATCAGTTAAGCATCCAACTTCAGCTCAGGTCATGATCTCATGGTTTGTGGGTTTTGACTCTGTCGGGCTCTGTGCTGATAGCTCGGAGCCTAGAACCTGCTTTGGATTCTGTGTCTCCCTCTCTCTGTCCCTCCCCTGCTCGTTCTCTCTCTCTCTCTCTCTCTCTCTCTCTCTCTCTCTCTCAAAAATAAATAAACTTTAAAATACATGCACTAAAAATCATACACATATACACAAAACTATATTTTAAAGTAAATGTTCTAAGAAAACAAATCCTTGCTTATTCCTATTCCTTGTCCTGACATGGCCTCTTTAATTCTTTCCTCCTTTATTTGAACCTATCGAAGAGCTCAAATGCATAATGAAGTTCCCTTCAAACTATTTCTCCTGTGTTTCATAGACAGAAGTCTAGGGAAGAAGATTAGCATCTCACTTTAGAACAGGCATCCAGACTAGCAATTTTCCAAGTGTGGGAAACAGTTGGCTAGAAATGCCTCCTGCTTTGACAGGCTTCCATCATACCCAAGCCCTCTATGACCATTGAGAACTTTGCAAGACCCTGAAAAATATTTCCACTTGGATATACTCTTTCCTCAAACTTAGTATACTGAAATGAGCCATATCCAGGCCCCCAAAGCTGGCGACTCCTCATGATCTATCCCTTCAGCCCATCAATCCCCCCTGATCACTATGCTTAAACCATAAGAACCTTCCTCGTTTTTTAAGAATTTTTTTGTTATTGTGGTAAAATGTACATAACACAAAATTCATCATTTTGACCATTTTTAAGAGCATAATTCACCAGCATTAAGTACATTTATATTGTTGTATAACCATCACTGTTACCCATCTCTTGAAATTTTTCATCATTCCACACTGAAACCCTGTACCTACTAAACCCCAATTCCCCATTCCTTCCTCCCCCAGCTTCTGGTAACCACTATTCCATTTTTTTTTTTGTCTCTATGAATTTGACTATTCTGAGAACATCATGTATGTGGAATAGACATTATTTGTCCTTTTGTGTCTGACTTAATTCCACTTAGCTCACAAGCATCTTCTTGGACCTTTTGTCACTCACTGCGCTCCACTCAAAAACTCATGTAAGTAATCTTTCACCGCTACTTTAAATCTGTTTCTTTCTCTAGATGTTCCCTATCATATCATGACTCAATTCCTGTAGGAACTTTAGAATAGATGCCATAAGCTTTATATCTCTTCTTTACATTCCACCCTACATAAGAAAAACCTTCTGGAAACATGTTGTCACTTCAGAATTTGTTGGTGTCCCGCAGACCCGGAGAAAAAAAAGTCCTAATTCCTTGGCCTGATATGCAAAATTTCCCACAAGTGGGCTTCACCCGTGTCTCCAGCCAAACTCTCACTTACCTCCCGAAGCAAACTCGGTGATTAATCAGGAGAGTAAACCCTCTCGACCCGCAAAGCTCGCTTGGGTGTCTTCTGCCATTCTCCCCACCTTCTGTACTTTTGTTTGGATATATAAAGCATGTTCGCAGCCTTCCCTGTTGAATTTGTCCCAGAGGGGTCACCTCCTCACCGTATAACTCCATGGCAAGTCCTTTCTCTAACACGTGTTTTGCCCCTTCGTCTTCACTGCTTTTGCACCGTGGATCCTCCCAATGTTTGCCTTGTCCTCCCACCTACGTTACGACTCTGAACTTTAACATTCACAGCCCCTGACACAGAGACATTGCTCAATAAATATTTTTTTTAACTTATGACATGGTTTTTCAACACTTATAGAATTGGTGGATTGGTTACCTTTTACCTGTATCTTTCCCAAAGCTTTCTTTTCGGTCAAAATAGGAAACAATCCACTCTCTTAACTCCTGAATAAACCTCAAGCCTTTCCTAACATCACGGGTTACCGTTGAAAATTAGAGCTGGCATGTGACTGCGATGTAAAAGTTTAGCCACTTGGAACACTACTATTTAAGTATGTGTGTTACCCAATTGTCCATAGCTGCTTCTAATGATGGAGCTTGCCCTTAACTTCAGTCGGCATCTTTTTCCTGGGCTGAATGTTTGGCTTTTACTGCAAATCAGTTTCTCCTCACTTCGTAATGTATTTCCACTTGCTTAGAATTTATCATGCTTCGTTGGATTCAACAAATATATTTTCAACAATGTAACAGTGCACCATTATACAGGATGGCTGACATCTTAGAGAGAAGTTAATTTGTGCCCTATGACGATGATTATGAATTGAGCTAAGTCATTTTCAGTGATAGATATTATCCCCCAAAGGATAAGTTGCCATTCTCTTATTTGGCACCTGTCTGTCAGGTCTCTGCCAACTATATTTCCTTTCTGTATTCTTTTTCTTTTACTCTCTCCCATGTTGGAATATGTATTGCATCTTTTTCTCCTAGCCTGAGCTGCTCCATTTCTCCTACACATTCTCTTTTGATACATCACACAGTGCTGCCATGAATGGTGGATGCCCTGTAAAAATATATGCTCCGTTCTATTCTTCTCGCCCTGTTCAGTGTCGCCCAGGCAGCAAAATGGAATGCCATTGGCTTACCATTGCAAACCATTTGGGATGCAACCCTCAAGAGCACTAGGGGTCAGATGGCAAAAAGCTATCATCGAAAAAGAAAAACCATGCAGAAAATACCTGTTAGCAAGCAGATTGTTGTCTTGTACAGAATTTGAGCTGACTCCCCTATCTTAGAAAGAGTCCCAGGTAAGGAGCCTGAAAAGGGACATAAGCACGAACAAGCTTTTCTAGACTCACTCCTCTTGCATTTTGTCTGAGGAAATTTTAAATCACAGCAAAGGAATATTCTATCCTCACAGATTTACTTACCAGTCCATAGTAATGCATTCACTTTTCACCTTTGTTCAAATCGTCCCCTATCCCCCCTCCCTAAAAGCCCAAATTCTGTATGAAGGCTTTCTTGACTTACATCCCCCCCCCCGCCGCTTCCTCCCAATCCTTTCAACCCTTCCTGCCTCCACCATTAGTTTTGACTTTGTTATTTCCTGCCATGATTTGTGATGGCTTCTGTGTCCTATATGTGTCTGTGTCCTACAATATAACCTCCCTAAGACAAGGAAACCTATTTAGTGTTTCTTCAGGTTTAACACCAATGGCTTACCTAGAATAAAAGTATAAAAAATATTCATTGATGGATTTTTTTAATGTTTATTTATTTTTCAGAGAGAGAGAGAGAGAGAGAGAGAGAGCATGAGTGGGGGAGGGGCAGAGAGAGAGAGAGAGAGAGAGGGAGACACAGAATCCGAAGCAGGCTCCAGGCTCTGAGCTGTCAGCACAGAGCCTCACACAGGGCTCAAACCTACAAACTGTGAGATCATGACCTGAGCTGAAGTTGGACGCTTAACCGACTGAGCGACCCAGGTACCCTGTTGATGGATTTTTCTTCTTCTCCCCAGTCCGAAGGATCTCTCCTACCCCAAGATTTTACCTAGAATATCATTTATTACAGTGTGCCTTTATTAAAGTAGGTGTGTGTGTGTGTGTGTGTGTGTGTGTGTGTGTGTGTGTGTCCCAGGCAAAGTTTTGATTTCAAAGAGGACAAGGAGTAGCAGGGATGAGTTGCATAAGTATGTAGGGCCCAATAAAGCTGCTAGACTTAAACTGACCCCTGGAAACAAAATACCTTACACTAAAAGCATCCTGGGTGAGGAATTTACTGAAGCAAGAGACAAAACAATAGCATGAGGAAACACAAAAATTCAGGTGAAGAAAACACAACGACAATTTCGGAGAATATGAAAACACAAGAAAAAGAAAGCATAATAAAAGTCCCTAAGGGCCCCTGGGTGGCTCAGTGGGTTAAGTGTCTGATTTCGGCTCAGGTCATGATCTCCCAGCTTGTGAGTTCCAGCCCCACGTTGGGCTCTGTGTTGACAGCTCGGAGTCTGGAGCCTGCTTCGGATTCTGTGTCTCCCTCTCTCTCTGCCCGTCCCCTGTTCACACTCTGTCTCTTTCTCTCTCAAAAATAAACATTAAAAAAAAAATGTCCCTAAAGTAGGATGTGGATATAGCAGAGAATCCAGCTTGATTCGAACCTCACCCAGTATCCCACCAGCTTCTTCACCAAGAAGATCCAGGGACAAGTACAACGACATATTGTAGATCCTTCAAAGTCGTATTTTAAAACTACACGTTTCTCATTCCTGAGTATGGATTCCAATTTCTCACCTAAACAGAACGGAAGCAAACACAGCCATGGTGCATTCCTCTTCCCTCTGCCTCCTAAGTGACTAAAGGCCTGCCATGCCTGTGGCTGAGGTCCCCCAACAGGATTGCAGACACGCAAAAGAAACCAGCGGAGCTTACCTGGAGCATCGCTGGCTCAGCCTCAGAGAATATAAATTTCCATAAGGGACAGAATGGCCTATTAGCGAATTATATGCAACTCTTGTAAAGTACCACATTTTCTAAATTCATGATGCTTGGCTCCAGTACAGGAGGGGAAACAGGAGAAAAGGCAAAACTAAATAAAAATCCAATCAGACAGAAACAGAAACAAACTAAAAAAGTCTAATCACCAACAAGCATAAGTGTCAAGGGGCTCTGGCTTGGAAATTCCTGCAGAATAATATACAACCTTTAATATCTTACTCCTTTAAATCTGGAAAAAACTAGAGAGTAAGAAGATAGCTCCTAATCTTTTCTATTACTGCTTAACTAATTTTAGTCAGCAAAATTAAGCAACTTTTATTTGCTTAGCAAGTGAATAAAACAAGAACTTTAAAGCAGTCGAAGCTTTAAGCTTTTCATCGAAAGTTACAGGTAGCCGCCAAAGGAAAATCTTATCTGTTGAAAAAGCAAGTTCAGCACTTAGCTGCAGAGCTATGAAAGTCTGAAGATAAGAAGATGTGGTATCATTTAATTAACAGCCACCCAATGATGGCTCAGAAGAGATTAATTCCATTTCTTAAGAAGTTAAGACCAACCTTAGTCTCTACCAGAAAACACATTTTAACCTAAGTTGTGCTTTCTCCTTCTTCCTCCCCCTCTCCCATCCCTTAGGTATGTTCATATTCTCTCCCTATGCCTTGCTCCTTCTCTCTCCTTTTTCCCCTTAAAACCAGTCTTTTAACTTAAAAAGAAAGTGTCTGTTGACAGTTGCTCAAGATATTTCTAGAAAGATATTAACTTTATTCTTGTAGAAATAAGCAGCACTCACTAACTTTGTTCCTGAAGAACAAAAAAGGTAATCGAGTAACTCAATTGATATTTTTAGTGGAAGAAAAGAGTGTTTGAATATCTGATAGAGTAATAAACATAAAAAAATTTTTGCTATGGCGACTAAACCAAAGAGAGGACGTTCAACTGAAATATAAATGAAATGGCCACATCAAAATGTCATATTTATATAGAAATACATAGTGAAGAAAGGTGAATAAAAGCCTCGCAAGTCCATGAAAGTAAAAAATAAAAAATATCATAATATGGCATAGTATAGCATAACATAACATAACATATAACATAACATAACAAACATAACATAACATAAGAAGAGCCAGGAAAAAATATAGCATGTCACTATGAATTTTTGTCTTTCTTCCTTCCCTATGTGACTGCTTCCCTCCTTATCCCCTTCAGGGTTTCTAACCTTGTTGAAGATGCTTCCTGGGAGTATAAAACATCCAATACCATTTATATGCGCATGTAGCAGAGAATTCCACTGAAATGGAGTTTTTAAAAAAGATTAATAAAGCCTGAAATGGAGCAATAGATATTTCAGTATTTGAGTGACAACAAAAGTGGATGTGTGTATAAATCAGAGAGAGATTCCTCTCCTGAGACACGATTCAATATACTGTATTGGAAAGGTATTATAGTTAGGCTCAAGAAAGATTGAATTATGGTGACAAAAAGAGAATCTTCATCCGGTAACCTACTTTTGTGGATGTGAATCAACATGATACTAATAAATACATAGAATAAAACCACGGTCTGAATAACTCTTAAGTGCACAAAGACCATAGTATAGGAGAAATAAGTAATGAAAGTCAATTTAGCCATTGGAGTATTTCCCTGGACCAGGTGTAATTTTTAAAAAACACATGAATCTCCTTCCTTCCGTACACTAAGTATTGGGTTTAGTAAAATTAGCTAGGTAGGCTCCCTCAATTTATCCCTTCTCAAACCACAGGGCAATCCTACAGCTTCCAAATGGGAAGAGAATTAAATTGGGTGTCTAGGAGGTAATATAAATTTTGACTTAACTCACAGAATATTTCTTTTAGATTTATAGAAATATATTCATATATTTATAAATGTTATACATTTATCTTTATTATTTCTAATAATAAAAGTAACAAATGACTGTTATAAAAATATTACAGATAATTAGTAATACCACCAAGCCCAGTTATACCACTATAAACATCCTAGAGTGACAAGATATTCTTTAAGATGTTTTTCCCTTTATATTATGTACACATGCCTTTGTGCTTATATGACTTGTTTTCTTTTTACAAAAATAGAAATCATATGAGATGGGTAGTTTGCATATTAGATGAGTGTGTAATTTGTTTATTCCCTTAAGAATATGTAGTGGAGGGGGCACCTGGGTGGCTCGGTCCAACTTCAGCTCAGGTCATGACCTCGCAGTCTGTGAGTTCAAGCCTTGTGTCCGGCTCTGTGCTGACAGCTCAGAGCCTGGAGCTTGCTTTGGATTCTGTTTCTCCCTTTCTCTCTACCCCTCCCCTGCTCATGTGCTGTCTCTCTCTCTCTCAAAAATAAATAAACATTAAAAATAATTTTAATAATATAAAAAATAACATGTAGTGGATATTTTTCCACATTAATAATGCACATCATCATTTCAACGTAATTTATATTCATACCATAATTATAGAACCAACCCCTTAGTGACAGACGTTTGAGATTCTTTAGAAATTTTTGCTGTTATAATCAAGGCTTCCATAAACATCCTTATGCATATGTCTCTGTGTGCTGTACATCTTCACTTTTGAATTAAATATGAAATATGTGTCTCACCAATATTGGAGAGAGCAATATTTCTGTAGCCCCTTCACTGCTGTCCAAGTTTTTATTTGACAACTCTGTACCTGGATACATTCTTAGAAACCCTTTGCTAGAGCTTTATATTGAACATACACACACAAACAGATACATACTCATAAGATTTAGGAAAAACAGAAAAACATATTTAAAAAAAAATGAAGGGCAAATGGATGGCAATCCAAGATATAAATAGTATCTATTAGAGTATTATATAAAATATGATACAAATTTAGCCTTGAAGATATTAGTCATTAAGCAAACATGACTATGGCATAATAGTAGCCTTCCTAAAAGCTAATTTACCATGACTACTTAAATCTAAATACACTTTGATGTATCAGAAATGATGTATGCTTCAAAAGGTATTATGATTTAAATGTCTGAGATTAATACTCCAAAACTCAAAACTGTACCATACAGAATTTTAAGTTGTGGACCAAGTTGGTTTTCTAAGGAGACAAAACACTCCAGTAATAGCTAAAAGCACCAATTCAATGAAGCTACAGTAGAGAATAAGGGACATAAGGTCTATATTTTCATGTTGGTCACATTCTAGTGTAAGAAAAGATAACAAATCAGTAAATATATTAATAAACAAGATCATTTCTGAGAGTGATAAGTGCAGTAAAGGACATATGTCTATAACTAGGGATGATGTGGTAGAAAGTAATCGGGGTTGGGGTGGGGACAGGAGGAAGATTAGAAAAAGCTGTCTGGGAAAGTCTGTCTAATGAGGTGACATCTCACAGTGAATAAACCAATGAGAAAGAGGCACACATGGAAAAATCAGGGAAGGACATCCTTGGCACAAACACCAGTAGGTGGAAACATCCTGAGGTGAGAGTGAGCTTGGAGTGTTTGAAAATAAGACAAAAAGTCTGGCACATCTGGAGATGGTGCACAAGAGGGAAACATTAGGAGATTAAGTCTGAGAGGTAAAGACCTTCTACCAACATCCAGCAAAAACTATTGCCCACAAGCCAAATATGGAATGCTACCCGCTTTTGTAGACCCACTGGTTAAGAATGTTTTTTTATACATTTTTGAAGGATTACATTTTAAATAGTTACATATGTTTTTAAATAATATCCTCATGACTATCAAAGCCTAAAATATTTACTATCTTCTAGATCTTTACAGAAAGAGTTTGCTGCCTCCTAGTCTAGACCATGGTTAAGAGTTTCTATTTTATCTTCCAAAAAAAAACAAGAGTCCAGAGCCAGATGGCTTTCCAGGGGAATTGTACCAAACATTTAAAGAAGAGTTAACACCTATTCTCTTGAAGCTGTTCCAAAAAATAGAAATGGAAGGAAAACTTCCAAAATCTTTCTATGAAGCCAGCATTCCCTTGATTCCAAAACCAGACAAAGACCCCACTATAAAGGAGAACTATATACCAATTTCCCTGATGAACATGGATGCAAAAATCCTCAACAAGATATTAGCCAACTGGATCCAACAATATATTAAAAAATTATTCACCATGACCAAATAGGATTTATACCTGGAATGCAGGGCTGGTTCAATATCCACAAAACAATCAATGTGATTCATCACATCAATAAAAGAAAGAACAAGAACCACATGATTCTCTCAATAGATGCAGAGGAAGCATTTGACAAAATACAGCATCCTTTCTTGATAAAAACCCTCAAGAAAGTAGGGATAGAAGGATCATACCTTGAGATCATAAAAGCCATATATGAAAGACCCAACGCTAATATCATCCTCAATGGGGAAAATCTGAGAGCTTCCCCCTAAGGTCAGGAACAAGACAGGGATGTCCACTCTCACCACTGTTATTCAACCTAGTACTGGGAGTCTTAGCCTCAGCAATCAGACAACACAAAGAAATAAAAGGCATCCAAATTGGCCAGGAGGGGGTCAAACTTTCACTCTTCATAGATGACATGATACTCTATATGGAAAACCCAAAAGATTACACCAAAAAGCCAGTAGAACTTATCCATGAATTCAGCAAAGTCACAGGATATAAAATCAATGCACAGAAATCAGTTGCATTCTTATGCACTAACAATGAAGCAACAGAAAGAGAAATCAAGGAATCAATCCCATTTACAATTGCACCAAAACCCATAAAATACCTAGGAATAAATCTAACCAAAAAGGTGACAAACCTATACACTGAAAACTACAGAAAGCTTATGAAAGAAATTAAAGAAGACAGCAAAAAATGGAAAAATATTCCATGCTCCTGGATAGGAAGAACAAATATTGTTAAAATGTCAATACTACCCAAAGCGATCTACATATTCAATGCAATCCCTATCAAAATAACACCAGCATTCTTCACGGAGCTAGGACAAACAATCCTAAAATTTGTATGAAATCAGAAAAGACCCCAAAAAGCCAAAGTAATCTTGAAAAAGAGAACCAAAGCAGGAGGATCACAATCCTGGACTTCAAGTTGTATTACAAAGCTGTAATCATCAAGACAGTATGGTACTGGCATAAGAACAGACACTCAGATCAATGGAACAGAATACAGAACCCAGAAATGGACCGACAAACATATGGCCAACTAACCTTTGACAAAGGAGGAAAGAATATCCAATGGAATAAAGACAGTCTCTTCAGCAAATGGTGCTGGGAAAACTGGACAGCGACATGCAGAAAAATGAACCTGGACCACTTTCTTACACCAGACACAAAAATACACTCAAAAAGGATGAAAGACCTAAATGTAAGACAGGAAGCCATTAAAATCCTTGAGGAGAGAGCAGGCAAAAACCTCTTTGACTTTGGCCGCAGCAACTTCTTACTCAAAACGTCTCTGGAGGCGAGGGAAATGAAAGCAAAAAGGAACTATTGGCACCTCATCAAAATAAAAAGCTTCTGCACAGCAAAGGAAACAATCAGCAAAACTAAAAGGTGACTGACAGAATGGAAGAAAATACTTGCAAATGACGTATCAGATAAAGGGTTAGTATCCAAAATCTATAAATAACTTATCCAACTCAACACCCAAAAAACAAATAATCCAGTGAAGAAATGGGCAAAAGACATGAATAGACACTTCTCCAAGGAAGACATCCAGATGGCCAAAAGACACATGAAAAAATACTCAACATCATTCATCATCAGGGAAATACAAATCAAAACCACAATGAGATACACCTGACACCTGTCAGAATGGCTAACATTAACAACTCAGGCAATAACAGATGTTGGTGAGGATGCGGAGAAAGAGGATCTCTTTTGCACTGCTGGTGGGAATATAAACTGGTGCAGCCACTCTGGAAAGCAGTATAGAGGTTCCTCAAGAAATTAAAAATAGAACTACCCTTCAACCCAACAATTGCACTACTACGTATTTACCCAAGGGATACAGGTAGACTGTTTCAAAGGGGCACATGCACCGCAATGTTTACAGCTGCACTATCAACAACAGCCAAAGTATGGAAAGAGCCCAAATGTCCATCGATGGATGAATGGATAAAGATGTGGTGTGTGTGTATATATATATATATATATATATATATATATATATACACACACACACATACATACATACAATGGAGTATTACTTGGCAATCAAAAAGAATGAAATCTTGCCATTTACAACTATGTGGATGGAACTAGAGGGTATTATGCTAAGCAAGATTTGTCAGTCAGAGAAAGACAAATATCATATGACTTCACTCATGACAACTTTAAGATACAAAACAGACGAACATAAGGGAAGAGAAGCAAAAACAGGGAGGGGGAGAAAACATAAGAGATACTTAAATATGGAGAACAAAAGAGGGTTACTGGAGGGGTTGTCGGAGGAGGGGATGGGCTAAATGGATAAGAGGCACTAAGGAATCTACTCCTGAAATCATTGTTGCCCTATATGCTAACTAACTTGGATGTAAATTTAAAAAAATAAATTTAATTTAATTTAAAAAATTTAAAAAAAGAGTTTCTATTTTAATCCAAGTGTTAGAGGAGGGCACTAAAGGTTTCACATGGAGAATAGGGATGAGTTACCTATTTCAATGATCATTCTACCTTCTGTGTAGGGCCTGGATGCAAGCAGTGCAAGCAAGGACAAATCTTGAGACTAGAATAGCAGTCTCAGTGAGAGATTTAAGTGGCTCAAGAGAGAAAACTTCTAGGGTAGCAGGTGTGGAATCGCAGCAAAGAACACTACAGTTGTACTCTTATCAACCAAGCATAACCTGAATTAGTTAGAGATCTCTGTAGTTTTAAAGGTGGCAGTCTAAGCTGAAGATAAAAGGAACATGATTTGGAGATGACTCGATGAAGGTGATCTAACCCAAATATTATTTTATGTTAAAGTCTTCTCTACAGCATCCGTGATGAAAGTCCAGTTTCTGCTCAAGTATCTCCAGAACGAAGAACTCCATTTGTAACATACAGCAACAAAAATGGTATGTGCCTTGATTAGACAATTCTGAAAAAGGGACCACTTAGATGATATTGCTCATGCTGGGCATCAAAATTTTTACCATAAAAAATAAGGGCTCCAACCAGATGGGATAACTTACAGGACAGTAACTGATGGAGTCATTACTTAGAACATCATTAAGATGTCATATCATTTTTCTTCTTCCATAATTGTGTCACTATTTCCAGTACTGATTCAAAAGCCAAATATGGACAGGAAAGGTAGGGCCAAAAAAAAATAAAGGCACGATTGTGCCAAATACAACCCAGAAAAGACTGAGTAAATAATTACCTGAGTCCAAGATCAAACTGAGTACCAGAAAAATGTGAGGAGAAACAGAGATCTAGATTGCTAAACACAAGGAAGAAGAGCAGAGAACTAGAGAAATAGTCAAGTCAACGGAGATGGACACAAAAAATGGAAGTTACCAGCGTGAACTGACCAATGCACAAAATGACATCTTTATTACCAGTGATGATTTCATAAGCAATGTTCGTGTTCCAATTCTTATCCCCATAATGTCTTACAGATGGGCCCCACACTGAAGAAATCCAATCCTAAGTATACATATATAATTGATCTTAAATATAGGGGCCAGGGAAAACAATGTTTTTCCTGTGTTATAAGATCACAGTAGGTCCTTCTTCCCCTAACTCATCTCCCAGCCTCCTCATACTCACTCCGGTTTAAGAGATTGTTTTGCCTGAAACCAGTGACTTTGTCTTGCACAATTAGTATCATACCAAGACCAATCACAGCCCCTTCTCTATTATAGCAATTAATGAAACATAAGATAATGAATGGAGATATAGCCTCAATTCATGATTTGAGACAGTTAACTCAAACTGCTATCCAGGACCCTCCTTATACTAATTCCTTCTCATAAACCAGAGCCACAAAATACAGAAAGTTAAGGTGACTTGAAAAAGGCAATGTTTGCCTGATCCTTTACATATTTCAACTTAATCTAGTACCTAACTTTTTAAAAAACATTAGAGAAGGAGAATCTCTTTGCTCTCTTTCTCTCCTCTGCAAGGTCTCTGACCAGAAGTTAAACACATACCCTATGCCACATACCACATATTCTGTGCTTCCTGCACAGAATTATTTTTAGATGAGTCCATCAGCAAACATGTCTTTCCTGCCTCAGTCACCAACCCCAAGAGTTCTCTGAGCTTTTGAAATTAACTATGAGGAGAAGTTGTCTTTGTTAGACATGATTTTCAGTTTTTGAGGTTATAAACTCTTAATGATAACAGGATTATTTCCATTTGAGAATTAGCAGCTTCTCTTTTCTTTGCTTTACCTGTTTAAAAGTCTTTCAAAGATATTTGCCTGAAATAAAAAATGTTACCAGGGTAAAGCTTAAACTTCTAAGTCCCATTAGCCACTAAGTGCTCCCAACAGAAAAGGACATTAACTGAGGTGTCTTCTTAAATAAGCAAATGTGCAAAGATTGTATGGCCTAATTATTCATCTGACTAGCTTCTTATAGGTGTTGAAAGGAGAAATAAATGCTCTTAGGCAATACTTTGACAGATGTATCTTGCCCCTTGACCTGATTATTCAGATTCTTATGTGTGGAGTTTTATTAGCATTGGAACCAATTTTTTAGGCACACAGCTCTGAAGTTGTAATAAAAATTAACGTCATGATTAAACATACAAATATTCATTTTACACCTCATTATACAGAGCACATGTAATTCATAAAGCAAGGTCAAACTGTGTTCTTATTACAATCCTTCACTCGATTGCTATCAAATTTGCTGATGCTGAAATGCAAGTCCGTTGCTGTTAAAATGAATACATTTCTGTTATTCTGCGTAGAGCTACAGATAACGATATCCCCAAAAGTGTGAATTGAAAGATGAGTTTCAATAGTTTCAGATGGTTCCCTGAATAAGATAGTGAAATGTTTCATGATATTTGGTATTAGAATATAAATTGATATTCTTTAATTTCCTCCCTTTTGAAAGATGTTCCATTAATGTAGATGATTATTTTACAAAACACTTTTAAAAAGAGATAACAATAAAGAAGTGATTAATTATGTAGATCTTCAAGGCTCACCCTTGATTGCTTTCATTGTAACCAAAGTAGAAAATCCCATTAATATGGTAGCACTGATTATTCAAAATGGTCAAATCTATCCTTAAATACTAAAAGCAGCAGTAGGGAGAAACAAAGTCCAGATGAAAAAGCAAGAAAGAAAAACTGTCCCTGTCAGTAAGATGATCCACTTAAGCACTAATAAATCAGGCCATTCACATTTTCCTTTCAGTAGGATGACCCCCAAATCACATCCAAGTTCTTCGAGGAAGATATTAAGAAATGAATTTGGCCTCCTTTTTTAATGTGTCTTAGATTTGCTACTTTGCCTTTTTACTGTTCTCCAACCAAAGTTAAGACTATCAACCAAACATGTTCAAATCAGATAGCAGTGGATTCTGCTCAAATGACACAGAACATTCACATGTTGATGCAAATATTTTTCTCCAAGTACATAGCATTAAAAGATAATATATCTTAGAAAGAAAATTTTAAAGCCACCTTTGAGTTCAAAAACAAGCTAAAAGCCTTGGTGACTGATCTGTGAAAGTTCTGATATGACCACCGGTAGTAATTTAAGTAGCCCAAACTATTAGATGTTACTAGATTCAGAGCCCAGGAGGCTGGTCAAGGCAACAAGATGTTATATATAAACCTAATGGTAACCACAAATCAAAAATGAGTATAGATATGCAAAAAATAAAGAGAAAAGAATCCAAGTATATCACTAAAGAAAGCCAACAAACTGTGAGAGAAGAGAGCATGAGAAGAAAAGAACAGAGAAGAACTACAAAAACAACCATAAAATAAGTAACTAAATGGCAATAAGTACATACCTATCAATAATTACTTTGAATGTAAATGGAGTAAATATTCCAATCAAAAGGTATAGGGTGACAGAGTGGATTAAAAAGCAACTCATCTGCATGCCTACAAGAGTCCCATCTCAGATCTAAAGACACATGCAGATTGAAAGTGAAGATATGGGAAAGAATTTATCATGCAAATAGGAGCTAAAAGAAAGCTGGAAAGGCAATACTTACACTGGACAAAATAGAATTTAAATAAAACACTAACTAAATAACAAGAGACAAAGAAGGACATTATATAATCATAAAGGGAACAATCCAGTAAGAAGATATAACAATTATAAATATGTATGCATTCAACATGGAAGCACCCAAATACATAAAGCAACTAATAAGAAATATAAAGAAAGTAACCAATAGCAATACAATAATAGTAGGGGCTTTAACACCCCACTTACATAAATGGGTAAATCATCCAAGGAATCAACAAGGAAATAGTGGCTTTGAATGACACATTAGCCCAGAAGGATCTAACAGATATATTTGGAACATTCCATCCTGAAACAATAGAATACACATTCTTTTGAAGTGTATATGGAGTATTCTTTGGAATAGATCACACATTACATAACAAAACAAGTCTCAACAAATTCAAAAAGACTGAGGTCATAACATACATCTTTTCCAACTATGAAACTATAAATCAACCACAAGAAAAAATATGGAAAAACATAAATACATGGAGGTTAAATAACATGCTACTAACTACTTGCCCTTTATCCAAAGGATAGAGAAATGCTGCTTTGAAGGGGCACATGCACCCCAATGTTTATAGCAGCACTGTCAACAATATCCAAATTTTGGAAAGAGCCTAAATATCCATCGACTGATGAATAGGATAAGGAAGATGTGGCGTGTGTGTGTGTGTGTGTGTGTGTGTGTATAATGGAATATTATATTGGAAGTTATAATGGAACATATATAATGGAATATTACTCAGCGATCAAAAAGAATAAAACCTTGCCACTTGCAACAATGTGTATGTAACTAGAGTGTATTATGCTAAGTGAAGTAAGTCAGACAAAGACAAATATCCTATGATTTCACTCATATATAGAATTTAAGGAACAAAACAAATGAACAGAGGGGAAAGAAAGGAAAAGTAAGATAAAAAATGGAGAGGGAGGCAAATCATAATAGACTCCTAAATACAGAGAACAAACTGAGGGTTGCTAGAGGGGAGTTGAGTTGGGGGATGGACTAAATGGGTGATGGACATTAAGGAGAGTACTTGCTGGGATGAGCACTGGGTGTTATATGGAAGTGATGAATCACTGGGTTCTATTCCTGAAACCTATACTACACTGTATGTTAACTAACTTGAATTTAAATTTAAAAAAAACAAAAAACATATTGACTTAAAAAAAATAACATACTATTAAGCAATGAGTGGGTCAACCAAGGAATCAAAGAGGAAATTTAAAAAAAACTTGAAGACAAATGAAAATGTAAACAAAATGGTCCAAAATCTTTGTGGTGCAGCAAAAGCTATTCTTTTTTTTAAGTTTATTTATTTATTTTGAGAGCGAGAGAGAAAGAGAGAGTGAGCACACGGGTGGGGGAAGGGCATAGAGAGAGAGAGAGATAGAGAATCCCAAGCAGGCTCCGCACTGTCAGCACAGAGCCTGATGCAGGGCTCCATCTCACGAACTGTGAGATCATGACCTGAGCTGAAATCGAGAGTTAAATACTTAACTGACTGAGCCATTCAGGCACCCCAACCAAAGCTGTTCTAAGGGGAAAATTTATAGCAATACAAGCCTATACCAAGAATCAAGAAAAATCTCAAATAAACAACCTAACCTTACATGTAAAGGAGCTAGAAAAAGAGGAACAAATAACCCAAAATCAATAGAAGGAAGAGAATAATAAAGATTAGAGAAAAAATAAATGAAATAGGAACTAAAAAAGCAATAGAACAGATCAATGAAACCAAGAACTGGTTCTTGGAAAAGATCAACAAAATTGATAAAACTTTAGCTAGACTAAAAAAGGGGGGGGGGTGGATTCAAATAAACAAAATCAGAAATGAAAGAGGAGAAATAACAACCAACATTATAGAAATACAAAGGATTATAAGAGATTATTATGAAAGTTTATATACCAATAAACTGGACAACCTAGAAGAAAAGGATAAATTCCTAGAAACGTATAACTTAAAAAACCCAAAACAGGATGAAACAGAAAACTTGAACAGACTGATTATCAACAACAAAATTTAATTAGTAATCAAAACTCCCAACAAAAGTCCAGGACCAGACAGCTTCACAGGTGAATTCTACCAAACATTTAAATGAAGAGTTTTTTAGAAGAGTTAATATCTATTCTTCTGAAACTATTCTTAAAAAAAAAAATAGAAGAGGAAGGAAAGCTTCCAAATTCATTCTATGAGGACAGCATTACCCTGATACCAAAATCACATAAAGACACTACAAAGAGAGAGAACCACAGACCAATATCGGTGATAAACATAGATGCAAAAATCCTCAAGAAAATATCAGCAAACCAAATCCAATAATACATTTAAAAAATCATTCAATACAACCAAATGGGATTTATTCTTAGGATGCAAGGGTGTTTCAAAATTCATAGAGCAATCAATGTGATACATCAACAAGAGAAAGGATAAAAACCAGATAATCATTGCAATAAGTGCAAAAAAAAAGCATTTGACAAAGTACAACATTATTCATGCTTAAAATCCTCTGCAAAGTAGGTTTAAAGGGAACATACTTCAACATAATAAAGAACACATATGAAAAACCCACAACTAACATCATATTCAATGGCGAGAAACTGAGATCTTCCTTTAAGATCAGGAACAAGATAAGAATATCCATTCTCACCACTTTTATTCAACATAGTACTGGAAGTCCTAGCCACAGCAATCAGACAACAAAAAGAAATAAAAGGCATCCAAATTAGTAAGGAAGAAGTAAAACTGTCACTATTTGCAGATGACACTATACTATATATAGGAAAACTATTAGAACTAATAAATGAACTCAGTAAGCATCACAGGATACAAAATCAATATACAGAAATCCACTGAATCGCTATACACTAATAATAACATAGCAGAAAGAGAAATTAAGGAAACAATCTCACTTACAATTACACAAAAATAATAAAATACCTAGGAATGAACTTAACCAAGAAGATGAACGACCTGAACTCTGAAAACTATAAAACACTGATAAAAGAAATTGAAGATGACACAAACAAATGGACAGATATTCTATACTCATGGAGTGGAAGAACAAATACTGTTGAAATGTCCATACTACTCAAAGCAATCTTCAGATTTAATGCAATCCCTATTAAAAAATCCAGCATTTTCCACAAAGAATAATCCTAAAATTTGTATGAAAACACAAAAGATCCCAAATAGCCAAAGCAATCTTGAAAAAGAAAAAGAAAAACAAAAACTGGAGGTATCACATTCCAATTTCAAGATATACTACAAAGCTGTAGTAATCAAAATAGTATGGTACTGGTATGAAAATAAACACATTGATCAATGGAACAGAATAGAGAACCCAAAAATAAACCCATGATTATATGGTCAATTAATCTACAACAAAAGAAGCAAGACTATGCAGTGGGGAAAATGTCTCTTCAACAAATGGTTCTGGGAAAGCTGGACAGATATATGTGAAAGAATGAAACTGGACTACTTTCTTACAACATACATAAAAATAAACTCAAAATAGGTTAAAGACTTAAATGTGAGACTTGAAACCATAAAAATCCTAGAAGAGAGCACAGGCAGTAATTTCACTAACATTGGGTGTAGCAACACTTTTCTAGATACGTCTCCTGAGGCAAGGGAAACAAAAACAAAAATAAACTATTGGGACTCCATCAAAGTAAAAAGCTTTTGCACAGTAAAGAAAACAATCAACAAAACTAAAACAAAACCTACTGAATGGGAGAAAATATTTGCAATGACATATCTGATAAAGGGTTAGTATACAAAACATGTAAAGAACCTACACAACTCAACACCCAAAAACCAAATTATACAATTAAAAAATGGGCAGAACTGGGGCACCTGGGTGGCTCAGTTCGTTGAGAATCTGACCTTGGCTCAGGTCGTGATCTCACAGTTTGTGGGTTTGAGCCCCGCATCAGGCTCTGTGGGGACACTTCAGAGCCTGGAGCCTGCTTCGGTTTCTGCATCTCCCTCTCTCTCTGCCCCTCTCCTGATTGTGCTCTATCTCTCTCTCTCTCTTTCAAAAATAAATAAATATTAAAAGTTTTTGGAAAAAAAAAATGGGCAGAAGATATGAACAGACACTTCTCCAAGGAAGATATTCAGATAGCCAACAAATACATGAAAAAATGCTCAGTATCACTCATCATCAAAGAAATGCATATCAGAACTTATATCACCTCACACATGTATGTGGCTATAATAAAAAACACAAGAAACAACAAGTGTTGGTGAGGATGTGGAGACAAAGGAACACTTGTGCACTGTTGGTGGCAATGCAAACTGGTGCAGCTATGGTGAAAAACAGTATGGAGATTCCTCAAAAAATTAATAATAGAATTACTATACGACTCAGGAATTCCACCACTGGATATCCACCCAAAGAATATGAAAACACTAATTTGAAAAGACATATGCACCCCTATGTTTACTGCAATTATTATTTATAACAGCCAAATTATGAAAGCAGCCCTAGTGTCCATAGATAGATGAATGGATAAAGAAGATATGGAATAATTACACAATGGAATATTATTCAGCCATAAAAAAGAATGAAATCTTGTCATTTGCAATGACATGGGTGGGTCTGGAGAACATAACGCTGATTAAATAAATCAGCCATTGAAAGACAAATGCCATATTATTTCACACATATGTGGAATTTAATAAAACAAACAGAGGAAAAAAGAGACAAACCAAGAAACATACTCTTAACTATAGAAAACAAGCTGATGGTTATCAAGGGGCAGTAGGTGGGGGGAATTGGTGAAATGGGTGAAGGGGATTAAGAATATACTTATCATGATGATCACTGAGTAATGTATAGAATTGTTGAATTGCTATATTGTACACCAAAAACTAAGATAACAGTGAATATTAACTATACTAGAATTAAAATAAATAAATAAAGTTTTAAAAAGAAAAAGAACTTAAGCAGAAAGCAAAAAAGTTCCAAAAGACCAATTACTAAAATAAATATATTAGGGTGCCTGGGTGGCTCAGTTGGTTAAGCATCCCCACTCTTGATTTTGACTCAGGTCATGATCTCACAGTTTGTGAGTTGAAGCCTCCCATCAGGCTTTGTGCTGACGTATGGAGCTTGTTTGGGATTCTCTCTCTCTCTCTCTCTCTCTCTCTCTCTCTCTCTGCCTCTGCCCCTCCCCCACTCACTCTCTTAAAATAAATAAACTTTAAAATATAGAAATAAATTATATATATATGTATATATATACATATATATATGTAAAGCTAATAATACATCTATGAAAGTGCAAATGTTATTAGGTTGAATTATTTTTAACCCAGCTCTACGCTGCTTTTAAGAAGTATGCTGAAAAAAAACATACAATATGGAAATAAAGAATGGAAAAATATATCTTGCAAATAACCATAAGGAAGCTGTCGTGACAACAGTACTAGAAGACAAAATAGAATTGATGGAAAAATCATTGATAGGGATATAGAAGAATATTACATAATAACAACAAAAATAATCCATCAAGAAAGTACTTAATATCTAATATACCTAATACACCTAACATCACAGTTTGAAATACACTTTTTTTTTTTAAATGGCATAATTGCCAGGATAACATGTCCAAATCATTTGGGAGATTTTAGCGCAGGTCAATCAAACACTGATAGTTCAAACTTTTTAAAAAATGACACGCATATAGAAAATTGAACAACAGAATCACCAAGTTCAGGCTTGGAGCTAAGAGTATGTACGTGTTTGTTTATCTTTTTCTATACACATATACACCAAGAAAATATACACTTTTCAAGTACACACGGAGCAATTACAGGATTATCCATTTCCTAGGTCCCAAAGGAATTCTTAAAATATTTTTAGAAAAATGCTATCATTAAATCATATAACTCATCATGATTAAATCAGAAATTAAAAATGAAAAGATGGTTAAAATTAAAACTTGGGACATTCTAAATGCACTTCTAAATAACTTTTGAACTAAAAAGAGAAGCACTATAGAGGTTAGGAAAGCTTTGCCAAAGAATGATAATGATACTACAACACATCAATAGTTATTGGATGAAGGTAAAGTGGCAATGTAAGAAAACTTATTAGCATGTTGACATTCTTTTCGTACCCCCGATCCCAGAGAGAATTAGCCTTGGTGGATCGCATTGTTCCAAGAATATGGAATCTCAAAAGGAAGGAGATGACCTCACTCTTTCCCCCTATTAGCATCCTCACCGGAGTCTGGTTCACTCTGGGTCTACTGTCTCCACTTTAGCCTCTTCCTCAGCAGCCATACGGATATTCCTTATTCGTATGGAAACTTCCTTTCTACCACAATTTGGAAAGTGTAAAATATATGTTGGTTTCATATTTTCAAAAATAGCATCCTCATAATATTAGGGCCCCACAGTGTTATCATATACCAATTACTAGATGAGAAGGAATTATACTGAAATATAAAATGCCTCCCTTGTCCTGAGGAACCCAGAGCCTAGACGATGTTTTGAGACCTATCCACCACAAAACAACTTTCCACATAATGGCAATAAGGCAGGGTGTCAAATTGTGATGTTGGAATACAGTCAGAGTTGAAGTGGAAGAAGGCCATCTTGAGTCGGAGTATTCAGGTAAGAGGGGGAAGTGATGGGACCCTGAAGGCTAGTTAAACATGTGGTAGATAGGAAGGAGGCATTGTGAGTCATGGTACTATAGGGAGAACGATGTGAAAGTTAGAAAAAAAAGGCTTATTGATGAGACATAGAGTGCATCCATTTAACTAGGGCTGGGAATTCAAGTGTCCGTGTAAGTAGTGGGAAATTTGCTTGGAAAGGCAAACAGGCAGAGCTGGCAAAAGCCTCAGCTGCGAGTGAGAGGTCTCTAAATGTTTCTTTAAAATGTCTGGACTCGGGTGCCTGGGTGGTTCAGTCAGTTAAGCATCCGACTTCGGCTCAGGTCATGAGCTCATGGCTTATGAGTTCGAGCCCCATGTTGGGTTCTGTGCTGACAGCTCAGAGCCTGGAGCCTGCTTCAGATTCTGTGTCTCCATCTTTCTCTGCCCCTCCCCCATTCTGTCTGTCTGTCTGTCTCTCTCTCTCTCTAAAATAAAATAAAATAAAATAAAATAAAATAAAATAAAATAAAATAAAATGTCTGTACTATGATCTCTAGGTAAAAGAAACCTACTAAAGGTTTTAATGAGGAAAAATGCCATAGTTGAACCAGTTCTAGGACACTCCATTTGGAAATTGCATGTAAATAGAAAAGGGGCACCTGAGGCATGAAGGAGGGCTAGTCATGTACAAATTACTCAATTTGTCAATGAGCAGACTCAGAGATTCAGTGACATGTCTCAAGCCTCATCTACAGTGGAGCAAGGAGTGAATGTCAAGACTGTTAACCAATCGCCTTGGATATTTCTAGTAATCTGTGCCATTCCCTCCAGGAATTATCTTAGCCAGAATTAAAGTATGTGAAATTTCTCTTTCTTCCCAATACTCTCCACCATTAACATCCTCACCTCAACCCTTCCTCCTCACCCCACATCACGGTGTCTTGAAGTCTCTTCTCAAACTTCCAGAGCCCTGAAAATGGATTTTCACTAAAGTGAAAATGTGTAATAACATTTTGATCAATACTTTCACACTGGGTTATGTGATTTCAAGATTTAACACAGAGGAATGATACTGTAAATGAAAACATCAACAAGACATGTTTTGGCAAAAAAGAAAAACATCTTCCTGGGCACCTGGGTGGCTCAGTTGGTTAAGCATCTGACTCTTGGTTTTGCCTCAGGTCATGATCTCGCGGTTTGTGGGATCAAGCCTCCCAGCGGGAGCCACACTGCCAGAATGGAGCCTTCTTGGTATTCTCTCTCCCTCTCTCTCTGCCCCTCCCCTGCTCTCTCTCTCTCTCTCTCTCTTTCTCTTTCTCTCAAAATTAATAAGATTGAGAAGAAACATCTTTCTGAAGAGTCTGAAAACATAGACACATAGAAGCCTTCCTATTCATGACCATCCCATCCCCATTTGCAGAAAATTACTCCAGAAATATATTTATACTCTATTGTCCTGTCAATATAGGAGACAAAGTAATACTAGAGAAAGTGAGAGGAAAGAGAATATAGTTTTCAGCCCACAGAGAATACTGGGTTCAAGGTGAGATTACGACCTGAGCCAAAGTCGGACACAACCAATTGAGCCACCCAGGTACCCCAGAAGTAATTCTTAGTTTTTAAAGAGTAAATAAATACAAACAATCTTTGGGTTGAGGAGGAGGCCTCCCCTAGAAAAGATAGGGTTTGGTCTACAAACAGTTCCATAATTTTGGTGGGCAGCAAAGGGAAGTTAAGTATCCAAAAGTATAGCTTAGCCATCAAGAAATTACATTTATAAAACTACATTGACTATATATATATATATATATATATATATATATACACACACACACTAGTGGTCAAATCTTATTACAGGAGAGACTATTTTCCTAAAACCTCTGTATAAATATTTACTATCATTTTATGTATTTGCATTTATCCAAATCAGCACAATTTTCATCCGAGCATCCACTATCATATTAGCGTAGACTTCTCTTTCATCCCTGACACTTTCAGAAAAAAGTAAGGTTAGTGGTAAAAGGAGAAGTGATAATTCCCTCCCTCTAGCACTGTACAGAAGTATTGAGTGTTGAGTTCTGTGGTCTACCTTCATCTGATGTTTGTCATGACTATTAGAAAATGAGTCAAAGTTCTGAATGAACAGAATTGACGTATGCTTTCTTTCTTTAATTTCGGAGTTTCCAGCAGGCTCTCTGCTTCCCAAGCATTTCTCCCCCTCACCATTATGTTGCTGCCTAAAATACTGTGTACCTTATAACTACCCCATCTCCCCAATTTGTCATAAACCTAATAGTCAACTTTCTTGCCAGTGACCTTTGGAAAATTTTAAGGGATACTAGTTTATAAAAATTCTCCACCTCCAGTTGAAAACCATAACAGTGTCCTTTAACCTAATTCAACGGTTCAAGAAAGTAATAGAGTAACATTTCTTGGCTGAATCAATACTGCATTAAAGAAAGGTGCTATCACTGAAAAGTTATGAATACAAAACAGCTCAATGATATATTAGTGTCATTGCTTGCTGTCTCTTTCAGTTTGCTTGCATTACTGAATATAAGCAGAAAAGAACCCTTCTCGTGTTTAGATTTGTCAGTGAGGTCCTATTGATATTCCATTCTGCCCCGTGTAAAAGGTGTTTTACATCTTCCATTCAAAAGCACTGCAGATACATAAGAAGCTACCTAAATAGCAGAATCACCATTGAAGACTATCTACTATTTGTTAATCCACTCTCAAGGAATTCATGTTTTAGATATCACTTAGTGTCTTATTTATCAAAGAAGGCAAATTATTCCTGCCAAGACTCTCTTTATTTTGTGATCCAGGAAGTCACAAAGCAATGTTTTTTTCAAGGTCATTTAGCACCAAGTTAGATATAGTTTTCAAATATTAGACTTTTTTAAAAGGCCATATCCTTGATAGATAAGAACTCTTACATCTCAGTAAGGAAGAGACAAACACCTAAACAGAAGTCATAATACCTTCAGTAAAGCAGATTTATTAAAACGGGCATTCTCATCCATTGCTATTGGGTAATAAATCAGCAAAACCATTCTGAATAATAATTTGGTAACTTTATATCAAAATTCTTAAAAGTGCTTTATCCAATGATAAAGTAACTTCACATCTAGAAGCTTACACAAAGGTGAAAAAAATTCAAGCATAGATATAAATGCCGATATATGATCTCTGAAAGTATCAACTAAATCATTATTAGATCCCTGAGTAATTAGACATTACCAACAATGAGTGATTTTCCAGAGCAGGCACTTTAGCCCACTTGCTGGCACAATATCTGGCACGTAGTAAAAATTCAAGACAGAAATATTTGTCAACTGATTAAATACATAGGTGAACGTTCATTGTAAAAACCAGCGCTATTCAGAGGTGCATGGGTGACTCAGTCAGTTGAGCATCAGACTTTGGCTCAGGTCATGATCTCGCTGTTGGTGGGTTCAAGCCGCACATCCAGCTCTGCACTAACAGTGCAGAGACTGCTTCGGATCCTCTGTCTCTGCCTCTCCCCTCTTTGCATTTTCTCTCTCTCTCTCTCAAAAATAAGTAAACATTTAAAAAAATTTTTTTAAAGGTGCTATTCAAATTGAGGTCCACAGATGGCAAGAACAGAATCATTCAGGGGCTTGTTACAAATGCACATCTGAGGTCCCCAGCCCAGACCTATTAATTCATAACCTTTGGGGGTGGAGCCAAGGAAACTGTATTCTAATAAAGCCCTTTAGGTAATTCTCACACAGACACAAATGAAGCACTAGGCTAGAATACTATGCAATCTTCAAAAATCAAAATCTCTCAGCTCCATTTTACTTTTAACAATTTTTTTGTATTTCTAGCTCCACCAGAGTGAGTTATTTAAGATTCTCTAAACAGCAGAAACCTAGTTCCCTTGAAACCCAGATTCCTCTAGAAACCAGACATGGAAAGAAGCTGAAAGGCAGGGAAGACTTTACTGAATTTCCCCTGTCAAATTTTATTAGGATCTTGGCCGGGAATTGTGATTGAAAGTCTCTGGATTCTGGAGACAGAACTGTTGAAATTCTGGCATCTTGAACGAGTTATTTAACTTCTTTGAGTTTCAATTTCTTCAGCTACAGAATAAGGCTAGAGATACCTATGTGCCAATGTTTTTGAGTAGGAATGAAATAATATAAAATCTACATTAAATAATATAAAGTCTAACTCCTTGAATAGCAAATGGTAATCCTCAACAAATATTAATCCCCCTTCCTTAGATAGGTGCTGATTTCTTTAAGATATTGTATCTACGCTTCGTGGGCAGAAGTCATGTAAAGACATATCGTACCATTTTTGGTATTTGTCACAGTGTTGGACACATGCTAGGCTATTTATAAATACTTGATGATTGACTGATTGATTGATTGACAGGTGTGACAAGTCAGAGTGAGGCAAGGTTGAAGAACCCCATTGTTTGAACTTCACCGCACTGTATTAAACCACTTGAGCGAGAAACGCGACGCTTAGAAGCCTGTTGTCAGTGAAAGAAAAACGCCTGTGAATACAGTCAAATTCACATCCTTTACCTACACTGCTATCCTCCACTCTCGGCTTTTCTTCCCCTAAACAACGATTAGATCTCTTCAAATATCTGGCAGGCTGCCTCCAAAGCAGAAAAACCCTGGATGATATTTACCAAGCCATAAGAGATAACACAAAACTTCCAGATGTCCCTTGTATTGGCAAATGGAAGTGTTAAAAGCACTCAAAAGATAAAAACTAAAGGAATTTAGTGTTTTTCCCAAATTGGCAACACAAATTGAAAAGATGACATTATGAGACCAATTTGAATACGGAACAGAAAAATCTATCAAAATATGGCACTGAATCCTTCTTTGGGAACCCATTATAAGCCAGAAGTTTTTGTGAAAAGAGACTCTATCCTCCAACATAATGAACCCTCCACATTTCACCCCAACTCCTATGAGAAGAAATACATGCACACAGACATGCCTAGAGACTACCTAATGTGAAATGAGAGCAGATGGGCAAAGTTATTTAGCACTAACTGCCTTCTTACCACTGCAGTAGTGCTTGGAGGCAAAAAGGCAAGACATGGTCCTTGCCATGAAGGAACTTACAGACCAGTAGGCAGGCACATAAAAATGTAAATGAAACGAAGAATTACAGGCATCTTTATAGATATTGCATCAGATACAGCAGGTGCACAGAAAAAGAAAGGGTCCATTTTACTGGTGGTGGGGGGACGGGGAGGCTTAAATGGTTTATCTTGTGACAAGTCTCTAAAGATGAGCGGGTCCTCTCATGCCTTGCTATTCAGTTTGGTCTACAGACCAGCAACACCATGTGGGAGCTTGCTGGAAATGCAAAACTCGGGCCTCACCCCAGATCTACTGAATCAGAATTCATTCTTACATTTTAACAAAACCTCCAGAAGATTCTTGGGCACATACACCTTTGAGAATTGCTAGTACAAAGCAATTTATGAGGCATATTAGAGGCAGGAAATGTATTGCAGTAGGTTGATTAAATGAAATATCAAGACAGGACAGGCCAAGAGTTAAAAACTGGGGTACATGATCCAAATTCAGCCCACATACGTACTTTGTTAGGACTGTACAGTGTTTTAAACATCAAAATATTGCAAATGGAAATCCAGATTTCCTGCTTTTCTTGGGAAAAAAAAATCAGATGTTTTAGCCAAACTGGACCTCCACTCCTCTATAATAGCAAAGGGCAGAACAGTGTCAGTTTCAGACAGAGGTGAGCCCACGATTACCCTACATTCAGCCCTCTTCGCTCATTGTCATTACTGCCTCTCTGGTCTCCAACAGACATTTGAGACTGTGACCCTTGGAAGGAACTCTGCTTTATAGAAACTGAGCAAGGACCAAAGACAGAGAAATAAGACAGCAGCTAACATGGAATATAGAGTTGTAAAGGAATTCTTCCTTTGAATATGTTTTAGGCTATGAAGGAGACGCCTACTGAAGAAGAGGGTAGAAATGTGGAAGAGAGGGATAAGGAGAATGATTCTGGGAGAAAAAAAAAGAGACCATATAAAGAGCACAGAGGGCTTAACCTCCCTCTTGCTCCAGGGCAGAATGGAAGGAGACAGACAAGGTGGTTCAGATATAACTTCTCAGCTTACACCAAAGGCAAAAGAGCCACTGTCTGAGAACTCCATACTATCTATGCAATAAGAGGTAAGATCATCTACTGAAAGTGAAGCAGCACTACCGGGAAATTCAGAGGAGTAGTGAATATTTAAGTTTGCGACCCACTGTGGGTAATGGGAGCAGGAAATCACTAACGCTGGAAGGGGAATTTTCAAGTGATTCTGGGAGCCCTGCTGAAGTCAAGGAGCAGAGGAGACAAAATAGCAGCCTCTGTAACAGTGTGATGTACTGGGCTTCTTCCCTGTAGCTGCCATGAGAGTCACAGGAATAAGAAATGTTGGTGTTTGGATGGGCCTACATTTGCAAGGTAAACACAGAAGAAGGTCAAGTAGGTACATATGCTGAGGATGTTAACAGTGGCTGAAGTGACCTACCAAGAGGGCATTAGGGCATTTGACTCCAAACTCTACATTCTGCCTGCCATCACCCTCCATATCTCTATGAGTTACACAGAAATCCAAGGATAAGTCTCCACTTTTCTGACATGAGAGACAGGTGGGGTCTATTTGCCCTGGAAACCCTGCTGGGAATCACCAGGAAGTCACCCATATGTGGTTAAAGAACTGGTTTCTTTCACTTCTGTTGCCTCCTTGGCTTCCCTTTGATTCCCCATTTCCTCATATCAGCTGTTTTTGATATTCTATTAAAGTCTTCAAAGTAAGACAAGAGCAGGGATATTTATGTCATCATCTCTAAACCTTCCAGTTCAAAAGAGGACAAATAAACAACTGTTATACAAGTTCTGTGTGTTGTTAAAGAGACAGAACTGTCAACACTGAAATTTCTGGCTTCAAATTACCACCTTTGTAATTGTAAAAGACTCTATTGTGCATCCTGCGGATATTCATTAAGCTATCATGATGATAATAATAACCAATATTTTCACTCTTTCTATTAACACTGAAACATTTGAGACTTCAGAATGTAAATACCAAAAATACTACCTGAAGGGTAGCCCCACTGAAAATCAAAGAGTAAGTGATTTCAAATATATATTAAAACTCATCATATATAAGTGATTATCATTGCCATTAAAACTACTATATGTATTTCCATACTGATTTTTCTTTCAACTAACTTTCTCATGCTTTATTTTACTTCATTCAGTTCACCTAGGTGAAAATATACTAAGTGCAGACTTGGAAGGAGTATAATCTGAAACATGTAATGGATTTGAAATAATAATAGAGCAAACTCTCAGCAGTAAGTGGAAAGTTTTTAAGGTCTGCTTTAGCAATTGAGGAAAAATTCTTAATGGAGGGAGGCAAGAAGAAACTGGAGAGAAAGAAAAAGTTAAGCAAAGGGGAACTGTGTTCCAGGCCACATTCATCTCAGAAAGCACATTTCCTCTGCCTAACTTTGAGGAATACGGAGAGGAAAAGCATTCAGGAGTCTAAAACCCATCCCTGTTACAACCACAGACAGTATTTTGTAGAAGACAGTCACAGTTTGCAAATGATCTCCATTCAAGAAGTCTCAACTTGATCCCAGCCCACCCGGCCCGGTGGCCCTGCAGCACAGGCGGAACCCAAGCTGGGGCAGGGGGGTGGTGAGTAGCAGCAGGACTGGCATGACCTTGGGAGCATGTTTTTGGCCCAGAGGAGACTTTGCTCCCTTGAAAGTAGAGCAAAATTCCTGAAGACAATTTATTCTTCAAAAATCCTCAGTGTCCCTACTTCTGCTGGCTACTCCAAGGCACAAACCAAAGCACATCTGTGGAGGTCCAAAATATTACTACAAGTAGGATAATAAAAATAACCAAAGCCACAACAACAGAGAGCAAGTAACAATCCCCCAAAAAACACCTCCTGAAGGGCCAGGCCCTGGACAGTGTATAATCTTCCTTTAATATAGCAGTGCTCACAGGTGCAGAGCACACAACAAGCTTTTAAAATGCATAAGGGACAGAAAACTAGCCAAAATGACAAAATAGAAGAATTTTCCTCAAAAGAAATTCCAGGAAGTAGTGACAACTAACAAATTGATCAAAACCAATTTAAGCAATATAATGGAACAAGAATTTAGAATAGTCCTAAAATTAATCACTGGGCTTGAAAAAAGCATAGAGGACAAAAGAGAATCTATTGCTACAGAGATCAAGGGACTAAAAAATAGTCATGATGAATTAAAAAATGCTATAAATGAGGTGCAAAATAAAATGGAGGCAGTCACAGCACGGATTGAAGAGGCAGAAGAGAGAATAGGTGAATTAAAAGATAAAATTATGGAAAAAGAGGAAGCTGAGAAAAAGAGAGATAAAAAAAAATCCAGGAGTATGAGGGGACAATTAGAGAACTAAGTGATGCAATCAAGCGAGCAATATCCATATAATAGGAATTCCAGAAGAGGAAGAGGGAGAGAAAGGGGCTGAAGGTGTACTTGAATGAATCATAGCTGAGAACTTCCCTGATCTGGGGAAGGAAAAAGGCATTGAAATCCAAGAGGCACAGAGAACTACCTTCAGACGTAACTTGAATCGATCTTCTGCATGACATATCATAGTGAAACTGGCAAAATACAAGGATAAAGAGAAAATTCTGAAAGCATTTAGGGATAAACAGGCTCTAATCTACAAAGGGAGACCCATAAGACTAGTGGCAGACCTAGCTACTGAAACTTGGCAGGCCAGAAAGGAATAGCAGGAAGTCTTCAACATGATGAACAGAAAAAATACGCAGCCAAGAATCCTTTACCCAGCAAGTCTGTCATTCAGAATAGAAAGAGAGATAAAGGTCTTCCCAAACAAACAAAAACTGAAGGAATTCATCACCACTAAACCAGCCCTACAAGAGATCCTAAGGGGGACTCTGTGAGTGAAATGTTGCAAGGACCACAAAGTACCAGAGACACCACTACAAGCATGAAACTTACAGACATCACAATGACTCTAAACACATATCTTTCAATAATAACACTGAATGTAAATGGACTAAATGCTCCAACCAAAAGACACAGAGTATCAGAATTGATAAAAAAAAAACAAGACCCATCTATTTGCTGTCTACAAGAGACTCATTTTAGACCTGAGGACACCTTCAGATTGAAAGTGAGGGGATGGAGAACTATCTATCATGCTACTGGAAGTCAAAAGAAAGCTGGAGTAGCCATACTTATATCAGACACATTAGACTTTAGATTAAAGGCTGTAACAAGAGATGAAGAAGGGAATTATATAATAACTACAGGGTCTATCCGTCAGGAAGAGCTAACAATTATAAATGTCTATGCACAGAATTCGAGAACCCCCAAATATATAAAACAGTTACTCACAAACATAAGCAACCTTATTGATAAGAATGTGGTAATTGCAGACTTTAATACTCCACTTATCGCAATGGATAGAACATCTAGACAGAGAATAAATAAAGAAAAAAGGGCCCTGAATGATATATTGGATCAGATCGACTTGACAGATATATTTAGAACTCTGTGTCCCAAAGCAACAGAATATACTTTCTTCTCGAGTGCACATGGAAAATTCTCCAAGATAGATCACATACTGGGTCACAAAACAGCCCTTCATAAGTATAAAAGAATTGAGATCATACCATGCACACTTTCAGACTACAATGCTATGAAACTTGAAATCAACCACAGGAAGAAGTCTGGAAAACCTCCAAAAGCATGGAGGCTAAAGAATATCCAACTAAAGAATGAATGGGTCAACCAGGCAATTGGAGAAGAAATTTAAAAACATATGGAAACAAATGAAAATGAAAATACAACAATCCAGGGGCGCCTGGGTGGCTCAGTCGGTTGAGCGTCCGACTTCAGCTCAGGTCACGATCTCGTGGTCCGTGAGTTCAAGCCCCACATCGGGCTCTGGGCTGATGGCTCAGAGCCTGGAGCCTGCTTCCGGTTCTGTGTCTCCCTCTCTCTCTGCCCCTCCCCCGTTCATGCTCTGTCTCTCTCTGTCTCAAAAATAAATAAAACGTTAAAAAAAATTTTTTTTAAATAAAAAAAAGAAAATACAACAATCCAAATGCTATGGGATGCAGCGAAGGCAGTCCTGAGAGGAAAATACATTGCAATTCAGGCCTATCTCAAAAAACAAGAAAAATCCCAAATACAAAATCTAACAGCACACCTAAAGGAAATAGAAGCAGAACAGCAAAGACATCCTAAACCCAGCAGATGAAGAGAAATAATAAAGATCAGAGCGGAAGTAAACAATATAGACTCTAAAAAAAAAAAAAAAAAACTGTAGAAAAGATCAATGAAACCAAGAGTTGTTTTTTTGAAAAAATAAACAAAATTGATAAACCTCTAGCCAGGCTTCTCAAAAAGAAAAGGGAGAGGACCCATATAGATAAAAGCATGAATTAAAATGGAGTTATTACAACCAATCCCTCAGATATACAAGCAATTATCAGGGAATACTATGAAAAATTTTATGCCAACAAACTGGACAACCTGGAAGAAATGGACAAATTCCTAAGCACCCACACACTTCCAAAACTCAAACAGGAAGAAATAGAAAAGTTGAACAGACCCATAACCAGCAAAGAAATTCAACCAGTTATCAAAAATCTCCCAACAAATAAGAGTCTAGGACCAGATAGCTTCCCTGGGGAATTCTACCAGACATTTAAAGCAGAGATAATACCTATCCTTCTCAAGCTGTTCGAAAAAATAGAAAGGGAAGGAAAACTTCCAGACTCATTCTATGAAGCCAGCATTAATTTGATTCCCAAACCAGAGACCCAGCAAAAAAAAAAGTACAGGCCAATATCCCCGATGAATATGGATGCAAAAATTCTCAACAAGATACTAGTAAATCAAATTCAACAGCATATAAAAAGAATTATTCACCATGATCAAGTGGGATTCATTCCTGGGCTGCAGGGCTGATCCAATATTCGCAAATCAATCAATGTGATACATCACATTAATAAAACAAAAGATAAGAACCATATGATCCTGTCAATCAATGTAGAAAAAGCATTTCACAAAATTCAGCATCCTTTCTTAATAAAAACCCTCAAGAAAGTCAGGATAGAAGGAACATACTTAAACATCATAAAAGCCATTTATGAAAATCCCCCGGCTAATATCGTCCTCAGTGGGGAAAAACTGAGAGCTTTCCCCCTGAGATCAGGAACACGACAGGGATGTCCACTCTCACCGCTGTTGTTTAACATAGTGTTGGAAGTGCTAGCATCAGCAATCAGACAACAAAAGGAAATCAAAGGCATCAAAATTGGCAAAGATGAAGTCCAGCTTTCACTTTTTGCAGATGACATGATACCATATGTGGAAAACCATTCACAAAAATAAAGTCAAAATGGATAAAGGACCTGAATGTGAGACAGGAAACCATCAAAACCCTAGAGGAGAAAGCAGGAAAAAACCTCTGACCTCAGCCATAGCAATTTCTTACTTGACACATCTCCAAAGGCAAGGGAATTAAAAGCAAAAATTAACTATTGGGACCTCACGTAGATAAAAAGCTTCTGCACTGCAAGGGAAACAATCAACAAAACTAAAAGGAAACCGATGGAATAGGAAAAGATATTTGCAAATGACGTATCAGACAAAGGACTAGTATCCAAAATCTATAAAGAACTCACCAAACTCCACACCTGAAAAACAAATAATTCTGTGAAGAAATGGGCAGAAGACATGAATAGACACTTTTCTAAAGAAGACATCCAGATGGCCAACAGGCACATGAAAAGATGCTCAATGTCACTCCTCATCAGGGAAATACAAATCAAAACCACACTCAGATACGACCTCATGCTGGTCAGAGTGGCTGAAATGAACAACTCAGGGGACTACAGATGCTGGAGAGGATGTGGAGAAACGGGAACCCTCTTGCACTGTTGGTGGGAATGCAAACTGGTTCAGCTGCTCTGGAAAACAGTGTGGAGGTTCCTCAAAAAATTAAAAACAGATCTACCCTATGACCCAGCAATAGAACGGCTCAGAATTTACCCAAGGGATACAGGAGTGCTGATGCACAGGGGCACTTGTACCCCGATGTTTATAGCAGCACTTTCAACAATAGCCAAATTATGGGAAGAGCCTAAATGTCCATTAACTGACGAATGGATAAAGAAGATGTGGTTTATATATACAATGGAATACTACTTGGCAATGAGAAAGAATGAAATCTGGCCATTTGTAGCAACATGGATGGAACTGGAGAGTGTTATGCTAGGTGAAATAAGTCAGGCAGAGAAAGACAGATACCATATGTTTTCACTTATATGTGGATCCTGAGAAACTCAACGAAGACCAGGGGGGAGGAGAAGGGGGAAAAAAAGTTACAGAGATGGAAGGAGACAAACCATAAGAGACTCTTAAAAACTGAGAATAAACTGAGGGTTGATGGGGGGTAGGAGGGAGGGAAGGGTGGATGATGGGCATTGAGGAAGGCACCTGTTGGGAGGAGCACTGGGTGTTGTATAGAAACTAATTTGACAATAAATTTCATTAAAAAAATAAAAAAATAAAAAAAGAAGTCTCAACTCTACATTAAACAATTCTATAACATAATCAAAAGGAATAAAAATAGGGATTTAAAAAATCTAAAAATATCCATTTGGTTAGTTCCACGTAGGAAAGTAAGACCCATCGCTTAACTTTGATTACAAACTTAGTGTGGCTGCATAAAAACAGACCAGAATACACTGTAATAGTCTATTGGTTTTGATACAAAAAAAAAAAAAAAGTTTCATTCAATAAAGGCCAGTAAGTATCAATATGAAACATAAAAGTAAGAGATGTTAAATCTTCAAGATGGAAAGGGGGTTCTGGTGCACCCAGATATTTCATGAGCCACCTGTCAGCTTTTCATCCAAAACCTAGTGAGAACACCCTACACTTTGGGCATTCTGGTCCAACAAAGCACTTCAACGCATTCATATGCCTTATGAAATGAAAGTAGATTGAATGGATGACTGAATCGGTCTATATTTAAGTATTCTTAGTTTAGCTGCTTTGAAAAAAAGATGCAGTTTTTTTACAATGTGTTTAATTCTTCGTAACTAATTTACTGTTATATTATAGCTGAATTTTAAAGAGAACTTCTCCAAGTTTTCATTAAAAATAATTATCTGGACAATATTTGTAATATGAGTCTCATTTTTCCAAATTTTAAAAATTGAACTAAACGACTTATATTGACATTCCCAAGCTCTTTTCTTGGTGTCCATCAAATGAGTAGATTCCGTCATAATGTAGACTGACAACCAACCTCTGATTTTGATTGATTTAGATAAACTTCCTCCTGCCCAAGACTCTGCGAGGTACTATAAAGTTAAAATAGGTGTAAAATGCAGTCCCTGCATTCAGAGAACTTACGAGGTGGCACTAGAAATAAAATATCTCTGTAAATAAGAGCACAGATGGTCAGCATTTCTGCCCACCCCTCTAGCTCTATCTTTCACTTAATGACTACTCTGTCTTCTCATCTTTCCATTCTACACTGGTTTCTGTCATAGCACCCAGGGATTATAGGCTAACACCCTCAGAATCCAGAGAAAGCAAATGCAAAATGTGTTATTGAGTTACCACAAGTAATTGATGCTCAATTCTCTGGTAACTTCTGAGAACATTTATGAAATATATTCCAGTCTGTCCAGCTGAGGTACAAAGGAGGGAAGCTTTTATCCATGGGTTTCTGCCCTCCACTATTCATTGAACCCTACAGGCATTAAGTCAGCCACATTCCATGTTCCACATGTGTGAATGCTGAGCAGATGTTCTCCCCTTAATATCAAAAGATCTTACAGGGGAGGAAGCAAGAAGTATGGAGCATGGGTGCAACGCAAGACACCATCAGGGTTGCTTCTACATGGAACCAGTCAGAATCGACTTGGACCTGGTCACCACAGCAGTGCCTGGAATATGCAGTGGGGCTGAGAATGTGGCACACAAAATCACAGTCATGATCATGGATAACTTACCAAATGGTTCTGTAGAGAATAGCTCTGATGTCGCTCGTGACAGAAAGTACTATAATCTAAAAGAAGAAAATGTTCATATCCAGCATACATCCACTAAGTTTTTCTAGCTAAAATGTGCTGTTTGTACTCTGCCTAATTCATCTTAGGTGCCAACCTTTTGACATTCATGACGTATTTTCTGAGTAATATTTGATAAGGACCCATGTTCCTATCTTCTTTATAAATACAACCAATGAATCTTCTTTAATTATCTTTCCTATACCCTCATACAGTAATGAGGTTTACAGGCTAATGCAACCTAACAACCAAAAGAGAGCATATTTCAAGCCCAAAATGCTTTCTTTCTCAGTCACATACTCTTCCTCTGTCTTAATCTATTTCCCACGTAAGTACCTCCTTTCCAGCCCCACAAAGAAGTTTATTTTCATCATTAATCCAATTTCTGAGAAATTGTAATTCTGAGAAATAAGAAATGATAGCTTCCCAACAAATAATACAGGACTTTAGAGTTAGTTTTTCGAGATAAAAATTATAATCTTACCTGAGCAGGGCATCAGTGAGGATTTGTAGACTTGTTTTCTCAAATTATTGGCTTACTCTGAATACAAGAAATTCTTAAATTGGGCCTGGATTAAAGATAAAAGGATATCCCATGAAGGAATAAAATATGGACCAAAGTGTTCACATCTGGCTCTATCCCCTTGGAGAATGTCTACTCTTAGTGAAAAGATATAAGCAGTTCAAAACTAGGCTAGTAAGATTTCTTGTATAAAATTCTCAATCTTTGCTGGAAAATGACATTACCAGATGTCTTTCTTCTACTCCTGTATTCCCTAAATAGATCAAAGCTTCAATATAAATAAAAATGAAAGGAATAGAGAGGTAGTAAATGTCTCTGAGCCCTACTGGGAAACAGGCCCATTAATGATCTTGATGAAGTAAACCAGTGATTTCTCTTAATAAACTGATACCCAGCCCTTCTAAAATCATTTAGAAGCAAGAGGCAGTCAGGTCTATTTTTCTTTCACAGGCTAAGAATTCCTACATGTCCATGAAACATTTTTTAAAAGATTCACAGTAGGTCCATGAGAGCAAATTTTTATTCCTCACTATTCAAGACAAAACAGTCTCAATCGCCTAGATAACTATCTTGTACTGTATGAGTCCCAACACACTATCACTTCTCCCCCACATTCAGGAAGTGTTAGGAGACCAGTGGATAAAGTTCCTGACCTGGCTAAAATGGAGAAAGAACAAAGAAAATGGATGGACTAGGAAATTTTTCGAAGCTTCTTAAAAACAAAACAAAAAATTTCTTACTAATATTGCTAAGACCAGCTGAAGTTGGCAGAGATGAGAAACCCTCATTTCTAGCAACCTGCAGGGGAATATCCTGGTTGATTTAATACTTAACATCTAGTGCCTTCCTAACTAGCTAGAAGGAAAAAGGGCAGAGGGGCATTCTGTCAACACCTACTATGAACCAGGTGACATATAAAATATTTTCATATTCATTTTCTCATTTTAGTCTGGCTAATTGTTGTGAGATGAACTGAGTTTCTATCAATGGAAGATTATGAACTTTTTTAAAATCAAGGTTATTTTTATTGGTATATTTATTTATTTATTTATTTGCCACAAAAATTAGGTTTGCCCATTTTCATTGGTTAAAGCAGGGATCTATACTCAGTTTTAAATTTCCAGAGCCAAAGATCATAAATGTGGCTCCTGGCCTCGGCTATCATTTTTATTTTCTGTTCAGGAGTTATTTAAATAAATAATTATTTTTAAGAACAAAAATTTGTAATATTCACATTAGAAATGATGTTTAGAAAATTCCAAATTCAGACTTCTTTATAATCAAGATTTTACCCCTCTGTTATTGTCTATTCAGTTATCCCTCCAAATATTCATTTGCACTTATTATTTTTTGGAAAATAAAGTCTAAGGATCATACAACTCTAAAAAGTCCTACCTTCAATATTTTTATCTTTCATATCTTTTTTTTTTCAGTTTATCATCTTACAGCATTTCCCATTTTGCTGCAAGGTGTCATTTTTTTTTTTTAATTGACATCCAAATTAGTTAGTATATAGTGCAACAATGATTTCAGAAGTAGATTCCTTAGTGCCCCTTATCCATTTAGCCCATCCCCCCTCCCACAACCCCTCCAGTAACCCTGTTTGTTCTCCATATTTATGAGTCTCTTCTGTTTTGTCCCCCTCCCTGTTTTTATATTATTTTTGTTTCCCTTCCCTTATGTTCATCTGTTTTGTCTCTTAAAGTCCTCATATGAGTGAAGTCATATGATATTTAAGACTATGAATGTTTTTGTTTATTTATTTTGAGAGCGAGTGGGGAGGGAGGGACAGAGAGAGAGAGGGAAAGAGAGAATCCCAAGCAGGCTCTGTGCTGCCAGCACAGAGCCCAATGGGGGGGCTCAATCCCATGAACCGCGAGATCATGACCTGAGCCGAAAACCAAGAATTGGACGTTCAACCGAGCCACCCAGGCACCCCAGAAGGCTATGAAATTGTAAGGAAGTCCGTTTTTGGAGAAACAAGACAGTAAATCTATGTTAAATACTAATGCATGAAATAACCTTGAGCAATGCACAAAATCTCTCCATGCCTTGGTACCATCATCATTAAACTGAAGGAGTTGGCCTACATAATATTTAAGGTCAAATATTCAATGGCTTAATGGCAGATTTCAATACTCTGATTTGACCCACTTTCCCATCCACTCTCCCTTCCACCTTACTGGTATTATCAGATGCATTTCTTTGGGATATCTCCTTTTACTTATAATATACTTTTACTTTATAATATAAAGTATTCCAACTAGGAGAAGAGAGAAGGAATCCCAGGCTCACAGAATGGGAAATTCATTCAAGAACTGGATGATAGAGGCCACCTATCAAAAGGCACACAGGACATTCAGGACATTTTTCTTCTAGCCAAACTTTCTGTATATTTGTTTCAGAATAAACACTTACACACCAATAGTATAATCCCAAGAACCACTGTGGTTATATGTTTTTAAGCAGGTTTAAGGTACTATGGTATTAAGTTCTAGAACTTAAATGTCTTGAACGGGAAACAAGGTTTATACAAAGAACTATCCATCACAGTAGTGGACCTGGCTCTTTCACTTTCCTCTCTTACTCTCCCACAAAGACTAAGTTAAACTGATTGCTCACATCCAAGCTCCTAAAGCAGAAGTAAATTTACTTGAGGCACATGGGGCAAAAAAGGACACAGATTCTGTCCCTGGACCCAAAGAAGCTAAGGTGAATCCTTCAAGGGGAAAGCATCCTTCAAGGTGAAGGATGTGGATAGTAGCAGATGTAGTGATAATGGCTCTTCCTGGCCAACAGACTGGCCAGCCATTTAGGTGCCCCACCACATGACGGCTGTTATAAAGAGACACTAGAATTGTATCTCAGGCAATTACGGGGAAAAGGAAGATGTAAAAGTCAACAAGGGTAGTCCTTGGGTGTAATATCTAGGGTTCAGTCCTTTTCTCCTATTCTTAGGATAATAAAAATGATACCAACTATATATAATGAATTCTTAGCATGTGAAAAGCACACTACTAATTGCTTTTCAAGCTTTGTGCCTTATTTAAATCTGTCAATGACCGTATCAAGGAGATACTATAATTCCATGTCTTAGTGTTTTATCACCCTCATCTTATAGATAAGAAAACTCAGTATAAAAGAGGTTAAAGCAATGGCCCACAGTTATATTATTAATAAAGGCAATATTAATACTCACAATCTATGTTTGATAAAAAGAGTAGTATTCTTTGCAGACAGAGTCTGACATCCTAGATGTTGGGAAGGCTTTTTTTTTTTAATCTTTATTTTTGAGAGAGAGAGACAGAGTGCAAGCGGAGGAGGAACAGAGATAGAGGGAGACATAGAATCTAAAGCAGGTTGTGGGCTTTGAGCTGTCAGCACAGAGCCCGATGCAGGGCTTGAACTCACGAACCATGACATTATGACCTGAGTCGAAGTTGGACGCTTAACTAACTGAACCACCCAGGCTCCCCAGGAAGGCTTATTTTAAAAAACATATTCTAAAAATTAAAGTAAGAGCTACTGGACATCCAGCTTAAGGGCTAAGGGTCTATACCAATTAAATCCCTTAATTACCCTAGATGGTGCTTTTATTATTCTTGGGCCCTGTATCCCTTTTATCTTAGATTCTTTTTAACTTTAGGATATAATAAACAAAGCTGGAATTCTTTATCTTGCCTATTAGTCTTTAGAAATGGGAGAATTCAACAGAAACTCTGACCCCAAATGGGAGTTTAAAATACTAATGGGCCAGTGTATGTCAAGGCCTCAAGACATGACCCAGTGATACATTTGTTAATAATTCTTACACAGTAGTGGGGGTGGAGGGAGAGCTCCATTTACAGGCTCATATCTGGCAACCTGTTCAAGTTTTTCTTCTTTGAGCTGTCAGTCGGGCATCAAATTTCCTACACTCAGGATGCCCCATGGGAGACTGCAGCTACTTTAGTAAGTGAAAATGTTGCTAGTGGTTATAATACTTTTAAGTCTAATGCTAACAATGAATGTAATTTTAAATAGATAAAGCTATATGTGTGTATATATTATATTATACATAGAATACATACATTATATAGATAGGCATGAACATAGATATGCCATGATATAAGTATAAATATAGATCTAGACATAGATATGCATTGTCAGGGTTCAAATCCCAGCTACCAGTTCGCAGGTCAGATTGCACGCACTTCCTAAACTGCTGAATCTGTACAATGGAAACTATGGGAAGTACGATATTAAGAGGGCTTAAAATGAAGCTATTTGGAGTTTAATCATAGCAAACTCCCTTGGCTTCCTTGGCCACCTGAAGCCTGCCCCACAAACCTGGTCTGCACTCTGCGTGACATCCTACATCCCATTCTATCTTGGGATGTTTTATAGACTATCATGCTTAGGATATGGTTTGTGGTCCAAGTATTTGCTCTGTGGGATCAGTGTGATTTTAGCATTATCTTTATCTTTGACGAACTGATGCTTGATGTTGGAGAAGACATTACTGCTCTGGATATTAACCCTAGAGCAATGATAAAAGGAGAACCTTGGTCCAAAGAGGAATTATTTAATGTGCTGACTGGCAAAAGCAAATATTCCATTCTCTTAAGGATGTAAAGATGAGATTCCGAATGAAACCCTAAAAATAGTAACTAGATTATTCACCCTTTGCCCTCTTATACTAATGGTTCCCATTGTTATGTGATATGGGATAACATGACTGTTGGAAGGAGCTGAACTAAGAGGGAATATATAAGGAGAGATTTGTTATACGTGAATAAGGAGTTCCAACACTAATGCTACATGGAAGGCATTCAGGCCATCTAATGCCTGCCAGTTATTAGTGACCTAAGGGATCTAAGCCTGATGTCAGATCACCCGATTTTTTCAAGTGTCACAAATCAAAATTTATGTGGAAAACCTCTAAGTTTGTTTTTAAATACAGACAACCATCTAAAATGATTTTTTTCAATACTGTGAAAACCAAATAGTTAGGTCAGCAAACCAGACTCAGTCTAGCACTGCTGGCTCCAGCCTCTTATATCAATTGTTGTGCAGATTATTTCCCTGAGCTGGGTATGAGCTGGGTGTGCATTGCGAGGGGAATGAATCTCTCATATGCTGTGAGCATAATTGCCTCCATCACTAAGTGAAACTGAAGAAATCATGACTGTTGAAAGGTTCCTGGTACTAATTTCAAACAATGTCTACATTCCTAGTTCTACTGAGAAGCAAGAGAGATTCCTCTACAAAATACCAACAGTACCTGGCACATACAGTGGATTCCATAAACATTTGTTTAGTTTCTTCTGTTTTTTTTAATTTTATAATGTTTATTTATTTTGTGGGGGAGGAGCAGAGAGAGAGGGAGACACAGAATCCAAAGCAGACTCCAGGCTCCCAGCTGTTAGCACAGAGCCCGATGTGAGGCTCAAGCTCACAAACTGTAAGATCATGACTTGAGCTGAAGTTGGATGCTTAACTGACTGAGCCACCCAGGTGCCCCTTGTTTGGTTCCTTCTTTGCGCTATTATGACATCTTTCCAATCAACCTTTGAAAGAGTAACTCATAAATATCTCCCATAACTTTTTAAGTCTCTCTCCAGAAAAAGAATTGTAGGTTTACCAGTAAATCATTCTATGATAGCAACTTTGAGATTAGACGTCTTTATGTGACTAGAAAATTAGGAAGGTAGCTTTCCATTAAACCAATAAATAGAACTCAGCCAGCGCTCCTGGTGGCTCAGGCAGTTGAGTGTCTGACTTTGGCTCAGGTCACGATCTCACAATTTGTGAGTTCAAGCCACACATCAGGGTCTTTGCTGACAGCCTGGAGCCTAGAGCCTGCTTCAAATCTGTGTCTCCCTCTCTCTCTGCCCCTCCCCTGCTTGCACTCTGTCTCTCTCTCTCTCTCAAAAATAAATAAACATTAAAAAAAATAGTTGAACTCAGCCTACAACTGCATACCTTTTGTCAGCATCAGGGAGAGGACTGTGCTTAGGACACCTTGATTCCCTTTCTTGAATTTTAAAGGAAATATGACTTCTATCCAAAATGCCAATCCACTGATGTAGAACACGGGAGAAAATCCTTTCCCAAGGATAGATGGCTAATTATATGTTCAATCAATACCAAACCACTTCACTGAAGCGTCTGAAATGTCCCAAGTTATGAGCAGCAAAATGATGAAGCAGCCCTAGGAGCAACCTAAGAATAGGGACATATCATCTGTTAGTACAAACAAGTGCTTAAAGTCTAAAATATTTTGAACCCAGAATGAGGTTGCCATAATGAGGGCAAAGATAGAAATAGAGAGGGAGAAAGAGAAAAGGAAGCAGAAAGGGGAGAGAGGGAGAGAGGGAGAGAGGGAGAGAGGGAGGGAGGGAGGGAGTGAGGGAGTGAGGGAGAGAGAGAGAGAGAGATTGAATTCAATTGTTTTTCCAGAACTAAAATGATTCTGGTTGGTTTCTTATTTGTTTGTGGTTAGATCAAATTCTCAGAAATTAAAAGATTGTGTGCCATAGTTCTGTGTCATTGAGAAAACCTGCAATTTCCTTTTAACTCTCATTTCCAGTTTGAGTTGAATGAGTCCATCCCACCCAAATTTTCAGCAAAATGGCAGGAAGACACTCATCTTTGTGACTTCCAGAGAAGAAATGAAATGAAAGGCAAAAAGCTACTCCCAAGAAATAACTTTTTAAAATAAATTCACAGAATGGAGGGGTTGGGTGGGTTTAGCTTAACATTCTGTCTTTTAATTGCAGGTAAATTTGCTCTAAGAGGTGTGTGTGTGTGTGTGTGTGTGTGTGTGTGTGTGTGCATGCACTAGGCACCTAACAGATAAATGGCATCAGTTTTTTGTAAATGTGCTGAATCCAAACCTATGCCTGCTGATTTCATCATATTTTCCCATAAGCAGCTGAAATGTGGCCAAAGGCAGAAAATGTATCTGCCGCTAAATCAGAAGTTGACATACAAGCAAGGCTACCAGGAAGACTGCAACCATAACATATTTCAGCTTCACATGACCATGGAAGCCACCCTCTTTGGATGTACCTAGGACAAGGGAGCACTTGTAAAATCTAAGTCCATAGATAATCCAATGACAATCACATGGCTAATAGTTTCACCTATCTTTGGAAATATACCTTAACTGCTTTGAGTTTAGTAGGTCTTAGGAAACATTCCATACTGCTGGCTACTATCCTACAATGCACTTTCTGCCCAATTTTTCTACAAAAACCATTCTCTTGGAAGTCACAGGAGACCTAGTGATCCCCAAATTAAAAAAACCTTTTTTGAAATTGATCTCTGTTGGCTTCTGTCTCACATATGACCCTGTTGCTCATTTCTTCCTTTCTTAGACTCCCTCTTTTCCTGGCTTCCTGGATCATACTGGTTTTCTTTTTCTCTCTGACCACTTATTCTTTGTCTTCTACTGACCCTCTCCTGTGACAACCTACACATGTTCTGCCACCAGTTATAGCAATAACAATAGCTAATACCCATTGAGTTTTAAAAACTCTATTATCTTATTCAATCCTCACATCCACTCTATGAGGCAGGGGTTATTACCCCCATTATGTAGAAATGGAAACTAACCCCCAAAAGTTAAATAATATGCCCATTTTGGGATGAGCACCGGGTGTTGTATGGAAACCAATTTGACAATAAACTTCATATATTAAAAATAAATAAATACATACATACATACATACATACATAACATGCCCAAAGACACAAAGTAAGAGGCAGAATCAAGATTTTAGCCCAAGTCCATCACATTTCACATAGTTAACCTCTATCCTATAATGCCTTTTTTCCTCTTTTTAAGGATCATAACTACTTTCCTATTACCTCTCTGAATTCCAAATCTCATTTTCTTTTACCACAACATTCCAGGGTATCAAGTCTGCACAGCTTTTTACATGCTCAGCATCTCCATTAGATGTCCTCTTAGCCCTCAAACTGAATAATAAAATTGGGCTCATTTCCTCTCCTCAATCTCCCTACATCCCAATTTCTGTTAATAGTATTTACCCAATGAAGCAGTTTGGTTAAATATGCCTGGGAAACTATTGTATTCTTTCATCATGAAGAAAGGGTCTCATCAAAATGACTCAACTATTATGGAGGAAAAAATCGGAATGGTGCTCTGGCCAGTGAGCTAGTTGTTGGCTGTTTATTTAATTCAGGATGGCCCCAGAAAACACTGAACTAATTCCAACTCAAATAAACAGAGGACTTCAAACTATGCCCAGAATGACAGAGGATGAATAAGTATATAAATTGAGTAGTTCTGCCCTCAACCTCTACAAATCAGGAAGCCCCAGGCAGTACAAGTCCAGGCCAAAATGTACAGAGGTCAGCTAAGAGCCAGCCAGAGGTAGGAGTGGAATCATTTAAATAGCTATTAATCTTGTACATTCCTTCCAAGTTAGGCCAAAATGACAGTCACCTGACCAAGAATGTTACAAGCAAACCATCTATAAGGCTGGCAGCCATGGCTCCCTAGGCAGAAGTAAGAGTTGGCCTGGATGACTTTTTTGTTCTTGTTTTTGTTTTTGTTTTTGTTTTTGTTTTTGTTTTTGTTTTAACACATCATTGAATACTGCATTGCATCTAAAAATGTTTGGTGCTATATGTTGACATATTCTAGTCATCCAACCATTCTGGAAAGCATTTTGCAGCATGTATTAAAACCCATAAAAATGTTCATATTTTTTAAGGTAGTTAATCTCCTCCTGAAGAGTTACAAATGATGTAACTAAAGGGGAAATACATAGACATCATTTAGGTATCTCGGCCACATCCTTTAATGATACTAAAAATTGGGAAATAACCTAGATGGTGAACAAGGGGAGAATGCTTAATTAAACATGGCAAGATACTTGACTGGGAAGCTATTTTAAAAAAATAATAATTTCACAGGCAGAATTAGCAAAATTTTTTAAAATATGATTTGAGAGGTGAAAAAAGTAAAATACAATATTATACCTAGGATATAATTAAAACTATATAAAAAGTATGCTTCATGTAAAAAATATGAAAAAAATCTTACAGTGCAGAATTGTAGGTGTTTTAAAATTTAATATTTGACTAAAAGGCAACCTACCAAATAGGAGAAGATATTTGCAAATGACAATTAAAAAATGGGCAGAAGACATGAACAGGCATGTCTGCAAAGAAGACATACAGATGGCCAACATACACATGAAGAGTTGCTCAACATCAATCATTATCATGAAATGCAAAGCAAAACTACAAATACCTCACACTTGTCAGAATGGCTAAAATAAAAAACACAAGAAACAACAAGTGTTGTCAAGGTTGTGGAGAAAAAGGAACTCTCTTGTACTGTTGATGGGACTACAAACTGCAGCCACACTGGAAAATAGTATGGAGTTTCCTCAAAAAGCTAAGAATAGAAGTACCCTATAATCCAGTAATCACCCTACTGGGTATTTGCCCCAAAAATATGAAACACTAATTCAAAGGAACATATGCACCGTATGTTTACAGCAGCATTATTTATAATAGCCAAATTAGGGAAGCAGCCCAAGTGTCCACTGATTGACAAATGAATAAAGAAGTGGTGTGTGTACATATATGTGTGTGTGTGTGTCTGTGTGTGTGTATACACATATATATAATGTAATATTACTCAGTCATTGAAAAGAATGAAATCTTGCCATTTGCAACGACATGGATGGAGCTAGAGAGTATAATGCTAAGCAAAATAAGTCAGAGAAAGACAAATATCATGATTTCACTCATATGCGGAATTTGAGAAACAAAACAAATGAGGCGGTGGGTGAAAAAAGAGTGAGGCAAACCAAGAAGCAGACTCTTAACTGTGGAGAACAAAGTGATGGTTGATGGAAGGTGGGTGGGAAGATGGGTGAAGTGGGCGATGGGGATTAAGGAGTGCCCTTGTGGTGAGTATGGGTGATGTGTGGAGTTGTTGAGTCACTGTTTTGTACACCTGAAACTAGTGTGACACTGTATGTTACCTATACTGGAATTAAAATAAAGTAAAATAAAATAAATAATGTCTTAAAGGCCACTGTTCAAAGAGACATAATGGCAGTTTTATGACACAATCACTATGTAAGCACCCAGGTCGGCCGTACTCATGAAGTACCACTTTGGAAAGCCCTGGGTAATCTAGATAACTAACCATAAGTGACCCTACTTTTCCCTCTCTATGCCCAAATTCCATTACTATGCTTTCTGTGCGAGTTTTGTTGTTGTTATTTTTAAGTAGTGTAGGAAAACATTTTATTATTTTCTTTAAATGTTTTTAAGTATAGTTGACACATGACTATGTGTTGTGTTGGTTGCAATGGTACCATGTGGTGATTCACCTTCTCTGTGCATTATGCTGTGCTCACCACAAGGGTAGCTACCATCTGTCACCATACGATGTTATTACAATACCATTGACTATGCTCCCTATGCTGTACATTTGATTCCCATGACTTATTCATTCCATTACTGGAAGCCTGTGTCTCCCACTCCCCTTTGCCCCTCTTGCACATCCCCCAATTCCACTCTATGTTTTAAATTCGCCAATAGAAAGTGAACCTGCCAACCCCTAGCCACTCTGCCCATGGACCAGTGGCACTCTCTTTCTCTCTCCCTCTTACTCTCTCTCTCTCTCTCTCTCTCTCTCTCTCTCTCTCTGAGACCTCTCAGAATCACTATCGGGCATGCCATGTGCCCTCCAGGACCTGTGAGTAATAAACTTTATTTTAAGTTGAAAAAATTCTTTTGATTTTTGTTTTCTTTCATGCTGCTATTAGGTTGTTTGTGCAACAACATCTCGTTTATAAACAACTGGTGTTCACCCTGTAGATACACAGCCCCAAAACAGTTGCAGGGAGCTTTGCAGACAGGGATGAGCTCTCTCCATTGCCCTCCGCTCAGGTTTCCAACCACCGTTTGAAATTGCTGCTTGGCATAAGATTGATTTTGATCTAACAACATGGGAAGCTTCTGAGGTCATCCGAATAAAGCAACCAGAAAACGGAAGGGTGACATCTGGTAATGAGACTGTAAAATGACTGAAGGATAATATTCCCAGTCCCATGTAGGCATGTCCTACCTTATCTACTGCTTATCATTAACCAGTATTACTTGGATTCTACCATTATTAATTTGCCTTGTGCCCTTGGACAAGGTATCCACCTTCTGTTTCCTTGTCTACAGTCCACGCAAACAAGTGCACACACAGGCGCAAGGGCTGATCTGTAAGGTCTTGTCCTAATCTAGCCTCCTGTAATTGCTCTGTCATCCTCATGAAAATGGAATATAGAGTCTGGAGGAAAAATAAATTGACACAACCTTTTCTGAGGGCAACTTGGCAATATATATCAAGAGGCTTAAAAATGCCCATACTCTCTGAGATAGCAATTCCATGTCTGCTTTTCCCCCCTAAGGAAATAATCACAGGTGCCCACAAAGCTTTGTGAACCAGGATATTTGCCTTATGCATAATGATGAAGGAAAGAAAGAAAGAAAGAAAGAAAGAAAGAAAGGGGCCTGGCAGACACAAATCGTTTAAGTAACTGTTCTGCAGACATATGATGTAGTTTGAAATCGTTAGAAAATATGTTTTAAAGGAATCTTTAACAATATAAACAGTGTTCAGCAAAAAAAAAAAAAAAAAAAAGTTAAAAGAGCCAGTGGCTACATCATAAATAGATTTGATAGATAAATTGACATGTATGTAAACATATGTACATGTGATATATATGTATATATAAAGAGAAAGAAAGTGAGGGAGAGAAGAAAAGAAAAAAGAGACTAGCTTTAAATCCAACTTTGCTACTCCTTACTGGCTCTATGAATTTTGACAAGTTATTTAGTTTCTCTATGCCTCCATTTTCCCAGTGTAAAATTGAGATAATAATAGTATTTACTTGGGGTGCCTGAGTGGCTCAGTCAGTTGAGCATCTGACTCTTGATTTCAGTTCAGGTCATGGCCTCACAGTTTGTGAGTTCGAGCCCTGTGTCTGGCTATGTGCTGACAGTGTGGAGCCTACATGAGATTCTCTCTCCCTCTTTCTCTGACCCTCCCCAGCTTGTGCTCACTCTCTCTCTCTCTCTCTCTCTCTCTTGAAATAAATAAGTAAACATTTTTAAAAAATAGTATTTCCTTGATAGAACCATTTTGAAGACTGAGTTAATAATTTCAAGTTCTACCTCAATGCCCAGCCAATACCATACACACGGTAGATATTGGCTGGAGACTCAACTGAGACAAGAAGAAACTATAACAAAAATCCTTTAGTGCCTATGCGCTTAAACCATTGCACACAGCAGATTTATTAAGGTCTCACGACAAGCCTCAAGAATTATTGGGCAAAGATTCCCACTCCTAGGTTTCAGGTAAAGAAACTGAGACACAAACATATCATCGGGCCAGTGCCACCAAATAAAGCAGTGGCAGAGCTGAAAGTGAAATGTCCTTTTTGTCCTTCTTTTCTATCTAAAAAAATACTAAAGAATAATTTCTGCTATTTGAATTTTTTACCGTGTGCATATATTACCTGATCAAAAGATCTTAATTTTTATATATTTTTAAATTAAAAAAAAATAAAAGTATGTTAAAAGAGCACACATTCTCATTAGAGGGAAGAAAGGGATTCTGCTACCAGTTCTTTGCAAATGTGTCCACCGCCAAGCCATGAAAACACCAAAGGCACCTACTACCTGACAATCTTTTCAGGCGAGGGCAAGCTCTATTAAATTCTAAGCATACGATCCTATATAACTGCTTATTTCCTACTAAGGTACAAGGAACAGAATGCTGGAACAGGCTGTGGAGATTCTTTCATATCCCATGGATCCCTAGTGGACTATTCCAGAGACAGAGAAACTGAGATGGCACAGATGGAACACGTAGAGGTGACCAAAGTCCCTCCTTGCATCTGGTGTCACAAGTTAACTAAAAACCCTACCGAGTTCACCACATCTTTGCATAAAAGGATTGTGTCCAACGTAATGAGAATTTACCCAATTTGCTTGGTGCGGTAACAAAAGCCTGAGAGTGGAGCCACAGGAAAAGAAAAATAGGCATGACCTTTGACCATGTCAGGTACAAGCAGGGGTCCTAACTTTGGTGGGTAACAAAAAGGCATCCTGCACAGGAGACATTTGAGAAGCCCTTTTCCAGTAAGTTCGGCGTGTTAGATGGGATTTTACTGTAGACTCAGCTTCTCCGTAACTGCACTGAGCACTGTTAAATTAATGCCTTCATCTTTCTGGGCCAACTCACCATCCAAGAAGGCTCTCTGCTATTCCAATAGTCCTATAAGCAAATCAACAGACAATTTAGAAGGTTCCTATAAATGAGATGTTCTAGTGGAGAGACCACTGAAAATCTACAGTGCCATAAAATACCACTTAGAATGAAAGAAAATGATATAGAAGCAACCCTTTCTTAGTTCATGCAAATTTGCTGTGGATGTCAAGGCTGCTGCATACAATCATAGTGTGTCTGACTCACTGTCGCAAAAATGTAAAATGCAGAAGAAAAAAGCGCAGGCAGAAAAGGCAAAAGTCGTTATCGTCAAACTTGAAAAGAATTGGACTCATAAATTCCTCTTCTTCTGCTATCCATCCAGGATTAAAATACTTTCAGCTCATTGCTTCAACTACAGCAATGTGTTTAATGCTATACAGGGAAAGCTGAAATGTAGCAGCTAATGTCAATGGTTCATCTTGGAGTATGAATGGGAAAAGGGAAAAGGAGAATTTATTTAGTTTAAGGAAAAAAATGTATTATCTATATAATGTATTCCAGAAATGGAGAGTAGGTGGTAGAGTACAGGTATAAGATATATGATAAAAAGCAAAATGGAATCATTACCCATGAGACACATGACAGTAGCTCCTGTCATTGTCTCCTCAATTACATTAACAGCTTTACAACTTCCCAGGTGTCATTTATGAAGGCATCACATCCTCACCCCTACATCCATTGGTCACGAGGCTCTTGTCTCCACTCCTCTCTCCCCTCCCGACCACCCCTTCACAACTGCCTGAGATCAAGCCTTTATCAGCTCTCAGACTCCAACTGTCCACCTGTCTCCTTGCCATCTTCCATATGACTGAGTCAGCTCTTTGAGTATAAATATTTATGGGTTTCCATTTGTCTCCAGCTCACAAGCCACTGGCATATGGACAGACACAAACCTTTAAGATTGGCTTCATTTGGCCCTCAAGGGTTAAAAAAAATTATTAGCTGCCAGCATTTAAGTATCATGAGAGCTCACATTAAAAAAAACATGTGACTCAGGCTTCTCTTAGAAAAGTGGGATATTCGCAATACAGGGTTCATACACTAGAAAAACCACTGTCATTGGGTATGGAGTCTCGATTGTGTTCCTTAGAAGGACCCTACTGCCCAAACTTGCCAGAGTCACTACTTGGTCAGTATCACTCATTTATATCACCTTCCTGTCTCTGTAGACAATTAACTCTGTGACCTATAACCTATGCTATCAAATCTAGACTTTTTATCGTGGCTTTCCAAGCCTTTCACAATACTGTTCCAACTGAAACATGCCAGGCCTAATTTCTAGCCACACCCCTCCCCAAAACACCCCCCACCACGATTCCTCCCCCCACCACGTGTCATGTTTCTGTGCTTATTATCAGACTGGCTTCTACACTTAAAATATCCTCCTTATTCTTGTCTTGCCTTGTAAAATCCATCACTCAGTCAGCATGGATCAGCTCAAATGATACCACCTCTTTATCATCTTCCCTGTTCATTTCTCCTAGAAGTCTCAACATTAGTGTTTTCATAACATTATTATGGCACTTACCAAGATGGGTTAAAGATGTTAAGGGTCAGGATCCCTCAATTTCATTGGGGATGATATCATCTTTATTTTATCCATGGATCGCTTCTTGGCCTTTTGGCTAAGGTCAAGTGTATTTTATCCATGGAATCTAGCATAAGTATGGCCAATAGTGGATGTTCCATAAAAATTTGTCCAATAATATTGTATACTAAGGACTATGACTGGGATCATAGAGAAAACAGCTACAGTATCTTGCTCCCAAATCTCCCCAAAACCTGAGGCTGGTTTCACTAAATACCCTTGACCCATGTCTTCTTTTTGAATAGAATGATCTAGAGAAAATTTCATCTTAAATTCCTAGTTATCTCAGAATGACTGCTTCCAACTCATTTCCCCCCTGCCAAACAGAAAACTGAATAATTCATGGATGCAGCAGAATTCTGGCCAAAGCTTCCTACATTGTCTGTGGGGGGCAATAGGAGTGGGCTTTGTGCAATTTTCTCTCCAACCCTATCACTAGCAAACCATACTCCCATCCTCTGCAATCAGAATTGACTCAGCTCTTGTAATATTGTTCTGCTGAGACAAGAATCGGGATCATCACAACCATAACGTTAAAAACGTTACAGGCTTCATAAAAACAATCACATCAGCTATAAAACGGTAGGTGATCAAGGTGGCCACTCTACTTTCATCATAACTTAGTTTGACGTGCCTGGATGGAGAAACAAATTACAGGTAATTCCTAGCCCACCTTCCATTATTGTGGAAAATGATACATTGCACCTATTTCCAGGCAGACTGCCACAGCGGTAAAGAGAGAATAAATGTTTTTCAAATGATAGGAAATAAGGCTGGAAAAGATCTTGCTGGATAGATTTAGATAATAGTTCCTGAGAATTGGAGCCCTCCCAAAATTGTTCTGGCAGATATGGGGTTCAAAGAGACAGCTGAGAAATCTTGATACCCACGCCCCTCATTCATTATGGAAATAGCAGATAGTCTAGAACCTGACACATCTTAAGCTGGCCAAGTTTATATCACTGGCACACTGATGGTATGTATGACCTTGATCAACAATCTCTTTGTCTGTGAAAAACGTTTATGTCTTCATCTGTAAAAACCAATACAAATCCTACTGCTGAACTCACTGCTGCTTAATTCTATGGACTTCAGGGTTAAATACGACAATGTGTATGTAAGCATTAGCCGAATGCCTAGAAGAAAGCAGATTCTAAATAAATCAATATTAGTGACCTTCCGCTACCGACATCTGTGAAATTTTCTGCCATTCGAGGTGAACTACCTCTCAAGTCCCTCCCCCTCATCACACACACAGACACATACGACGCTTCCATTCCCACTCCCACCACGCCCCTACACTTTCTTTTGCTTTGTCTCACTACGCTGACAGCCCGCTAGGTGTATTAGAGGTATAGTAGTATCCTTCTATCTGCCTACCACGCCAAGTTAAAGTCAGATATATGAACTTTTGCTTCAGGATATTTAAAAACAACAAAGACAACACAACACGCACGCACACACACACACACACACACACGCACACACACACCACATCAAGAACTTCAGAGACCTGGTAAAAGCAACTCAAGGTGGAGTGACTCAAATGTCCCCAGGCTTCAACTTTTCCCTTCTTGGGCCTCCTTAAAAATTACTTGGAAATGCCCTGTCATGTCTCATTGCACTGCCTTGAACACTGCTGACAGATCATGGAACCATTTGGAAGCTGATGAGGTATAAGCATCATGGTTCAAAACTCGGTGACACAGGTATTACAGTGACAGATGGCAGAGCTAGGTAAAAGAGATGGAATGCGCAGGGATGCCTGACTACTGCAAGTCCTATTAATGCAGAGTGACTGCTCATTTGGGGACTGTCTGGAAAAGTTAAGCCAATTTCATAAATCAGCATTGGTGGAAAAGACTACTTTAATAATAACTAGAGATGGGAAATGTAGACAGCAGGGTGGGGGTGGTCCTTGTCATGTCACAGTGTTTAGATAACCTGGCACAGGGCCCTTTTTCTCAAAGGAGTGTGGCTGAGTTTGTTCTATTTCGGAAGTAGGGGGACAACCCCGCGGAATAAACCTGTTTGTTTCTCTTGCTGAGTGGTCTCTGGTAGGCGGATCCGTGTGATAAAATCTCAAGCAGAGAAAGTTGGGGGAAGTAAAAACCTAGGCACTGTGTGTGCCCTGGTGTTGCTCACTGGGACTTGGGCCCGCAGAAAGGCTTGACGCCTCACTGCACGGAATTGTTTGTCTAACTAGACGTTCCTTAGGCCACAGAAGCACTTCCACACAGATTCCTGTGGTTCCTTAACAGGTAGCTTCTATCTTCCTGCCTTCCCCTCTCAAATCCCTACTTCTCCCATCTTTCCCAACTGCTAACTCTTCCCCACGAGGTCAACAAGGTCCACTCTCCTCTGGGTCGTGGAAATCTTCAGGCTTGCAGGGAGGACTTTATGTCCTGAACACTTTTTCCAATATTAATTTCTGCTCCTGGGTAGAAAGCAGTGGGGTGGGTTTCACATCAATGTGTAGAGACAGAAGAAAGGCACGATGTTTAACTCCACAGTGCGGTCTGCTTTTTGACTGATTTATCTTTGGCTTCCATTATCTAAGAACATTAGACATCCTATTTTTTTTTTTAATGTTTATTTATTTTTGACAGAGAGAGAGAGAGACAGAGCATGGGCGGGGGAGGGGCAGAGAGAGAGGGAGACACAGAATCAGAAGCAGGCTCCAGGCTCTGAGCCGTCAGCACAGAGCCCGACACGGGGCTCAAACTCACAGACCGTGAGATCATGACCTCAGCCGAAGTTGGACGCTCAACCCACTGAGCCACCCAGGCGGCCCTAGACATCCTGTTTTCTAAAGGTCAATTGTCTACCAATAATTACTGACGTCTGCATCTTAGATTCCTATTTCCCCAGCTACCACCTCTTTGTGGACCTCATTTTGGTAAACACACATATACATGGGTATGAATGTGCTTCCTGTGTTTGAAGCATACTGCAGTGACTCCTTGTGGCTAGATCTTCCCATTAAAGGAAGTCCAATCCTAAGGGGATACACCAGCACACCAGGAGAGAGGCGTGCTGTTAGATAGGCAGAGGCAGGACACCACTGTTAGTCTAGCCATTTATCTGAAGCAAAGGAGACTGAATACAGGAGCAGAAGAAGGAAAGGGGAAGCAGACATGGCTGGCCAGGTCAGTTGGTTTATGACAGGAGGTTGATATCCTCATCACGGCAAGTCTCAGCTGACCCTTCAGCTAAATCATCCTTTTTAGTACTATGTAGCAGCCTTGTTTGGGTACAGGGCAAGGAAAAAAAAACCAAAAAACTATATCCAACCAACACTTCCAGTGACATGTTCCTAAATTCTCTCTAGGCTAAAATCATAGGCCCCGGGTGTGGCTAAGAGGCCAGACTAATGCTTGACCCACTTAGGAAGAGAGTAAGACAGAAGACACCATTTGGGGTTTTCTCTAATGTGAATCCTTGTTATACTAATTAATATCAATAAATCTAAGCTGGCTGAGCTGTCAAGTGAAGATCGGACAAAATAGATACACTTCACAAATAGTCTTTAATTTCTTTCGTTTCATTATTGAGATATAATTAATATCTAACATTTGTAAGTTTAATGTCTACAACGTGTTGGTTTCATACTCATGTATGGCAATGCGATTGCCACCATAGTGTTAGCTAACACCTCCATCACATCACATAATTATCATTTCTTTTTTGTGGTGAGAACATTTAATATCTAGTCTCCTAGCAACTTTCAAGTATATAATACAGTATTCTTAACTATAATCACAAGACTGTGCATTAGCTCCTCAGAACCTATTCATCTTCCAATTACAAGTTTGTATACTTAGACCAACATGTCCCCATTTCCCCCCACCCCTAAGGGGCTAGTAGCCACCACTCTACAATTTGTTCCTATGAGTTTAGCTTGTTTAGATTCCACATATAAGCGATATTATACAGTATTTGTCTTTCTCTAGCTGACTTACCTCACTTAGCATAATGTCTTCAAGCTCCATCCATGTTATCACAAACAACAGGATTTCCTTTCTCATAGCTGAATAATATTCCATTGTGTATGTATACATATTATATATACATTCTTTCTCTATTCATGTGTGGACAGACACTCAGGATGTCTCCATATCTTGGCTTTATGAATAATGCTGCAGTAAACATGTGAGTGCAGGTATCTTTTTAATATCCTGTTTTCATTTCCTTTGTATATAATCCCAGAAGTAGAATTACTAGATCATGTAGTAGTTCCATTTCTAATTTTTTGAGGAACTGCCATACTATTTCCTGTAGTGGCTGAACAAATTTATATTCCTGCCCACAGTGCTTGAAGGTTTCCTTTTTTCCACATTCTCACCCACATTTGTTATTTCTTGTTTTTTGACACTAGGCATTCTGACAGGTGTGAGGTGGTATCTCATTGTGGTTTTGATTTGCCTTTTCCTGATGATTGAGTGATGTTGAGCATCTTTTCATGTGTCTGTTGGCCATCTGGATGTCTTCTTTGGGAAAATCTCTTCAGTTCCTCTGCCCATTTTTAATCTGTTTGGGGCTTTTTGTTATCACGTTGTATGGGTTCTTTATACACTTCAGATATTAAACCCTTATTGGATATTTCACCTGCAAACATCTTCTCCCATTTGGTAGGTTGCCTTTTCATTTGTTCATTATTTATTTTACTGTACAAAACCTTTTTAGTTTGATGTAATCCCACTAGTTAATTTTTGCTTTTGTTTCTTGCACTTTTGCTGTCATATCCAAAATATCATCGCCAGGACCAAGGTCAAGCAGCTTTTTCTCTGTGTTTTCTTCTAAGAGTTTTATAGCTTCAGGTCTTATGCTTAAGTCTTTAAACCATTTCAAATTAATTTTTGTGTTATAAGATAGGAGTCCAAATCATTTTTCTGCATTTAATTTCATTTAAGAATAGTAGCAGGATTGTTCATACATCATATGTATGGGAATCACTGACGAGAGAGCCAAGATACACAGGACTAGTTAGCTGATTGATTATTTAACTGACTAATTACTATGACTGTTTCTCAGTCCTGTAGCAAGATTGAGGCTGATTCGAAACATTCATTGTAAACTTGACTCTCCCTATGTGTGTCCCAGAGAAAGGCACATTTTGAAATTGTCCCCTCACAGATCCATCTGTAAAATAAACAGTTTATCTGCTACTCGTGTTACATCAAGGAAAATATGTTTTCTTTAGTGGAAAATGTTTGCATACATACTAGTCAAGTCCAAATCTAAATATAATGTTTTCCTATTATTATACTCTAGGAACAACCTTTTTGTTTTTCTTTTTTCAAGTTTTTATTTAAATTCCAACTGGTCAACATACAGTGGAATATTGGTTTCAGGTATTCAACACTTCCATACATCCCCCTGTGCTCATCACAAGTGCTTCCTTAATCCCCATCAGCTATTTCACCCTGCTCACACACACCTCCCCTCTAGTGACCATCAGATTATCCTCTATAGTTAAGAGTATATTTCATGGTTTTCCTCCCTTTTTCTCCCCCCGTGTGTGTTTGTTTTGCTTCTTAAATATCACATATGAGTGAAATCACATGGTATTTGTCTTGCTCTGCTTGACTTAGTTCTCTTAGCATAATACACTAGTTCCATCCACATTGTTGCAAACAGCAAGATTTCATTCCTTTCTGTGGCTAAGTAATCATCCATAGGTGTGTGTGTGTGTGTGTGTGTGTGTGTGTGTGTGTATGTGTGTATATATATATATATATATATATATATATATATATATATATATATATACCGCATCTTCTTTATCCATTCATCAGTTGATAGACCCTTGGGTGGTTTCCATAATTTGGCTAATGGTGCTATAAACATCAAGGTGCAGGTATGCCTTCAAATTAGTACTTTTGTATCCTTTGGGTAAATAACTAGTAGTAGGCATGACTTTTATAGATATTATGCCTGGCTTGTAATAGCTATTAGGAAGAAGGACACGTTGTCAACTTCTCCAAAGCTAAAAAACAAGGTAATATCTCCAGCCCTGAAAGCTAGTGATCCCATGCAGCAAATCAACCCACTCTGTTACTACTTTTGCAAAATGCTTTACCTTGAAGAATTCAACTGAGAAATTTGCTGTTAAAATTTAAATATTTTACAGGAACTTTGTTGAGACTTCTCTATGGCTGAAGTAGGAATCTGGAAATATTTTCCAGATTCAAATTACAAGGGCTATGTTCTGTGATGTCAAGTTAATAGGTCCCTGGTAAGCACTTGTTCATGTATTAGAGCAGATTCCACTTTCCTTTCCAAGGAAAATCATGTCACTGTCCTGGGTTCAACTCATCCTCTTGATAGGGTAAGGTTTTCTCCTATCAAGCTTCTTAAATCTTGTGAGAGGATGTCAACGTTATCCAAAAACAAAAACAAAAACAAAAAACTAGAAGAGTAAAGGCATATTAAGCGTGAGAGAATATTTCCAGTCCAAGTGCTTGTCAGAAAGGACAACCTCAAATTTACTGACACTTAGGACTTATCAAAATTTTGGTCAAGGGAAATAACATTGCTAGAAAACAGCCTGAAAGAACAAGTAGTCCATCCATTCCTCTAACATTCAAAACCATTTATCCTCAGAGTGATCCATACCACGACAGAGCGATATACAGATCTGGCACCTTCTCTGCACCCTCTTTCCTTAAGGAAAAATGTAAAACTACTTCTACTAAATCATACTGGTATTATGTCACCCCCACACACTGAGGAATGTTACTATAGGAATATTGTTGAGAACATCATTCATGACATACCCTGTGTCATCCTAAGAACGCACTACCGGTGAAGATTTCTCTCAACAATTAATAGATCGCTTCTTTTGAACAAGTGGGTTAATCGTACAGATGTGTGAACTGTGTGTCTTGATTGCTTTCCTCTTTTATCGATTGCCAGAAAGTTGAGAGGCAGATATTGAGACCATTCTCCCAGGATCTTACAGTACATGTCCTGCATTTTATTTCTACCCCTAGCTTTACCTTTTTAGAGTTTTATTTTTATCTTTACCTTTTATTTGTTTTTACTTTTACCTTTACCTTTGTTTATACCTTTATTTTTGGTGTTGTATTTTCCTTGATTGGTTACTTTCAAGTGTTGTGTAGCTGTATGTCAATCCTTTTGGGGGCGGAAGGATAATAATTTAATTTAAATAATTACATAATAATTAATTTAATTAATTATTTAAATAATTTAATTAAAAATAATATTAATTAAAATTAAATAATTTAATTCAGTAAACTGAGCATCTACTATAAAAGGTAACTGATACCTTTTCTGTGACATCCTGTAATCCAAATACCTGACTGGCATCTGAACATTTAATTTAAGCCAAGGCAAACATCCGCCAATAGCAAGAATGGATGGGAAATTCTCTAAGGATTTTCAAGAGCATACAGAGATTACTCCGGGAATGTTTAGAACCGTATCATTGTTTCTCCCTAAAAGAAACAAAGCTAGTAAGAGCCCTTACTTTCCTGATAAATGAAGTACATTTTGATTTCATTATGTAATTGTAAAAATAAATTGAATCAAATCTTATTCCACAGTGACTAGGGGACTTAGAGATAAAGTCAAGCTTGGATAAACCGTTCTCAAGATTGAATTTGGGGTAAGATAAGGAGAAATTACTAGGTTATTTCCTTGATAATAACTGGGCTTTAAAGAGAACCATGCTCTTCATCAATAACAAACATGTGTTGAGTATTTACAACACCGAAGTCTCTGTTCCCATCCTCTAGAGGCTCAGAAGTCTCTTCCCATTTCCTACATCCTCTCACAGAAGAGGTATAATTTTATTACCTGTCTTTCAACTGTTCTTCATCTCTACTTTTTGTTGCATCTATAAATATGAATGTTCTCTTGCATTTCACTAGATCCAATAGACTTTAGCTAACAATCCCAATATTTTGGAATTTGTGAACCAAATTACAAGGTTAGCTGAGATTCTTTGCAAATTTATGTGCCAAAATGAAGCAGAATCAGTTTTACATCAAGATTCTCATTATTACTTGTTCTTACTTAAAATATGAGAGTAACTTTGATAACTGCCCCTTCTCGTAGCATGACCACAGCAATATGACTCACCACGAAGGGCTGCCTTCTTTTGTGCCTCCAAAGACCTTCATCTCCATGGTAGTCGTGCAGCCGGTAATAACGCAAGATGTAGCCAAGACACCAATGCCACGTCTGTCACAGCGCCAAAGCTGGTCACGAAGTCCATTACCTTCTGTTTGCAGCTATCTTCACGAGTAGTGACTGATGGAGATCATTCTCATCAACCAACTCATAATGCCAGGAATTCGAGGCCCTCCTTCAGCAAGACACTAGGAATAAGAGCAGCCTTGCAGTGGGTTTCGTTATTTGATGTGAGGTGAGAAATTCATGCCTGGAGCCCTTGACAGCCACGGCTATTAGTGAGCAAATTCCTCGTCTGCAACATCTCTGAACTATTCAGCCTATAGAGCCTCATTAGTCCCTCTCCACCAAAACAGCTCCTTCCTTCTGCTGAAACTCAAAGAAGAATGAGTACCACAGTTTGCTAGACTGGAAGTTTCAACTCAGGCACCAAGATACCATAGATATCAGATACCAAACTATGCTGTCAAACAGAACAAAACGTTGATTTTCAAAGTAGGCAACGTGAATTAATCTGATGGCAGAGCTCCCGTGAAAATGTAAAAGGATCAAGAGTATTAGAGATTACAGAGAGAGGATTTGTGAAGAAATTTCTTTCGAGAGAACTGTTCCCTTCCTACAGTCTTCATGCCCTACTTTATTCCTCCAACAGCAGAGAGCAGGCAAACCAGCTCCTGTCGTCATCTCAAACCAAGACAGAGGCTTCCCTTTGTTCATATTAATCAAAAACTGGAAACAGTCTAGGTACCCATAAGTAGAAGAATGGATAAACAAACTGTGCCACAGTCGTAAGAAAGAATAATAGTCATCAATAAAAAGAAAGTACTGATGAGGTGCCTGGGTGGCTCAGTCGGTTAAGCGTCCAACTTTGGCTCAGGTCACGATCTCACGGTTCGTGAGTTCCAGCCCCGCATTGGGCTCTGCACTGACAGTGTGGGTCCTGCTTGGGATGCTCTCTCTCTCCTTCTCTCTCTGCTCCTGTCCCACTTGTGTTCTCTCTCTCTCAAAATAAATAACTTAAAAAAAAAAGGAAGTACTGAGACACATAACAATGTAAATGAGTCTTGGGAATACTCAAGTGAGAGATTCCATACACAGATGAATACAAACGGGATTATTTCATTTCTCACAGACTTCAGAGCACTAAATCTAATATGATGGGAAGAAAAACAAAGTTGTTGCTTCTGGTGAGGGAGGGGTGTAGATATTCACATTGAAAAGGTATGAAAGGACTTGCTGGGATAATATCTACATGTTGATGAGACTTTGTGCAGTTCTTTGAGGTGTATGCAGTTCTCAAGCCTCAACAAAAGTTTACTTGATGCTTACATTTCATTGTATGTAAATTTTACGTGTAAAAACATTTCCTGAATTCTAGTTAATGATGTACATGCCAAGGTGTTAGACAGAAGTACACAGACGTGTGCAGTTTATTTTAAAATGTATCAAAAATAAGACAACTGATGGATGCATAAAGAGATGAGTAAGTTGATATATACATAATAAAATGAGCAAAGTAAAATGTTATCATAGGTGGTGAGTATACAGATGTTCACTGGACATCTCTTCAATTTCACCGAATATTTGAAAATTGTCACGATAGGGGCGCCTGTGTGGCTCAGTCGGTTAAGCGTCCGACTTCGGCTCAGGTCATGATCTCGTGGTCTGTGAGTTCGAGCCCCGCGTCGGGCTCTGTGCTGACAGCTCAGAGCCTGGAGCCTGTTTCAGATTCTGTGTCTCCCTCTCTCTGACCCTCCCCCGTTCATGCTCTCTCTCTGTCTCAAAAATAAATAAACGTTAAAAAAATAAAAAAATTAAAAAAAAAAAAGAAATTGTCATGATAGACTAATGAGAAAAATAAAATAATGGCTTCAACAGGACTCCTTGCTGGGCTTGACATCAGCCTCCTGGAATTAAACAAGCACAGCAGATTAGTGCCCGTCTCTGGTCTGCAAAATCGAAGGGCAACAGAGACAGGCTGGCCAGATACTGTGGCAGCAGGCGAAAGGTTGCGGCCATGTTTAGTTTGCCCTCTTCTCCACCCATCCAGGTTGCAAAGACGAAGGATGTGTGAGTGAGTGTTTCCTATGGACCAGATGTGGGTTCTACAGGAAAGAGGCCAGTTTGGAGTCACCGTGACTCCTGCCCAAGAAGACCATATGGGAGAGCAAAGGAGGAACAGCAGGCACTATCCACAGTGGAGGCTTAGAGTCACAGGGGCCCAGCAAGAGAGCTTCTGAAAAACTCACACAAGGGCTCATGACAGAAAGTACGCTCCTGCCAGGCCCAGAGAACACAGTCATCTTATACTAGTACTTGTCAAGTTAAAACATCTGCCACTTTTTCACCGATTTCTGAACCACTGTAACCCTACCAACAGTGAGTAACAGCAGCTCAGTCAGGGAAGGTGGTGAGCAAGCAATTTTCACGCACATAACTAGCCTTATCCTGAGATACCTGAGGAAGTCAGCACGGATCAAAGGGAGCGAGGGGAGATACTATGTATCTTAGCATAAAGTCAGAAGTACTATGTTAGATGTGAGACTGCACATTTTCGCTTCTTAATCAAAATGCTTTCAACTTAAAGAGACTGTAGAACTATCAGCTGTCCAGGAGTGACCAGGAGAACTATGGATCGTGATGGTGGAGGGAAAAAGTCCCACACCAAATACATTTTAAACGGACAAGAAGGGTACTGGAAGTCTTTCCTGTCCCACCCAGACCCCCTTCGGCAGGTCTCTGCACACACTCTGCAGGGAGTGTTGGCTCATGGCAATCTCCTCCGAAGAACTGCCTTCAGCAGAACAGGAGCCGCCCGCAAACAGGCAGTGGCCAATGACAGACTCAGGAGTACAAAAGCTGGGACATCAAGGGGAGCTTAACTCCGCGGTGGTGCCACAGATCCCCACAGGACAAGGCAGGAGGCAAACTTCAGTCAAGACCAAATCCTCACTGAGTTTTATTCCCCTGCCTTATCTTGCTTCCTTCACTCCCATTGTCACTTGCACAGGAATCTACAAGGCAGGCTTTGCTTTTACAGACCCCTAAGATAGTGAGGGACAAAACTAAGTTGCATTTGTATTATACTGTATCCATTCTAAAATAAACACTTTGACATGAATGCAAAGACAAACTCTTGCCTATTGGCTGATCTTGTACAATCTCCATGCTCTGTTATTGCTTCCCTGGCTCTGCCTAATCCTTTGGATACTTCTGCACTAGCTTTTCCCAGGGTCCAGGAAAGAACAAGTCTCTCTTCATTGTCCCCACTTACTCATGTGCCCTTAGACTGTTCTGCATTTAAAAACATTCCAGGGTGCCTGGGTGGCTCAGTCGGTTAAACATCCGACTTTGGCTCAGGTCATGATCTCACAGTTCATGGGTTTGAGCCCCATGTCAGGCTCTGTGCTGACAGCTCAGAGCCTGGAATCTGCTTTGGCTTCTGTTTCTCCCTCTCTCTGCTCCTCCCCTGCTTGCACTCTCTCTCTCTCTCTCAAAAATAAATAAACATTAAAAAAAAATTTTTTTAAACATTCCATTTTGGGGGCAGGGGATGGAGGGGCCTAGGTGGCTCAGTCAGTTAAGCACCAGCTCTTGATTTCTGCTCAAGTCATGATCTCACAGTTTGTAGGATTGAGCCCCACTTCACTCTGTGCTGACAGTGCAGAGCTTGCTTATGATTTTTTTTCTGTCTCTCTCTCAAAATAAATAAAAAAAAAAAAGAAATTCAATTTTTCATTTTTCTCTTCATTTTTCTCTTTTTAGGGGGGGCAGTTTTAGGGGAAAAACATCCTTATATCCTTCATGTACAGGAATCATAGGTAAATGTGGATTCCAGACCTCTTTGATGGGATAATATGATCTCCTGTTGGTGGACACACTCTGATCAAGGCAGGTAGTGGGTAGTAGAGTGGAGTCAGGACAGACAGATGGGTCAAGGGATGCTCCCAAAACATTTTTCAGATGAGCCTTGTGGAAAAAAAAATCATTCATTACATTAAATAAAAACAAGATACCATACTGAGGGGAATGCAGCCACTTAGGAATCAAGCCATTTGAAACTGTGACACTTGATGAGTGCACAGACCATCAAAGCAGAAGTCTGGTTCCATGGAAAGTACAAAACAGAGCTAAAGTATGGTTTCATTACAGTTGACTTGGGTGAATTTTTTCACTACACTTTCAACATTTGAGGTTAAAAGCCAAATGTTATAAAAGCAGCTATGTGGTAAGTGTCATAGTCCTTTACCTCAGGAATCTATTTCTGTACCCTGGAATGGGGTTGAAATCTTGGAAACCACAGTCATATCTTCCTGGTGATAAATCTGCCTTGGAAATTGTCAGGTTGGACTTAATACATAAAAGGGAACATAAGGTTGGGAGGAAACAGAAGGTGCAGCTGGCAGGGGTGGGAGGTCATGAGATAATAGAGAAATAGTTAGATGGGGTTAGAAGCAGTGCAAAAGGGAGATCAATACTGAGCACTCAAGGGAGGAAACGTATTCAGGATCCACCTCTGTTCTCACTGCAAACCTTGAATATGTTACACATCATCAAGAGACGAAGCTGAATCCTAAACACAACCCAGAGATGTCACTTATTTATAGTAATTTCTAGGATAAACTTTGACATACTCCCAGTTACAAATTCAAGGATCAAGTTTCTGTATATGGTTTCCATAATTGTTTCCAGTACCTTCCAAAGGCTCTAAGCCCCAGTTTCCACAAGTATCTGAAAGAAAATTTTATTCTTTAGTTTACCATGTTGTTTGGGGGGATTTTTTTTTTTTTCCAAAGTAAGGTCCTGAATTCAACTGGGTAGCTTATTCAAAACGCACCTTCCTGGCTCAACCAAAATCTAACGCTTCAAGAATTCTGCACCTGGAGCCTGGGATCTATATTCATAACAAGATCTCCAGGGGCATCTGGGGCACACTGAGTTCACGAACTATTTAGATGAAGACGAACTGAAGACTGAAGCTTCGGCTGCATTTGAGCCCAAAGTCAAAAGGGCAAGAGAAGGGACTCTAATCTCCCTAGCCTATCTGCTGTCTCTAGTTCCCAGTGATGCCATCTTATAAGATCTCCAGTGTTTCTGGAACAGCCCACCAGGAACAGATCACCTTCCCTCTAGATTCCAACTCATAACAATGACTTGTATGTTCTCTGGAGGCAGCTAGAGTTTTGCAAATCTTCTAAGAAGGAAAATTTCTCTTTGGGACATTATTAAAAATCTCGTATCCAGAATCTCACTTAGAAATACTATTTTGTGGGGCGCCTGGGTGGCGCAGTCGGTTAAGCGTCCGACTTCAGCCAGGTCACGATCTCGCGGTCCGTGAGTTCGAGCCCCGCGTCAGGCTCTGGGCTGATGGCTCGGAGCCTGGAGCCTGTTTCCGATTCTGTGTCTCCCTTTCTCTCTGCCCCTCCCCCGTTCATGCTCTGTCTCTCTCTGTCCCAAAAATAAATAAAAAACATTGAAAAAAAAAATTTAAAAAAAAAATAATAAAAATAAAAATAAAAAAAAAAAAGAAATACTATTTTGTGATTTCCCACTTCTAGAAACTCTTTCAGCTCTCTGTCATTGTTTTCTGAGTCAAGGCATGGATAAACTAAGTCCTAATTGCATGATTCTATGGTGAGAATGTATTAAGCACCTACCATGTGCCAGAACGGTGCTAAGTACTGTAAAGACAAAAGTGGGGACAAAGAACACACACTGTCTGAGACTTAGGGTCTAACAGAAAGAAAAGGCAAGTGAACTGGTCATTACAGCACAGTGTGACCATAGTTAACAGATTGCTAAGGGATCCCAGATAAATGGTATCTAAATCAACCTAGGAGTTTCAAGGAAAGTTTCTTGGAAAAGGCCCTGTCTGTGAAAAATGTAGAAGCATGAAAAAGAATTTACCTCTTAGACTTGGAGGACGGCAGGTGGCCAGAAGACCCATCAACATATTCACCCCATATGAACAGCGACATTTATGCAAATCAGGCGTCAGGAGTAACCTACAGTTCTCCAAGTAGCATACCAAAAGAAGTCTCGAAAAAGCTCCAGTTCCACTTACTGTACTGTATAACAGATCACCCCAAAACATACTGGCCTAAAGTAACGGTAATGATTTATTCTTTCATGGTTCCTGTGGGTCAGGAAAGGTTTGTCTTTGCTCCACAACATCTGTCTGGGGTCTCAGCTGGAAGGCGTAGAGGCTGTGACTGGAATCATTTGAAGGCTCATTCGTTCACATGTAGCCATTGCTGCTAGTTGTCAGATGGGGACATGGCTTCCACTCCACGCAGGCTTCTCTGTGTGGTCAGTGTACATGGGTTAGGTTGGGCTTCCTCACATCATGGCGGCTGGATTCCAAGGGCAAGCATCCCACCAAGAAAGAGCCACGCAGATGCTATATTCTTTTATGACCTAGCTTTGGCTGTCACATAGCATCACTTCTGACACACACTATTTGTCATAGCAATCACAAGCTCCCTACCTAGATTCAAGGGAAAGAAATGTAGTTTCCCTTTTTGGCAGAAGGAATTTAGTCATATCATAAAAATAATATGTGGCACAGGAGATATATATATATATGCACATATATATTTGTACAGCCATCTTTGAAAAATATGTCACATCTAGATTACTAACATAAAGAGAATTTTGGAATATCCAACTCAAACGTGCCATTCATCATATAAAAATAATAGAACACGGTGGCTCAGTCGGTTAAGCATCCAACTTCAGCTCAGGTCACGATCTAACGGTCCATAAGTTCGAGCCCCACGTCACGCTCTGTGCTGACAGCTCGGAGCCCGGAGCCTGCTTCAGATTCTGCGTCTCCCTCTCACTCTGCCCCTCCCCCACTCACACTCTGTCTCTGTCTCTCAAAAATGAATAAATGTTCTAAATAAATAAATGAATAATAAAAAATAATAGAACAGAAAGTTTTAGCAAACAAATTTAGGTGGCAAAGTATATCGTGTATGAAACTCATAGCTAAGTCAACTGTCTTGTCTCTGTGCCTTCAAACACACATGCCATAGCTATATATACAAATACTACCACCCCATCAAATAATATCTTTCAGAGATTTGAGTTTTTAAAAACTCTAAAGAATTAATGTGCCTGGCATGTTCTAAAACGTGTTGCAATAAAACAAAGCAATGATAACCCAAGGTCCATTATAGACCTTTGACCAGAAAAATACTGTCATCTCAAGGTTTAGATGCTTGGCCTTGCAGTCTCTCGTCTGATGAACATGTTGACAAATTGCCCCCTTCTGCAAGCCACAGAGGCATTAATTGGACTTATCTGAACTTGATCATAAAAGGTTCTCGGATAGTTTTACAATGGGAGACCAAAAGCCATAATCACATGAGTGGCCACTGCTCACACTGTGGTCTGCACTGGACAGGATGCTTCATGTGTAGCTGGCCTGTACTCTTTTACACCCAAACAGAAACTTGCAAGAAAAGAACATCACAGCTTTGGCTGTCAGTGCACTGTTCCCCTCCATTCACCCTGAAAGTTTAAATTTAATACCTGCCTGCCAGCCTTTTGTCTGTCATGCCACTGTTACACTTCTGCACACTTTATCCCTGATTCAGTGAAGGAGGAAAGACAGATATCACTGAAATAATGGGGAGGTCCCATGATTCACCTTTAAGGTTGCCAGGGTCCTATTGCACCTGAGTAATCACTGATGTGACCCGTGAAGCGTGACCCAGCACTGAGTGGTCACAGACTACGTGTTACACTTTAGCACTAATCCTAAAGTGTATGTTAGGGGATTTAAAGCCAGATGTTTCTAATCTAAAAGGCATGAAAGCATCATATTGATCCAGCAGACAATGTTACGAAACAACTGTATGGCCCATAGACGATTGCAACCAGTTAAGGGTTAGGAAGGGGAAGAATTTCTCTCCCAAGTCCACCCTCTTTAAATCTTTGAAATTTCCCAGGGTAGCTGAGACAATAACCCTTGCTCTCAGTAGTTACAACAGCTATAACAGAACAAAAATTTCATTTAGACGTAAAGCTAACATATTTTGGTAGTTCTGGGGTTGGTGTTTTTTAAGAAGTATAACCACTGGGAGCATTAGCACATTAGAAACCGGACCCCAAAGTGACAGATCTAGGCATAAAGAAAGCTTTTTAAGGAAAACTGTGGCTTTCACAGAGGTCAAATGCCAACAAACATCTATTGCTCTCAACATTAGTGAATATTTTAGGCTTAAACATTAAAAAGACTGCAAGTAAACAGATACAGATTGGCCCAGGGAAAGTCATAATATAGCATTCATTAAAGTCTTTGACCTTTACATGTACTTATTTGAAGCTAGGCCCAGAAGTCATCTTGCTGATGGTCAAAATGATTGCTATATGACAGAATGAACATTCTTCATGTGCAAAGTTTACCAGCCTGTGAGGTGGTGGTGAACAGGTGTTTCCTACAGCTCCACTGCCAAAACCAGTCTGCTCAGTGAGATTCAGTAACGAAAACAGTGTCGGTAGATATCTAGCTCCAGCTTGAATGATCTAGGTAAATGCTCAAATATTTAAGGTGGACTTCCCCCTTATCATTCTCCAAGATGGTGCCTGGGTATATTAGAAGTATGGAGTATATGGCCTTGTGACAGTGTGAGGGCTAGAAAATGAAATCCTCAAATTTCTAGTGCCTCTGAAGACGCTATGCTGTAGTCGATCTCTGCTTTTCCCTGCACTGACACTGAGCCAGTGTGAAACTGGCCTTTGGAGTGGGCAGGAGCTTACATTCACGCATCTACCCCTGGATGGAGTCCACGATTCTGACCATTTATCTCTGATCCTGCAGCCTCTTGCTCCTAAAAGACCCTCAGCTCTCTTGGTTCTTTTGCAGTCTCTCCCCAGGGCATTCGGGAATATTCATGTCTTGGATCCTCTGTAGAGTTGAATTCATCTGGAACTTGTATCCACCTAAATAGATGATTATATCAGTATTATGAAATTAAATGCCAAGCAGGAGAAACTTATGCAAAACTCCCAAGTGTCTTAGGCAGAGGACACAGAGAAGGGGTTTATCCTGCTGACTCAGTGTGTGCAAGCTGAGCTTGTACAGTTGGGGGTAGAAAGAAGGCATCATCCTGGGTGTGAGGCCCCTCCTATTCACAGGATGAGTAGAAGAGTAAGGAAAGATATGTGGCCTGGGACAAAAAGAGAAAAAAATGGACAAATGAGTAAAAAGTAAATCAAAAAGATACAAGATGACATGAGTAATTACGGTCTGAAGCTAGAAAAGCTTAAGACAGGAGAAAGGCAATATCTGGGTTCAATCAGGGTGGGAGGTAAACTGAAGACAAAATTAAAAGTCTATCTGCTTCTATAATCTTGCTTTAGAGCTATGAAATGTAGCTTCTGTCATCCTCATTTAGAGTTATTGTATCAAGTTTCTATTTCTATCAACTGCTAGGTTAATATGGGAGGCCCCCATAACATGGATCTTACTGGAATTCTTTAACCTGTTGATGAGGTTACTTACAGATGTTGTGACCCCCAATACCCATAAAAGTCCTAACAGGCCCCTTTCCTCACAGGAATCTAGTAACTTGCCTGTGCAGTGATCTGGTTGTAACAATGGCTAGAATCTTGTCGTCTTCCTGGTACTCTCGCCCTGCAGGCAAAAAGTAAGAGGAAGTGATGACTTTTTCTTTTTTTCACTATAATTCATTCAACAAACATATGTTGAACTCTTCCCATGTCTAGGCTCTATTCTAGTACAGTGGATGCAGTACGAGAATAGAGAACATACGGTACTAGAAGAGAGTCCTATGGTAGAGAACAGGACAAAACAGGTTCCAGTGCTCATGGTGCCCATGTGCTAGCAGGAAAGAGAAACAATAAACAAGCAAACAAATAAATTTGACAAGGGCTATTTTCATCATGCTCAAGAGAATCCTTGGAAGATTTCACCCTAAAGCCTTTTTGAGAAGGACACGGTCAACCATATTGATCACACTCTTCCCTTCGAATGGCAACACGTTGAGTGGGTACAGGTATGTGAGTTGAGCGTATGCCAGTGTGTATTCAGTGATTACAACCGATTCATCACTTTGCTATCAATTGCAACACCATCATACCATTGCATATAAAACGTACCACAGCTTTTCTGATTAGTAATATGTGAGGCACCAGAAGAGACACAGTGGGATGCCAGGAAGCAGGATCTATCTCTGTCCTCCCCATACTTACGATCTAATGGTGGAAACAGGCAAGTACATATGTAATGAGAGTAGAAGGGAAAAAAAAATGTAAGTCCTAAAAGAGAAATGAAGTCCAACTGTTACAAAAGCACCAAGGCCCAGAGTGGCCAAATGACTTGACCAAAGTCACACAGCTCGTCAGTGAGAGAGGAGCTAGATGCCTAGCAAATACTTTTCCCACAGAACCCAGAAAATGTCAAAGTGACACACAATCGGCATCTTTCAACAGCTCCAAAATGGGACTGTTCTCTCCTACAGGGCTTCCTCCCTGACTATAGAGTCAGTAGCTAGAACTGCACATTGGAAGTTAATAGGACTGGATTCTGCTGGGAAATTTGGTAAATCCTTCACTTCTGTTTCTATTTCTCCCTCTGTACAATGAGGCAGACAAGACAGAAGTCAATCCTCCAGCCTGGGGGGAGGAGAAAGGAAGAAAACTAACAGTTTCTGATCTCTTACTTTACACGAGGTCCTGCGCTAGACCCCATATCACATGTGCCATTTAATCCTCAATGACATCTCAGTGTGGCAGAAATTACCCCCATTTTGTAGATAAGTACATGAGTTAAAAGAGGTTAAGACCCTTGCCCAAGGTCACACAGCTGGGCTAGAGCCGGGATTCAAAAGCAGTCTGTCTGCTCCTAACCTCTGTGCTAAGCAGCCACCCACTGGAATAATCTGAGCGCCTTATTAAAAAGGTACTCTATGGGTCCAAAACATTAGAAGCAATATCAGCCATGTGAAAAGCCCCGCCATAATTGTGAATAAAAAGCCTTCATTGGCCTTTTAATTTTAGGACTTAAACACTAAGATAATATGTTTTATAAATATACAATTTAATATAATTTCCCTTCAAGTAAATTGTATTTTTAAGAGGTTTCCTGTAATTATATCCACGAAAAGAACACAGGCAGAATTATAGAACCTCTGAGGCGAAGGAAGAGCATAAAGAGAGAATTGTTCTACCTGGAAGAGAAGCCAGTGTGTTAAATAGTCACACACACCGAAGATTCTGTGCACAGGCCAGCTTCTCTCCCTCCTCTCCACCTCTTGCCACCCTCCTGCTGTCCTGTATCAATGCTAATTCATCCAGCTCTTCTCACTTCCTTTTACAACCTAGCTATCCCCCTTTTTTTTCTTCTACACTCCTCCTTAAGGACCTAGAGTATCAGAGGATAAAGAACACCTGAAGGCTGACGTGACCTGAATCACCATGAGCGATTACAAGCTGTGTAACTACGAGCCAGTGATTTCAACCCTCTGAGACTCGGTCTCCTCAGCTGTAGGGAGAGAACGTGATCCCTACTTCTCTATTGTCAGATGACGGAGACGGAGAGTGGGATACTTCTGTAGTATCTGCAGCTGAGGGAATGTTTTCCCCTTTCAAAATAACATTCCAAAGCAAGAAACTGGGCATGTCATACCCACTGCCTGTTGCCCATCTTGCTCATCCTCAGCCTTCTGCAGAGGGGAAAGAAGGCGGCGAGTTTTGGTGGGTCCATTGCTCTTAAAATTGTCAAAGGCAACTCTGGAAAATTACCTACCTGAGAAAACTTCAGCTTGTTTAATACGGTTAGTGGGCTTTGGGCACAGAAGCCAACTGGTCCTAACGCCAACACTTGGTAGCAGTGTGACCTTGAACTAAGTGGCTTACTCTGTTTGATTGTCAATCTGTAACTTGGAAATAAAACCACTACCGGCCTGGCTTCCCTCACAGGGAAGGTGTGATCCCTGGTGGCATCAGGGATATGAAGGCACAGACGATGCATCAGTTATAACTTTACGGGCCCAGCATGCTTCTGCCGCGCGACTCTGCTACTCATCAGTTATAACTTTAAAATGATTGGAACTGCCTGGAAAAAAAAAAAATCAGGAGAGCAGAACACAGATCTGTTCCCACTCCTGGAAAGCAAATTACTTGTGCCCCTGAAGGCAAAAAGTAAGTCAGAATTCAATTTCTTAATAAAACAGATGACTTCTAACCCTTTCCTCACATCTATGTTAGTACTGGTTCTCCAAAGACAGCCTGAAACTCACTTCATAATTCGTACCCTCCTCTGATCAATGCAGCTAATGTAATTTCAAAATCCATCCAATAAATAAAAATTATACTCCAGTCATACCTAACTATCCACAAGAACCTTCAAGTCAGAGAGTGTCTTATTTATCTTTTCATCCCCGGTATTTAGCACAGTACAAATACAGAAGCTCAATAACTGCTGAATGACTGACTACATGGAAATCATTTATGTGTGTATATGTGCATGTGTGTATAGTAGATGTAGGACATACTACCAAATGCACATCCTGAGCACTTTTTCAGAATAATTAGCCATTTGAAGTCTATCCAAAGCGTAACCTTCATGTCTCATAGGACTTGTGTGAGCATTTATTATAAACCTAAAAGATATTTTATCGGAATCAAGAATTCTCATTAGTTATATCTGATACACTTAAAGAGAAAGAAACATTAATCATACTGCTTACTCCAGTGTGCGTCAGCATTTCATGCCTGAATTTCACTCCCTACAAATTGTGTCCAAATATACAGACCTCGGCAAAGGAACTAATACCACCGTAGCCACTGTCTGTGGAGGATTATAACAATACCAACTACCCAGCAGATCAGCTTACAACTCAAGTTTCTCAAAAGTACGAGGACTTCACACTGGAAATTTCAATACTCTCAAGAAGACGAAATGAGTAATGTCAGTGCCAGGCCAGAAAGGCACACGCACACGACTTTTATAATGCTTGCATGCAGTATTTGCTTCATGGAATGCTGCCTTGTATGCTATATATGAATAGAGATGCGGCCCTCACCATGCCCATCTGGAGTGCAAAAGCCCTTTGTCTATAGCGTGGAGCAGGCTAGTTGTATAGATCTGGCTAGCTTTGCATTGGAAGACCTCCCAGGCAAGGCAAGTTGTTTCCCACCGCCCCCCCCCCCGCCCCGCCCCCAAGCATGGTGCCTTATACCAGTACCACTGGCTACTACATCACCGGATTTAAAGGAGGTGCCCAGCTTTATCCAAAGTTTTGCACACTCAGATGAGACCTCCAGTGTTGAGTGGGAGTGTCGGCCATTCCATGACACACTCGCCAGTTCAACCCACTTGCAGTCTGGCAACCTAGAGAGCCCGCAGACCCCCTACCCACGAAGGATAGAACCATGAGCTGAAAACCACCCCTCCCCTGCTTAATTTTTAACTCTACTTTTTTACTTATTTTATTTCTTTTAAATAAATTTATTTATTTTTTCTGAGAGAGAGAGGGCAAGAGAGCAAGTAGGGGAGGGGCAGAGAGAGACGGAGAGAGAGAATCCCAAGCAGGCTCCACGCTGTCAGCACAGAGCCCAGTGCAGGGCTCAAACCCACGAACCATGAGGTCATGACTCGAGTTGGAATCAAGAGTTAAACACTTAACTGACTGAGCCACCCAGGCGCCCCTACTTTTATTTTTAACTTGTCAATGCACTGATAAAATTGTATTTATTCAATTCAGTCTCCTAGTTCCTGCTTCCTTCTCTCCTACTTCTCTACCAAAAAAATAAGCTGAATAGCTCATTATGTCATAGAAGGAAGATAACAGTTCCCACCTCTCACTTATGAACTAGAACATGTGAGTAGGATGTCCTGTTTTTAAGAGAATGTGGGCAGACAAGAGTCAAGATAATGCATAATCTATAGTCCCTGAGTAGGTAGCACAATCCTTTCATGCAACATTCAGGTTTGCAAAGAAAACATAGTTATTTTATGTGCCTTTATAATTGATTAAATCTTCCTAAGGTCATTGCTTGATGGTAATGATGGAAGTGTAAGGATGAGGATTGGGGGGAGTGTCCTTTAAGCCAACAGAAACCATTAATTAGAAATACTTTATGTAAATTTGTGATTGAGTTTTCCTTCATAAGAACTCTTACCGTAATTATTTTTCTATTAGGATATTAAGATTCCATCTCTGCAAATCTAACTTCCTTTTACTTACTCTTTTAAAGCCTTCATTTATTTCATTTCATAAAAATTGCTTCTTGCAGATGGATATAGACCATGAAAATGTTATATTGATTAAAATTGCAATGCTTTATCTACCCCTTACTACAGAAAGGCTACTACTAAAACAAACAAACAAAAAATAAGCTATTCGCATTTGTCTAGATTTGAGGGAGGAAAATAAAAGACACAAAATAAAATAAAATACATGAAACTAGTTTTCAAAACAGTGGCCATCAGGCAACAAAATACAATTATCCCTGAAAGATGGGAAAAAGTGAAGTGTGTCCTATAACAGCCCCAGCTTACTGCCTGTAGTAATTTTCTAGGTCATGGAACAAGGAGGGAGACCCCAGGTAGAACACATTTGTCTCCCTGAGTTGAAGAAATTAAGCTGTGTGTCCAAGGAGACTGAGGTGGCTAGAGTTATAGGATACAACATCAGAGAAGAAAATACTATACAGAGAGAGAACTATGGAGATCTGCAAATGGTTCCTCCTCCAGTCTTTAGCTGGGTACTAATCAGCATATGCATGTGAGGACACTATCCAAAGATAGGGAGAGAATTAACCAAAAGGATTAAAAGTAAATGTGCCTGGTACTCAGTGCTAGGACACTGTCTGATCCCTCCATCCAGCTCTTTCAGCCAGACTGGAAAACCTCATAACAGACTGGGGATTTTGTAGAGTATTCAGAAGGGTTTGCCTCACTAGTGGAGAAAATTACTCCCATGCCAAATACTCCGGCCCCACCTAACAAACCTTAAAAGACCTGATAAAGTCAATCTCTTAAAAGTAACTTAACCAAGTTCCAGAAAAAAACCTCAAGAATATTTACAGGAATAGAAAAATAGGGGTTCCTGGGTGGCTCAGTCAGTTAAGCTTCCCACTCTTGATTTCGGCTCAGGTCACGATCTCACGGTTGGTGAGATTGAGCCCCATGTTGGGCTCTGTGTTGATGGCAGAGAGCCAGCTTGGGATTCTCTATCTCCCTCTCTCTCTCTCTGTGCCTCCCCTGCTCATACCCTCCCTCCCTCCGTCTCTCTCTCTCTCTCTCTCTCTCTCTCTCTCAGAGTAAATAAACAAACATTAAAAAAATATCTGGCACTTAACAAGCTAAAATTCAGTGTCTAGTATACAATCAAACCTTACTAGATGTGAAAAAATCAGACAAATATGACACCTAGTGAAAAGGAAGGTTAATACAAAATGACTCAGAAATGACACAGGTGATAGAATTAGTAGGCAAGGACACTAAAACTGTTATTATAACATTTATTATGTAAACTAGTTCAGGGAGCTAGAATATGTGGTAGAAGAGATTCCAAAGATAAAAAAAATGATTCAAATCAAAATTCCAGTGATGAACCTGTAATGCGAGAGATGAAAGATAAACTGGATGGGATTAACAGAAGATTGCACATTACAGAAGAAAAAATTAGTAAAATTGAAGACATAGCAATAGAAACCATCCAAAATAATAATGATAATAATAATAAGGAATGAATGAAAAAAGACAAGGAACAGAGCATCACTGAGCTGTGGGAAACCTTCAAGAGGCCTAATATATGTACCTGGAGTTCCGGAAGGAGTAGAAGGGGTGGAGACAGAAAAAATATTTGGCCCCAAATTCTCCATGAAAATGATGAACCCACAAATCCAAGCTCAAAAATCTCTAAGCACAAGCAATGTGAAGAAGCCTACACCAAAGCACATGTAATCAAACGGCTGAACAACTGTTTTAGAAATGTGCCTCTCCCCTAAGGAAACTGGTTTCCTACAGCCCATTTCACTGCACCTGGAAGTGGAAAGGTGTCCTTCTTATTCCCCATCATCACTCCTGGACCATTCTCACACTTCCCTTAAAATAGTCTCGCCTTTGGGGTGCCTGGGTGGCTCAGTCAGTTAAGCATCCAACTTCAGCTCAAGTCATGATCTCACAGCTGGAGTTCAGGCCCCATGTCAGGCTCTGTGCTGACAGCTCAGAGCCTGGAGCCTGCTTCAGTTCTGTGTCTCCCTCTCTCTCTGCCCCTACCCTGCTTGTGCTGTCTCTCATAAATGAATAAATGTTAAAAAAAAATAGTCTCACCTTTGAATTTTACATCACCACAGAAATTATCCTCTACCCTTCATTAGTTGTCATCTACTGCCCATGGGTTACTCCTTGTCATTAATATTTTTAGCTCTTGATTCACTATCCCTTTCCCCAAGATTGCTATTGTACCATTTCTTGCCAATGTCAATATGTAAATAAATGATCTTTCTAACACTTTGCTAAGTTCCTTGACCACCTCTGTATCATAAAGTAAGTCCCCCACTGCTCCAGTGGTCTTGCCTAGAACCTTTCATTAGAGTAATTCACCCCTTTCATATCTCTATTTTGTGCATCCCATTTCTGGCCTTGCTTCACATTGCACCAAGAAAATTGAAGAAATCTGAATAGATCTTCCACAGATATCCCCCAAATACATCTACCTACCTAGCAGCATCAGAGCCATCTACTCTTCATTCACTAAAAGAAGTGAGCCGTTCCTTATATATCCAAATCCAACTCCTTCTTTTCTTCAGAGACTTACTCTAGTGGTTCTCCTCTCTCTTTCCTGTACCATCGATGGTTCCCTCTCTGCTAGATCATTCCCTTCAACTTGTAAACATGCTATTATTGCACTTATTTGAAGAAACAAACAATAACAACCCTCCCCCCCCCCCACATACACATATACCTTCGCCTTTAAAAAATAAGCATTTTCTGTAATTGGAAGTAACTTCTTATTCTCATCATTAGTAATTGAAGGGAAAGAATTAAGCTTTTTGGAGAAAGTATACTTCATTCTCAGTTGATGAGAAAAGCTCTTGAAAAAAAAAAGCTAGCTAAAAATGTAGGGGGAAATGATAAATTTGAAAATCACCATCTAAAGTCCTCCAACTAAATAATTGATTTAGGCACTAAATGAAATAGAGAAACAAAATGTCCACATAGTGCCAAACTATCACTACACAGATTGTTTGCACATTGCAAAAGGGAAATTGTGCCTTTATAAATAGAAATAGCCACTGGACACAACCCTAACCAAATAATAAAAAATAGAAATGTAGAATGCCTAGACAACCTGACATTAGTGCCTCCTGACGAAATGCAATACCAAGTGCACAGCATCACCCATGAAAGATTACTGACAAAAGCGTTTAATCTAATCAAGCCTTTAAACTTGGCTGCAGGAAAATTTTATATACTTGACGGGTAATGTTGTCTACTCCATACTGCATTTCATTGGGGGATATATATATATATATATATATATATATACATATGTATATATGTGTGTATGTATGTGTATATATATATGTATGTGCATATATGTATGTACATATACACATATATATGTACATATACACATATATACATATGTGTGTGTGTGTGTGTGTGTGTGTGTGTGTGTGTGTGTGTATGTACACACACACACACACACACACACACACACTCTTAAAATTAACCAAAAAACTTTCGGAACCCCACCTTCCAGTTTGTTCACTGATCTTTTTTGTAGCAAAACTTGAAGCATCATGTATTAATTGCTGGTGTCAAGTCCTCCCTTCTAGTCCTCCCTTGAACTACTTATCGTCAGATTTTCACACCCCAACATGCCACCAAAACTATTCTTCACATGGTCACTAATGTCCTCCACGTTGCTAAAACCAATAATCAATTCTCAGTCCACAGCACGCTTGACACAGCACTGATGTCTGACCACACCTTCTCCTTGCTGTCCTTTCTTCTGTTGGGCTCAAACATCATAGCTATATTCCCCTCTCACTCATAGGTCATTATTGGTCTCTTTTTCAGACTTCTTGTCTCTCCTGGACCTGTGATCTGCAATGCTTCAAGCCTCAGACTTTGGATCTCTTTTTATTGTATGCACACACTTCCTTGGTGTTATCATTCTGTCGCCTGGCTTTTTCTACCATCTCTACACGAGATGTCTCCCACATGCCCTCTCTCTCCTAAAGGCAAAAATCATCTCTCTCAACTTAATCATAAACTCCAATAATATTGCTGCCTACTTAATGTTATCCCTTTATGTGTCTAATATTCACCTCCGGCCTTACCTTGTCCACAAGTGAACTCTTCATCTTCCTTCTCAAAACCTGTGTATTAGAAGGCGGAGGAGGGGTCAGCAATGTATCCTCCAGACTGAGAAGGCACTTTAAGACCAAAACACGAGGCAAGCCACTCCATACCACTTATACACAGCTTTATTCAGGGCAACTTACAGAGGGGGAATTGGGCAAACAATCCTGGGACAATGCAGCTATTCTCTGCCAAGCCCAGATCTTAATGCCCAGCTTTTATAGAGTGAGGGGCCTGATGGTGAGGTCACAGGGTAGTTATCTAAAATGAGGCCTTCTGGGCACCAGTCACCTCTACCAGTTACCTGAAGCGGGGCCTTCGGTGAGTCACTTTAGGGAAGATCAGGACAAGCAGTCCCGCATTCTGCTCAGGGCACACACTAACCTCCACAGGGCCTGGCGCGTGTTGTCGCAAGGGAAGTCATCGCACTGGCATGAATAAGATAAAGACAGAGACAGGCAGCTCAAGATGGAGTCAGTGTTGTCAGCCCTCCTACGCCCGTTTCATCTATGCATTTTCCCATCTTAGTGGATGGGGATTCCATCCCATTAGTTGTTTCAGCCCAAAAGCTTGGCTTCACCTTTACTCCTCTTTCTTTCACCCTATATCTGCTCAGTCCTGTTGGCTCTACTTTCAGAATGTATCCAAAATACAACTATTTCTCACTTTTGTCCAAGCAACCACAGCCTCTGAATCACTGCAAGGAGTCGCTCACAAAATGTCTCGCTGCTTCCACTCTTGCCCAGACCTGCTCTATTACTCTCACGACAGATTTTAAAAGGATCACTCAGAGGCACCTGGGAGGCTCAGTCGGTTGATCCTCCGACTTCGGCTCAGGTCATGATCTCACCATTCCCAAGTTTGAGCCCCGCATCGGGCTCTGTGCTGACAGCTCAGAGCCTGGAGCCTGCTTCAGGTTGTGTGTCTCCCTCTCTCTCTGCCCTTCCCCTGCTTGTGCTTTCTCTCTCTCTCAAAAATAAATAAACATTAAAAAAAATTTTTTTAATAAAAAAAATAAATGGATCACTGCACAGCTAAGTCTGGTCATAACAGAATTCTTATCTTTCCTACAAGACTCAACTAGATCTGATTCTCACTGCAGTAACTCTTTGACCTCAATTCCTAATACTCCTAATATTTCCCCCTACATCGCTCTGTGCAGGTACACGGGCCCTCTTACTGTTCCTGGTACAGTCCAGAGAATGAGCTAAAACAATGCCACCAATGATTCACAGGTTTTTATGTCTATGGCTTCCTTCTGTCTTATCTACAAATACCCTTTGCTCTTCACCATATTCTAACAGAATACTTCTGCCTTGAAATGCACCATGAATTGGTAGAGAGAATTTTCACGTTAAAGGACCGTCCATCAGGCATTCATTCTACAAAGCCTTCACTGGTCACTTTAGCTCAAATCTTCAGTGGGTACAGATAGATGAGACACGGTCCTTCCTTCTAAGTCAAGGGGAGAGAAACAAACACAGAAGACCACTGTAACACAAACTGTTGGATACGGAGAGATTTAGAGGTATTATAAGAGCACAGAGGAGGAGTACTTTAATTTGGCTAAGGAGGATCAGGTATGACTTTCCAAAGGCGATTTATCTGAGGAGTTTAAATCTTTTCACCATTGTAACAGAGTGACCTGAGACATGCGGCAGAAAATCCCTGACATCAATCTGCCCATCTATAAATCTGGAACGTTAAACCCCACCTCACATGTTTGTTTTGAGTGCCAATAAAAATGACATATGCTCGTTAAAGTGTCAGGGGAGTGTTCCCTATAGTAATTGTGCTTCTCTGGCCTCCTGCCCACCACTATCCACACAGAAACAGGTACTTTAGAAAGTGTAGTAGTGTCTGTTCATACAGCTTCAAGCATCTGAAGAAATGAACTTATTAGCTCAGTACCCAAAATTCAATACCTTGAAAAACTTAAGTGCTTCTTACTTTTGTTCTAGCCGTATGCATCTTTTTGATATTTTGTGGAGGGCAACGTTATCACGTTCATCTATACAACCCTAGTCAATATGCATTGATTTGTGTTCTAATATTCATGAAACAATGGCTGGGTTCAAAAGCAATCCTCTGTTTTGGGGTCTATTGTATGCCGCAAATGAACAGCTAATAGAGCCATAGTTACTGAAGGCTGCATCAGAAAGGATGCTAATGCAACAGCCTGATAGACTGTTAGGGAATTTGAAAGAAACACAATTCACACAGAATTCTCTTGGCAATTAATTTTCCCCCTAACATTTTTCTGGAACTCAGTGTTGATAAACTGGCTAACACTGGGAGACAGAAAGGAACTCATTGATAAGATTCCTGCACTTTATCATTGAACACAGCACCCACCTCCGGTTTCCCACCATAAAGCGCCCAATGTTTTCTACTGCTTTTTAAGATAATTAGTAGGGAAAAGTCTTTTAGGAAGAAAAAAAAGCACTATGAATTGGGTGTTGTGGTGGTTTTTAAAAACGATCACAGGGACCCTTGGGTGGCTCAGTCGGCTAAGCATTACCCTTCAGCTCAGGTCATGATCTCACAGTTCAGGGGTTTGAGCCCCACATCTGGCTCTGCGCTGACAGCTCAGAGCCCAGGGAGTGCTTCTGATCTGTGTCTCCCTCTCTCTGCCCCTCTACCGCGCATGTGCTCGCTCTCCCTCTCAAAAATAAATAAACATTAAAAAAAATTTTTTTTAAACGATCACAAACTCTTCGATACTGCTCCATCAAGAGGTGAGATCTGTATCACCTCTCTTGAGCATCGGCAGACCTGTGACCGCTTGGATCAAACAGAGTAGAAGCGACATTCTGCATTTCTGAGGGCACCTCGCAAAAGGCCACGCAACTCCACGTGGGTCTCAGAACTCTCCCTTTCCTGATGCTCCCTCCTGGGACGCTCCCATTCAGCACCCAGCCACCTGGCTCTGAGAAGGGCAATCCACATGGAGAGGCCACGTGTATGTGCTCCTGTCAAGAGCTCCAGCTGAGCCCGGCCCTTACATCGTCCCGGCCCACATAGCAGACACGCGAGTGAGAAGTGTCCAAATAACTCCAGCCCCCGTTCATTTGAGCCACCACTTAGCCACATGAGTGCTCCCAGCTGAGGCCCCCGTCTGTGTGCTGCAGAGACACACCATATCCATCACATATTTGCGATTTCTGACGCACCTTTGTTATTTTACAGTGCCGTGTTTTGGTATACTTTGTTTTGCTACAATAAATGACTGAAAACAGTGGTTCATAAATGCCGTAAAGGGCAACAATTAAAATACCTAGCATGAAGATAACCAAAAGAGGTAAGTGTGTTTGTTTTTTTTTTTTTTTTCAGGCTGGAAGCTATACAGAGCTCACCCGAACAGACAAAAAGATTTCTGGAACTAGAAAGCTGGACTCAAACCTAAAATGTTTTTCAATGACATGCTAGCACAACTCATAGTGAGGTTTTTGGTGGGGTTTGCTTTTCTGTTTTGTGGGCATTTGTTTGTTTGGTAAAATAGTTGAATCCTCTGTCAAAACACAAACCAACAGAGTTCGGGGGCAAGGGGAGGCAACACAGTATAGCCCTCATCTTATTTACAAGAGAGGGTCAGGGGCGCCTGGGTGGCTCAGTTGGTTAAGTGTCCAACTTCGGCTCAGGTCACGATCTCACAGTTCGTGGGTTCGAGCCTCACATCGGGCTCTGTGCTGACAGCTTAGAGCCTGGAGCCTGATTCAGATTCTGTGTCTCGCCTCTCTCTGTCCCTCCTCCACTCACATGCACTCTCTCTCTCTCTCTCTCTCTCTCTCTCAAAAATAAACATAAAAAAAAAAGAGAAAGGGGATTAAACTTAAAAGCCTCACCCCACTGCTTATCCAGCTAAGAAAAATTCTGACCCTAATACCCACTTATAAATATCTCTTATAATATTAAAAAAATTTTTTTCTAGGGTCCATCTGGCTCTGCTTCTGCACAGAAAGGGTTAGCCTTCCATATTTGACCTCAAGGTCACAGGGTGGGACTGGTAAAGAGAGGCAGACTGGGAAAGGGGTAGGGGCTGCAAAACAGAGGGACAAACTAACATACCTAAGGCCCTCCAAAACATCCAGAACCAAGTTGGGGGAGGGCGAGTGTTGGAGCCTGAGAAACCAGTGCAGTACCCCACTGTTGTCCCACTGTTGTCTCACTCCTGTCCCCAGTCCCTGATGCTCTGGAGTGACCTGTCCCTTCAGACACCGCTGTGATGTCCCAATATCAGGATTCATCCTTGCGACTCACCAACCACCCAATTTTTAAGGTCTCCTCTAAGAGGGAGCAGCCCGCTCCCCAAATAAGCATGAAGAAAGCTGGAGGTCCTTCCTAGGAGGAAGGTATTCCCAGGGAAGGCCACTTTTGGGGTCCCCGTTCAGTCCCTGACCAGGTAGTAAATATGGTGCTACCTTGTCCTTAGAAAGCCTTGTCCTTGGAAACCTGGTCCACACTCGAGGCCTTGAGCTTGGACTGGACTTCCCTTGATTTCCTTCAGGCCAGAACCTGGATGCGCCAGAAGACCTGTCTGCGGGTTTGGGTTTGGGTCTCCCCTGTTCTCAGCTCGTTGCAGCAGGCAATCAGCTCATTCCCACCACACGCCTGGCCTTCACTAGGCAGGATGATTTTCTATCAGCCACACGGCAGGTAGATGGCCAGGGTCTTCTGGAAGCTCTGCTCCATGTCCGGACTCCACACACCTTCTGCATCTGGGTCCCCATCTACCTCAACCCACTTGCTGCCATCAGTGCCCTCCTCACTTCCTGTCCAGCCACTGCCATGTTCCAGGGATGCTGCAGCCGGAGGTTCCCCCATCTGGGCCTCTGGCCTGGGGCTGAGGAGCTGCAGGTAGGTGGGGCACTGCACAACCCAGAGTGTTTTAACTACATTCACTAACTTACCAGTCAAGTTAGAGAAAGAAAAAAAAAAAAAAAAGTCATGAGTTTTTATTTTACTGGCTCGTCAGTCTCATTCTCTGGTGATAGGCTTGTTTCTGCAAACTACAGCAACTCCAATGTTACAAAATTAGAAATAGGGGTGCCTGGGTGGCTCAGCTGGTTAAGCACCTGACTTTGGCTCAGGTCATGATTTCACCGTTTGTGGGTTCGAGCCCTGTGTCTGGCTCTGTGCTGACAGCTCAGAGTCCGGAGCCTGCTTCAGATTCTGTCTGTCTATCTCTGTCTCTCTCTGTCTCTGTCTCTCTCTGTCTCTCTGTCTCTCTGTCTCTCTCTCTCTCTCTCTCTCTCTCTCTCTCTCTCTCTCTGCACCTCCCCTGCTTGCTCTCTGTCTCTCTCTCAAAAATAAACATTAAAAAATTAAAGAAAAAAAAAGAAATAACATCATGGGCTTTTCTCAATGTTGTAGAGAAGAAGATGTAAATTCAAAGTTGTGAAATTTCAGATCTTAACACATGTTAAAAGATCATGACTATAAAATATAAAACTAAATAATATTTGTAACTGTCAAAATCTGTCTTTTTTAATATACAAAATATCTTTTAATTGTTAAGACTTCCCCATAACCCCAATTTAACTCAATATTTTTTTCTAAAAGATTTTTCATTACTAATTAACTTTCAAAAAGCTGAAGGTATCTCCTTTTGCACCAAAGGTTGTAATTTTCCATAGCTTTGACTTTTGTTTAATATACCGTAAAGAACATATTTCTGCTGAATTTTAAAATGCTACCATTCTGGGAGGTAAAGAACTAAGTGCTAAGTGAAATGTGAAACCATAGTCTTCCTTAGAAATGTATTTCTTTGAGAAAAAAAAAAATCAAAATGTGCCAAATATAGCTCTACAAAGAAAGGAAGGACATTCTTACTGATGTCTACTCCAGGAATAACCTCCCTGGGGAGAATTTTGAAAGGATCTGAGCATTTTAAACATCCTGAACTAAATTAGTTAATTAAAAATGTGGGTGAGCAAAGTCCACTGAGGTTAAAGAGAGAAGAATAGTCAGCAATCATTTATCACAGTGTCCTATTCAAGGATTTCAAGATACCTGATTAACAGTGGCAATTCTCATTTAGATTCCTTATCTGACGGAGCAGAGTTGTTATTGATCTAACAGTTGACCTCACTGCAGGCTTAGGGTGTGACAATAATAATCTCTGCATACCGTGTGCCTGCAGTCATTGACCGTGAGAGTAATGATTAGATGAAACACATGATTAAATAGCTCATTCCAAGAAACTCTCATTCCATTTCTACTGATGTCCCAGCCTTTCCACATGTTTCCATATCTTACCTTCATGTCCTTCCTTCTTGACTTCCTCTTTTCCTCTTTTGAAATGATTTATCAAAGTTTTAAAAGAAAGGTTTAGTAGAGTTAAAATTGTTAGGCAGGAAAACTTTTCCTGTACCCTCTTAGATTCAGTGATTAGGGGCATGCAAATCTAACTGACAAAAGACCCATCAACTGGAGAAAAAAAATACAAACGTATTAATATTTTGCATGCATAGAGTTCAGAAGTGAAACTCAAGCAGTTGGACTGTGGGATTTATATACCATTTTAACAAAGGAAAGGGAGTTAGGCTTTGAGGAACAATAAATTGTATGAAAGTAAGAAATGTATGAGGAAAACTAATGGAATGGAAGGGTTACCTTAGTAAGGTTCGTTTTTGCAGATTCATTTCAGTATGACTTCAGTAAAAGAGTTGTTCTCCCTAGTACAAGGGAGGGAGACACCTTCATAAGGAGAAATTTATGCCCTGCTTTTAGCAGATCAGGGGAAGGCAAAAAAAAAAAAAACCCAACCAAACAAACAAACAAACAAAAAAACTCTTCCTGATTTGTGGATTCTCAATTGCCTTCAGTTCAAAATGATCCTTATGCCAGAGTGGCACATTTCGGGGTGACAAATTCTGGACCTCTTCAAAATTATTACTTTTATTTCAACAAATCTTCATAATAGTGACTAAGAATGTCTCCCACATACACTGTACAAAGTGGTAATTTTACACAAGGGGGCAAAACTTGACCAAATACTAGATTTAAAATGCTATAATTTTCATAAAGAATGAAATAGAGACATAAAATCAATGCTTCCAGAATTTTTTCTACTAAAAATTCATGAAATGTCTGAAAGCAATGGGTTTGAGCTACAGCAACACAATGCTAACACATCTGGAGGAGAAGTGGAAAATACAAGCAATTATCCAGATACCTCGTCTACACAAAATTCAGCCATCCAGATGTTCGCTTTCCCCCCACCAAACATAGATGATTGACAGAATTTCTTTCATTTCTATTTGTGTCTATGAATATCCTTCATCTACTCTTATTTTAACAATGGGCCACATCCTCTGTAGTGGGATTGTTTTCTCACTGTTTCCTCTACCCAACTCCTTTTTTCTTTCAATGTATATGTATATTTAAGTAAAAAACAGTAAATTGCCTGTATCTTCTTATTTTAGAGTAAAGTAACTATAGAACAATGGCTGGGTGGTTCGCATTTTCTTTGCAGCATCTAGCACACCAGGTGCAGTCAATAAACATTAAGCCATCAAATAAATCAGAATTCCAAAATGTGGTCTGCAATGAAGAATACATTATAGTCAGCTGCTTATGCAGCAGGGTGAATTTCAGAAAAAGACCCAATTGATTGGCTTTTCTCAAACATTAATGTGCATACAAATCTCCTGGGGATGTTGTTAAAATGCAGATTATGACTCAATAGGTCTGAGGTGGGGCCTAAGACACTGCATTTCTACCAAATTCCCAGGTCACACTCAAGTTGCGGGTCCTTAGCTGAGTAGCTAGCAGATTGATGATTCGCAAGGGGGAAAAGACCAAATCTGCCCCTTCACCCTTTCTAAAGAATATCTTTTTTTATTTTATTAAATTTTTTAACGTTTATTTATTATTTAGAGACACAGAGAGACACAGCATGAGCATGGGAGGTGCAGAGAGAAGAGGAGACACAGAATCCGAAGCAGGCTCCAGGCTCTGAGCTGTCAGCACAGAGCCCAGACCGGGGGATGGGGGGGGTTTGGCTCAAACTCACACACCAGGAGATCATGACCCAAGCCAAAGTCAGCCGCTCAACCCACTAAGCCACTCAGGCACCCCTAAAGAATATCTTTTTAAAACAATATTCCAAATATATTTAATTATCAAAGGAATTAAAAAAATAATAAAATCACTTCTTTGAGTCTAAACATTTTTGAATAAATATAAACCATCAAGACATATTTTTAAAAAGCCTTTTAAAATAGAATCTGTAATCTAAAGTTAAAAGGGCTGCTTACCTAGGGGAAAAAAAGTGGTTTGCAAACTGCCAAGATCAGAGTTAACAAGAGGAAAGAGAAAAAAACAAAACAAAACAAAAAACAGAACAAAACAAAACCGGTTTAAAGCTAGATGTATAAACACAAACCAGTAGTTTAGGTCTTGAAACAAAAAAGTCAGTCTTTTAGTACTACCTGAAACGAGAAAAATAAAATTATAATTAAGTTACATCTTCAAGCATAGAATCCGAAACATCATGATTTCAACAGGTTAATACATTGGATTATCTGTTTTGAGAAAATCTTTGTGAATCAGAATTACATCAAGTCCTTTCTTAAAGTGTTTCCTTTACCGTTCGACCTAAATCATCAAGTAGTATTTGAAAGAGAAAAAAAAAGTCATTAATTCAATCAACATTTAACTCACTTTGGAAACACTACTAAGCGGTCTCCTGGGTTGTGGTCTGATCTGACATGATTCTAGCGGGGATTGTGTAGTCTAATTGGAAGAAAATACACACACACAAATAACTAGAGTATGAATTCAAAGTAATTGCCGTGAGAAATATGCAAATAATGGGTTTCAGAAATGCAAAAGAAGCATAAACAGAACTGCAGTTGGACAATAACTCCTTCCCAGAGTTTCTTGAAATGAAATATCTGCATAGAGCACTTAATTTTCTGAAAACACTCCCAGATCCAATTATTTAATGATCGTGAGAATTCTCATTTTGCATATCCTCTTCCAATTCAGACTAAAATGGATCCTCATTTGATGAAAATACCCAGACAACATACAAACAGCACTAACAATTCTCCAATGAATAACCTGCAATACTCGGTCCCAGCTTTCCAAATGTGTCTGCAACCAGCAGTGCTGGTAAATGTTTGACAATCAACTCTGGTAGGGAAGAGAAGCTATGATTTGTAGTGTTTACTGATTTCTTGGTGTAAACACTCTCACCATGGCTGATTTCAGGCCACTAAGGTGAGGTCACTGAAACCCGCACACAGTCAACCACACAAATATCTGTTGACATTTAGTGGTGAAGAAGCACGCAAGCTCTGGAGAAAAACTGCCTGGGTGTAAATTCCTGGTTCTGCCGTGAAAACTTGGGTCAGTTTTTCAACCTGTCGGGGCTTCACTTTTTCTTTTGTAAAGAGCAAATACTGATAAAATCTGATTCTTGTAAGGAATGAATAAATTAATATGTGAATAGATTATCATGTGAATATTTCCCACTAAGTGCTAATTATTGCTGTTAACCATAACAATTCTACCAAAAATTAATCTCCTAGTAACTGTCTAATCACAGTCTACTCACAAGAATTTTCAATAAAGTAGCATTTCCAACATCTTTTTACAAATAACCCTACCAATCATCTCCTCATAGGCACTGTTGAGACTCTGAATCTTAAAATAAGATGGTCTACATAAGTATGAAAATTCTGGTTCTCTGGACCACTATATGAATATTCTGAGAGATTTAATGAATATATTCATCCAGTATTGGGTCTAGGAAACCTTCACTTAAACAAGTTTTGGTGAAGATATGGAGAAAAAGGGACCCTCTTGCACTGTTGATGGGAATGCAAACTGGTGCAGCCACTCTAGAAAACAGTATGGAGATTCCTCAAAAAGTTAAAAATAGGACTACCCTATGATCCAATAATCCCACTCCTGAGAATTTGCCCCCAAAATACAAAAACACTAATTCAAAGGGATACATACACCCCTATGTTTATAGCAGCATTATTTATGATAGCCAAATTATGGAAGCAGCCCAGATATTGATCAATAGATAAATGGATAAAGAAGAGGTGATGTGTGTGTGTGTAATGATATAATGGGAAAAAACATATATATGTAATAGATAGAATATTATTCAGCCATAAAAAAGAATGAAGTCTTGTCAATTGTAATAACATGGATGGAGCCAGAGGGTATAAAATGCTAAGCAAAATAAGTGTCAGAGACGGATAAATACTATACGATTTCACTCACAATTGGAATTTAAGAAACAAAACAAACAAAGAAAAATGAAGAGACAGACAAACCAAGAAACAGAGACTTAACTATAGAGAACAAACTAATGGTTACCAGAAGAGGTGGGTGGGGGGATGGGGGAAAGAGGTGATAAGGATTAAGGAGTGCACTTGTAATGAGTACTGGGTGATGTATGGAAGTGTTGATTGAATCACTATATTGTACACCTGGAACTAATATAACGCTGTAGGTTAACTATACTGGAATTAAGAATCATAATAATTTGTGGGCTTGTGGGTGGAGCTAAGTGCAGCCATGTTGTCGGCCACTGCAGTGGGGTTTGGAGCTGCTGGGAGTGCCCAAGGCACCCCAGGCCAGGCCAGGTCAAGCCCAATGGGGCTCCAGTGAAGCGCAGCCAGAAAGCAAAGGCAACCCAAGCCCAGAAACACGCAGAACTCAGCCAAGGGAAAGGTGCCCAAGTTGGCATTTGCTGAGTTCCAGAAGCAAGAGTGTCAAGACTACCTTGGAGTAAACCTGAAGTTTATAACCAGTGCGAAAAGCACGGTGGCTGAGTCAGTCACTCGGCAGATTGTGGGCCAGAACTAGGGCTGCAAGGCCTGTGACCAGCCTGTGGCCAAGATGAAGAAGAAGGTAGCTGAGGAAGACTTCCAGGAGTTCCAGCAGAAATGCTTCAGCAGCTAGGCTCTGGAGAAGACACGGTGGGAAAGGTACCCAGGTCCCGTCTCCCCCTCTGACTTCACAGCCTCTGCTGGCCCCAGAACCCTGCCAAATGGCTGCCCTAGCACAAGGAAGCCTTGGGGCTAGAGGGGGAAGAAGGTGTGCTGGAATGGCGCTGGTGGTCTGGAAGCTCTGGGGAGGATGTGCACTCAGACCAGAGTGAACATCTGCAGGCGTGGGAGGAGCCATATGCCTTCCAGAAAACATTTCTTACTGTTTTGTTTGTTTTGGCCTCCCGTAGAGCCTCTGGGCTGTCTGCTCTGGAGAGGCCAGTTACTAGGCCCTCGGGGCCACATTTCTAGGAGTAGGAGGAGGGCTGCTGGGTGGGCTTCCAAGTTCTAATGAATGTGGACCCAAGAGCAAGAAAATTAATAATAACAATTTTTAAAAAGAAAGAAAGAAACCTTCACTTGACACAATGCTAACAGATTATACCACTCATTTAGGATTTAAATTTTGTATCTTATCTTGGCCCCTAATTACATGGCATCATAGTAAAATATTAAAACCAGAATGTGACCGGGGCACCTAGGTGGCTCAGTTGGTCAAGTGTCCGACTTCGGCTCAGGTCATGATCCCATGGTTTGTGGGTTCGATCTCATGGTTTGTGCTAACAGCTCAGAGCCTGGAGTCTGCTTCAGATTCTGTGTCTCCCTCTCTCTCTGCCCCTCCCCTGCTCACACTATCTCTCTCTCTCTCTCTCTCTCTCTCTCTCTCAAGAATAAATAAACATTAAAAAAAAGTAAAAAAAAAAAAACTAGAATGTGACCTTGAATTGGAGTTCCTTGTGTACAATGTTAATTCCCACGGTTCGGGCTATAAACTACTTTGAGGCAAAGTTAGGTTCTATCCGTCACTATTTCTACATTGCCTCTTCCAGGGCTTGGCACAGCGTAGTTGATAAATATTTGCTGAATTAAGATGATTTAATACTCTTTCCCAAAATAAGTCCCATTGTCCTATTCCCAGAAGAAGCAAAATAAGGATTCCAAAGCCAAAATCCTAGAACTACAACCCCTCTCTTTTGAAGAATTGTGAGACACATTAGCATATTAAAGAATCTGCAAAGTTTTGCAGTTAAAACACCTGCTTAAAATTATTTAACCTAAAATTTTCTATTCCAGGAATTCCTATTAATAGGGAAATTGTGTTGTTATTATCCACATCTGGACATCTTTGAGAGTGAAATGGGGCATGATTAATAATGATGCCAGGAAACAGGCACAAACTGGGCCTATATGAAGTAAATCGGACATACAGTCATTCTAGCTATGAATGGAAATGTGGAAGTTCCCACATCTTCTGTTATATGGATATATAGACCAAAGCTTAGAAAACAATGGTTGGCCTAAATCCCTTATTTTACTGATGAGAAACATGAGGCCACAGAGAAGTTCAGTTACTTCCCATTGGCAAATCCCTTGGAACCCAGTTACGAAGCAGAGCTGTGAATAAATCCAGCCTGTTGGAATGCCATTTCCCAATCAGTTTCTGATTTGTTCGATCCTGAAATTAAAACAGTTAATGATTTGGCTGTGTATTTTCACAAAGAAGAAAAGAAACTAGATTTACATGCTTTTCTCAGAGAATCATTTTTTCACATAGGAAGGAACAATTTTATGTAGACGCAAATGTCAATCAGATGTCAGCTGGAGACCCCTCGTCTCTTTGGAGATCTAGGAATAATTGTCTTAAGCTCTGAACAATCCCATGACCTAACAGAAGACCAAAGTTCTGCTCCAGTTTCTGGAACTTCCCATGGCCTATTGCTCATGGCCACCTCTGCCTTCTGGGTTCATGGCTCCTCTGTGACATATTGCATTAACCTACTCATAAAACTAGGTTCAGTTGCCCCAAAACAGAGTATACCCTCACAAATTCTTAAAAGATTTTGAAAACTTTCATAAGAGAAACAAGGAAGAAGGAAGGATTTAGTTCTCAGCAAAGCACATGAGAATGACAATTAAGCTATAGCATTTTATGTCTTTGTAAGCCCTGGAGACATAAGCTATAGCATTTAAAAAAATATTTATTGGCTCTCCATGCTATGAATTTTCACTGGCCTTCATATTCTTATCATCTTCTAGTTATTCACCCTTACTCCTCCCTTCTCTTTCCTTTTTTCTATCCTCCTCTGCTCTACTGAGTATTTGACCACAAAATTCTTTCCCTTATGCTCATAAAAAAATTACTTTCCTTTTGCCCTACTATATCTTGGTATCACCTAATATCCTTAACAGCGATATGATTCAAGTTTGGGGACTGTATTTGGGGGGGGGGGGGGTGTCCTCTATTCCAATCATTCTTCCAATGAAGACAGAGCATGGTTTATAATGGAAACCAGGTGAAAATAATATTCTGTCTCATTAAGCAATTATATAGCTCAATAAGAAGGTAATTGCATTTACTCTAAAAGAAATGATAGTAACTTGGACTAGGGTGGAAGGCAGTGAAAACAGAAAGAAATGGACAAATATAAGAGACCTTTCAGAGTAAGAAGTCACAGGTATTGGTGGTTGATTGGATAGGTGAGGATGAAGAGGAACAATCAAGTATAACCCCTAGTTCTCTGGCTTGCGTAGCTGGAGAGTAGGGGGTCTGCACTGGGCATGGAACCAGCTTAAGACTCTCTCTCTCTCCCTCTCTCTCTCTCTCTCTCTCTCTCTCTTTCTCTCCCTCTCCCCGTGCCCCTCTCCCTCGCTCATGCACACTCTCGCTCTAAAATTAAAAAAAAATTTTAATAAAAAAATTAAGAAACAGACATGGAGAATTTAAGCTGTCTAGCAACTGTCACAGAGATAAGTAATGGGGTTAGATTCAAAATCAGACAACCTGTCACATTCTAAAATGAAATATTAGAGAGGCTTAGAAGGGAATCTACAGATGAGAAGAAAGCATAAGACAGTTATGAGGAACACATGATTCCATTATCCTGTTAAGAAATCCTTTTAAATGTAAGCAATCGTCTTTCCCTGCCTTTGCCAAACAGGGCTGGCCAACACCAGCACCTGTTCACAGCACCCTGCTCATATCTGACTTAAAGCACCTGTTCATGTGCCACCATCACACATTTGCTGGTCTTACACAGATGCAAGCCCTACCACTGCAGGAACCTTACTCATCTCCTCACTCATCCAGTGCCCTCAGCAGCCCTTCTATAAACTTGTGCTGAATTAAATAGACAGGAAAGGATTAGGAAAGCAGAGAAGAGAGCCAGACAAAAAGGAGTGGAGAAGGATTAAGGAGGCAGCAGCAAGAGAAACCTTCTTGCCTGGTCTCCTCGCCTGAGCAGGGAAAAACTAGTCATAGAATAGGATGAGAAGTAAAATGCCTTTCCAGATCATTCTGCCACCCGGTAGCTTTTAGAAATCAGGATGGTCTTCAGAGAGGAGATGATGATGCAGCCAAGTCTGGAAGGAAGAAAAAGAGTTTCCCCTAGCCAATGCAAAGGTGAGCAAAGATGGTGGGTATTACAAGGCACATTTGGGAGCCCCTCTCTATCTCTTGATAAGTGCAACAATAAGGTTAAAGAACTCAACAGGGCCTGTGCTGAAGAACCTTCAGGCCATTCACAGGAATTTAGGCTTTGGCTTAGACAGTAAGGGGGTCTCACACTCAAAGCCCATGAGCACCAAGACAGATTGAGGAGACCTCCCGGTCAGATTGGGGAGCATTTGCCTTGTCTGTAGAAACAGCCTCCACTCAGCTTCTGCTTTCTGGTGCCAGGCTGGAAAGCAGACCCACTGTGCCCAGATGTTCAATTCCCCAAGAGGAACCAGAAATCTACATTTTTGTGCAAAATAACCCCAGTTTCAAGTACTGACAACCTCCTCACAGACAAAGGAAAATCACTGAATGTTTTAAAAAAAAAATGTTTTTAGGTTTATTCATTTTTGAAAGACAGAGAGAAACAGAGCACAAGCAGGAGTGGAGCAGAGAGAGAGGGGGACACAGAATCTGAAGCAGGCTCCAGGCTCTGAGCTGTCAGCACAGAGCCTGACATGAGGCTCGAACTCATGAACCGTGAGATCATGACCTGAGCTGAAGTCGGACACCCAACTGACTGAACCACCCAGGAGCCCCTGAATGGTTTTTTTTAATGTTTATTTATTTAAAAAAAAAATTTTTTTTTAACGTTTATTTATTTTTCAGACAGAGAGAGACACAGCATGAACAGGGGAGGGGCAGAGAGAGAGGGAAACACAGAATCTGAAGCAGGCTCCAGGCTCTGAGCCATCAGCCCAGAGCCTGACGCGGGGCTCGAACCCGTGGACCGCAAGATTGTGACCTGAGTGAAGTCGGACGCTTAACCGACTGAGCCACCCAGGTGCCCCAATGTTTATTTATTTTTAAGAGAGAGACAGAGTGTGAGCAGGGCAGGGGCAGAGAGAGAGGGAGACACAGAATCCAAAGCAGGCTCCAGACTCTGAGCTGTCAGCACAGAGCCCCATGCGGGGCTTGAACTCACAGACTGTGAAAACATGACCTGAGCCAAAGTTGGATGTTTAACCGACTGAGCCATCCAGCCACCCCATCACTGAATGTTTTTAAGCAGAGAAGTATTGTATCACATTTTCATTTTAGAAAGATTACTTATGCCTCCATAAGGAGGATACCAGTAGGAACGAGCGCTACTGAAATTGGACTGGTGAGCCTCAAGAAGTCTAAGCCAGTGATGAAGTGGGAAAAAAGAGTTTTTGATTATGAAATATTTAGGCAGTAGAAAATTAGACTTTTCAACTCAATGGAAGCAGTGGATAGCAATGAGATGGAGAAGCTGAGGACTTTTTCTGCCTAAAACTGCATGATGCTGAATGGAAAAGCTGAGTCCACTCAGACATGTTAATTACAATATTCCTATGAAATATCCAAAAGGTAATGAGTAATGCTATTCAAAATAAAATTATGAAAATCATGTAGCAACTTGAAAAAGTGATCATGCATTGCCAAATGAGGAAACGACTACAAATATATATCTATGCCATGATTACAAAAATATCCAGTGGCATACAAATTATATATGCATACAAAATGCTGAATGTAATTGTGAAAAATGAAAATGGTTTAATTTGTTGAAATGACAGAATGTTAGTTTTTTTCTTTTCATTTATTTTCTTGTGATCTTGTAATAATTGTTTTACAGTAAAAATAACAAAAAGATGGCCAATAGTTCCCGTGGGAATTAAGAGAAGTTTGCCATAAACTAAAGAATGTAGGGAAGGCTTGCTGGAGGAGGTGAGATTTCAACAAAGCCCTGAAAGAGTGGAAAGTAATTATTGCCTGAAGACAAATGTTTCCCTTGCTTCCCCATGGACAACTGTACCACTTCCAGGAACAACAACCAAAAAAATCCCCACAATTCTACTATCTATCGTGGCAAAGGATAAACAAAGATAATTGCAACCTCGAAACTAATCCAATTTGCATCTAAAAATCCACTTTGAAATTTCAAAAGATGAACCCATGTTTTGTTTGTTTGTTTGCTTTAAAGATGATGTTATAGAATGAAATTTTCAAGGACCTAGAAGTCAAAAAACCTGGATGCAGCACAAATTCATCCGTTAATTAGCTATTACCCCACAGTAAGCCACTCTTTTCCATCTGGGCCTCCATTTTCTTTTGTAAAATGGGGCAGTAGAATTAGTTGATCTCTTACGTTTCTATCCGATAACAAAACATAGTATGTTTCTCTGCTAAGAGTACAGTATTCAGATTCTTCACATAAAGCTTAGTTAGGCTTATAAAATTATCGACACACCCTGTTTTGTGTTATCCTTTTCTTTTCTTTTCTTCTGTCATTTAACACAGGGAATACTTCATTCAAACCCATCAGAGAAATGGATAGCTTGGATCTGTAACAAAGTGTTGTGTTTTAAAGCATTGATCAATAAATGTATACGAGAGTATACACTGCCACATACAAATTAACTGATCAGAGCACAATTTTCAATGTTCAAAGCAGAATAAGCTTCCCTGTAAAACTGGTCCCTTTGTGATATTTTTAACTTTAGTACTCCTCTCCTTCTTCTTCACCCTCTCCTTCAACAGAATCCATACTAACTTCCTCATAATCCTTCTCAAGGGCAACCATGTCCTCAGAAAACTCTCCTTCCTCCATGCCCTCATCCACATACCAGTAAACAAAGGCATGCGTGGCATACATCAGGTCAAACTTGTGGTCCAGGAGAGCCCAGGCCTCAGCAATGGCTGTGGTGTTGCTCAGCATGCACACATCTTGCTGTACCTTGGTGGCCAGGTCTCCACCAGGTACCACAGGGGAAGGCTGGTAATTAAGCCATCTTTGAAGCCAGTGGGGCACCAATTCACAAACTGGATGATACTCTTGGTCCTGATGGTGGCAATGGCAGCATTTACATCTTTGGGAACCACATCACCATGGTACAACAGGCAATAAGCCATGTGTTTACCATGGCGAAGGTCACATTTCACCATCTGGTTGGCTGGCTCAGAGCATGCATTGGTGATCTCTGCAACAGAAAGCTGTTCATGGTGGGCTTTCTCAGTAGAAATGACAGGGGCATATGTGGCCAGAGGGAAGTAGATGTGGGAATAGGGCCCCAGGGTGATCTGGAATTCTGTCAGATCAACATTCAGGGCTCCATCAAATCTGAGGGAAGCAGTGATGGAGGACATAATCTGACCTATCAACCTATTTAGGTTAGTATAGGTTGGGTGTTCAATATCAAGGCTCCTACAACAGATGTCATAGATGGCCTCATTGTCTGCCATGAAGGTACAATCAGACTGCTGCAGGGTGGTGTGGGTAGTGAGGATGGAGTTGTAGGGCTCAGCTACAGCTGTGGAAACCTGGGGGTGGGGGGGGGGGCAGAAAAATGGAGAACTCCAGCTTTGACTTCTTGCCATAATCCACAAAGAGAAGTTCCATCAGCAGGGAGGTGAACCCAGAAATAGTTCCCCCTCCAAATCTGCGGAAAAGTAAGCAGCTCTTGAAGACCTGCTTACTGGCCAGCCAGTTTCTGAATTCAATCCAAGACAAGGTCAATGATCGTCTTGCCAATGGTGTAGTGCCCTTGGTCATAGTTATTGGCAGCATCTTCCTTGCCTGTGATGAGCTGCTCGGGGTGGAAGAGCTGGTGGTAGGTGCCACTGTGAACTTCGTCAGTGACGGTGGATTCCAGCTCTACAAACACTGTCCTGGGCACATGCTTGCCAGAACCTGTCTCACTGAAGAAGGTGTTTAAGGAGTCATCTCCTCCCCCAGTGGTCTTGTCACTTGGCACCTACCCATCAGGCTGAATGCCGTGTTCCAGGCAATAGAGCTCCCAGCCGGCGTTGCCAATCTGAGCACCAGCCTCGCCAACACGAACGGAGATGCATTCACACACAGTTGTTGCTTTGCAGCTGCCAAGCAGATGGCAGAGAGGAAAAGGAGAGGTTGTTGCTTCCAACATCGTGACTCTTAAGTAGCCAATGTAAGAGAACCTGTCCGCTTTGTTGTTGATTATAGGGTATATTCTTAAGATCATCCATGCCCTTCTAACAAATGGGTTTATCACTCAGAAGCAGCCATGCAAAAAAAGAAAAAAAAATAGCGGAATGATCTGTTAAAGGTTCAGCTAGGGTGCCTGCTTAGGAACAATACACCGAAGACTTGAGACTCTGACCTCCAGGATGCAGTGTAGATGCTACACCAATACTTGACATGTGGTACTATGTCTCCAATAACTTGAATACAAAAGTACAAGAACAAAGAGGAATATGAGTGTCCCCTCTTATCATCACCCTCTGTAGACCACTTGTGGCATTTGTGCTTTCAGTTCCATAACCCTAGGCTCCTAGGTTCTAATTCCCAAAAGAGGAACACTTGCCAGGGGATGCAACGGTGGTTCCACTGAACCAGAAGCTGTACCTACCACTTGGATAGCCTGAATTCTCCATGGAAGTGATCACAGAAAGGAGTTAATGTACTGGCTGAGATAATCAACCTTGATTACCATGAGATCTTAGGGTTGCTTCTACACAATATGTAAAAATACAGACATTCACTAAGACATCTCTTAGTATGTGTTTTGTACAGAAATTGTTTATGTGACTTGTCATGCATTTTTTCCCAGAGCCACATATACACAATCAAGGGGGGCACTTTGTTGGCTTGTACTCCATATCTGGCCTGGGGATCAGAACTGGCCCTTCTGTTCCTGACGCCAAGTGGGATTACCATGCCTCACCAACTTGAGCCAGACCAGGCTGGCCCCCTGGAATGGATTAGGTGGGGAACAGGAATATGCAGATGCCCAGACTCTTAGAACTGTGAGATATAATAAAAGAAACCAAAAATCCAGCTCGCTCAGGACTGCACATAGGCAAACTTAATGACTAACCATAAATCACAATCCGGATTGTCCCCTCAATCGGGACTCCAACCGGGCTGTTCAATGCGGGGCTTCCCCAGTCAGAAGTTTGGATGTTGTTAAGTACTTGATTTGATGCATTAAGCCTTCTTTGTTCTTCTCTGTACTTCTCTCCCTCTATATGTTGACTATATAATTGTTTAATTCCTTATATTCCCTTTCCCTTATAATCAATAAATTCTTCCTCCACAAAACCGGAAGTGTGGTTATCGTGAATACTTACTATTATTCAGAACAGTATCACTACTAACTGTCATTGGCCAATTAGAACAACTATTACCCAGTAACACAGGACAACAAAGGACTTAAAATCCTCAGTAAAGGTCTGGGTCACCCCACTAGGCAAGCATACCAGTGAGAGTACTTGCACAAGGTGAGGAACTCTATACTGGATGGTGGAGGAGAAAAATGATAAGTATTACAGCCTCAGGACCCACTGAAGAAGCAGTAGTAGCTTTTCACTGACCTTCCTGCCTTATCTCTTCTAGGAAAATGCACCTTGAAAGTGACTCTGTGACTGGTTGGACTTGTACCTCTACTTTCCAGGAAGATGTCCTCTTGTTCTAACAAACAAACAAACAAACAAATGTCCCATATTTTAGTTTGTGAACTAGATACAACTAGAGGTCAAAAACGGATCTCGATGGTGCAAGGGGCAGACTGTAAGACCCCTTTTTTGCAATTTGCAGATTGTACTGGCTTCACTTATCCCCCAGACAGCTGCCATCACAACCAACAGACTCAGAATTTTTGTTACTTGAGACCAACCAGCCACACTGGAGTCCCCATATTCTCCTGCCTCTTTCTAACTGAGATTCAGATGAAATGCCACCCCAAAGAGCATTTGTTCTGGCTTCTAAGAAGCTGCTGAAAATGCTGGACGGTGCACACCAGTAGTGCTGAAGGGCAAACTGTGGTGCAAACCTTGACCAGGAAGAGCAAAGAGATGGAAAAGAACCAGGTAGATAAGTTCTCTTTCCTTTTCTCCCTCCAATGGAACGTTCTCAGTAGTGATTTCACCATGCAGCCTGGCCAAGTGGGTTGACCTGCTAAGTGACTTGCTATCTCTTTCAACTTCCTGTGAAGTAATAGCCTGTATGTTACCTCGCCCTGCTTACCATCCTTCCCTGCCTCACTTCCCTTTTCTCTCACTCTTGCTGCCCTGGACTCGTATCTCTCATAAAAAACATCAACACCTAGTCCTTGCCTCAGATTCTACTTTCTAGAGAACCTACATTAGATAAGTACATTATTCAGACTCCTTTGAAGTCAGATATGCCAGTGCAACTGAATTCTAACCTAGGGAATACAAGGAGAAATTATGTATCCCACTTCCAAAGTTGACACAAATTTGCTCTTTTCTATACAAACTAGAAAGGACAAAGAAAAAGAAAACCTGGGAACATTTCAAAGCCTCTCCATGGCAGAGCCTTGGTTAGCCTGTGTCCCTAAATGACAGTAGAGGAGTGCTATGTGCTCACTTGTGCACATTCCCATTACTATTACATTAACAAAAAATAAGCTTCTATTATGTTTGAAACATATTTGAGGTCTGCTGGTCACTGCAATCAGCATACCCTGGTTAACAGACTTAAACAGCAACTATTAAAGTTATTAAACCAGCAACTACAAATAGTGAAGATGAAGAGTCTAAAAAAGATATGATGCAAAAGCTAGGAGTCATATTTTCTTTGTTTTTCTTTTTTTGCTGCCAGTTTTCCTGAAACCATATCTTGTGTGTAAATTTGTATAAATGAAGTAAAGCAACAAAGTCACGATTCATTTCTCCAAAATTTACAGTCAACAGGTCTTCTTTACAAGCCATTCCCACCCAGTCACCCTTCAACCCATCTTCTCACACCTTCAGAAAAAAAAAAGCCAAATGATCTGAACTGGCAGGTGTTCATCCATGCAAACATCTTCGTGCAGGTTTTACCAACAAAGGCTACAGTCCTAGGAATGCAAGAGAAACTATGCTAGATGCAATCATTGAAACTAACAGACTTCTTCCTTTCTATCCCTACATGTTACCAACAAATGAGAGCAATTTTTCTCTAAAAAGTAGAAAAATCCCCATGCGAGGACCACCTCATTTCTGATATTACAGTAAATGGTGCCCTCTGATCTTAAAAACTCAGGAGGACAGCGTGCCCCATAACCATGACTCCCATTTGCAATCGCTGCTTAATCTCTTACACAAACCACTCAAATGTCTCCACCCACTTCATTCTCTTTCTCCCTCTTGGTACCCACATCATCCCACCCTAAAGATAAGCTTGTGGTAGAGTGGAAATGGGAGAGTTCTTGCTTTTCTCTCCCTGCTCTGTATTCAGTAAGAAAGCACAGATGCTGGGTCAGTCATGTGCTAATAAAGGATGGCAGCTGCATACCAGAGAAGCTGTGAAGGAGAGATACAATCCAAACCAAAGACCAGGGAGGAGATGAGTCAGGAGCACAGGATGAAGTCAACATCTGTGGCTTCTGCTGGAGGGAAAGGAATAGTTCATAGATCTTGCTAGATCTCAGCCTCGCTAACATGACATCTTAAATGGAGGAAAAACTGTACATTATCTTTGTTCATTCAACATACACTCACAGGGAAATTACTATGCTTAGAACTTGCAGAACACCAGGGGCAATCACCAGTGCAATGTACAAGATAATTAGATATGTGCTCTGATGGAGCTTGTGGGCTAGTCTAGAAACTCCATACTATACTCTCAACAAGGGATTCATTCCCACTGGCTTTCTTAAGAAAAATAAATTGCAAAAGTGATTATTATCATTATCCTAAACATCACTTATAAAACTTCTAAAAGCATCCTCTCATGGTTAAGATATAAATCTCAAGACCCTGGCTTCTGAACTAAAAATCAAAACAGAAGTTCTGATAAATTGAAATTCCCTACTATCTCTCCACGTTCTTTCCTCCTCTAAGGTCTTTAAATGCACTCTCTGATTTTTAAAAATGAACCTTTTTGTCATATCAGGGAGAGGTGACACGAAACAGTGCTAGATTAGTGTGCAGATTGAATACATCTTTTTGCTAATTAAAATATCAGGTACAGGCTGAACAAAGGCAAATGCCAGGAAACTTCATTCTTCATAGATGGTGTTTTGCAAATGGAAGACTGCTCGCACACGAGAATGGGTACAATGGCTGGTTCCTCCCCCAGAAAGACAAAGCTCGGGCATAATGGGGCCCAGTATGTACAGCCTGACAGACGAGTGGGATGAGGGGAAAGGAAGGGAATAAGTCCTGGCATGTGTTTAAAGCAACCCTGGATGTGAAAATGGCTCGGTGGTTATATTATTTTTGATATCTTTATCAGTTAGAGACACATCATGACATACTGATGTCTGAAGCAATATGAGTCTAGAATTTGCTTTAAAATATGTCATTAAAAAGGACCACAAAACATGGATATTTGTTAAAACTAGGTCATGCGCACATGGGTAAAATCTGTCTATTTTTGTGTGTTTGAAAATTTTCATTATAAAATATCTTTTGAAGAGCTACACACTGGGTCAGAAAGTTGTACACAGCTGAGGTACCAAGCTGTGAACCTCTAACTGTAGCAGCTGTTACAGCACCAATAAATAGAAAATTCATGAACCTTTATTGCTCATCGTCACCGAGACATTGCTGCATAGTGTGAGGAGGTTCCTCATATTTGGGGAGGAGAGTCCTGATGCGGTAAAAACATAGGATCACAGTCGCTCTTTGTTGTGGCACCTCAGAGGCGGCAGGCTGCTTTGGGAAGAAGCTGAACAACTCTTTTCCAGCTACTGGCTGCCAGAAACTCATCCATGTGGATGATGAATGCAAACCCCGTAGCTTTTATAAGAAGCGAATGGCCACAGAAGTTGCTGCTGATGCTGCGGGTGAAGAACGGAAGGGTTACACGGTCTGACTTAGTGGTGGCAATGACAAACCAGGCTTCTCCATGAGGCAGGGTGTCTTGACCCATGGCCGTGTCCACCTGCTGCTGAGTAAGGGGCATTCCTCATACAGACGAAGGAGGACTGGAGAAAGAAAGCACAAATCTGCCTGGGGTTGCACTGTGAATGCCAATCTCAATGTTCTCAACTTGGTCCTTGTACAAAAAGTGAGAAGGACATTCCTGGACCACTGATACTACGGGGCCTCATCACCTGGGGCCTAAAGAGCCCCTAAAGAGCCCCTAAAGAGCTCATCTAAAAAAGCTAGCAGAAGCCACAAACTTTTCAGTCCCTCTAAAGAAGACGATGTCCACCAGTATGTTGTGAGAAAGCCCCTAAATAAAGAAGGTAAGAAACCTACAACCAAAGTGCCCAAGATTCAGCATCTTGTTACTCCGTACGTAATCTACCACAAATGGCGCATTTCTCTGAAGAAACAGCATACGAAGTAAAATAAGGAAGACGCTGCAGGATATGCTAAATTTCTGGCTAAGAGAATAAAGAAGGCCAAAGAAAAATGCCAGGGACAGATTGCCAAAAGACAGGAGCTGTCCTCCCTGAGAGCTTCTACCTTTAAGTCTGAATCCAGTCAAAAACGAGACTTTTCAGGGTGCCTGGGTGGCTCAGCCATTGAGTGTCCGACTTCAGCTCAGGGCATGATCTCATGGTTCATGAGTTTGAGCCCCACATAGGGCTCTTTGCTGTTAGCACAGACCCTGCTTCAGATCCTTTCTCTCCTTCTCTCTCTGCCTCTGCCTCTCTCTTTCTCTCTCAAAAATAAATAAACATTTTCTAAAAACTTAAAAAAAAAAAACAAAATTTTCTAAGAGTAACAAATAAGATCAGACATAAAAAAAAAAAAGGATCACGGTCTTTGTTCTCTACACAAACTCATCCCAGATGCCACCTGTCTCCTTCTCCATATGGTTGAGAACCAACTCATGTTTACCTAATTCTACTGTTTCCATATATTTCATCCCGATCCAAAAACATGCGCATGGCCGCCTCTACTATGATATATTTCCCGTTCCCATTACTTAACCTAACAGTAATTATTTTTCCATATCATGAATCTCTCCCAATCAGTAATAATGACGCTCCCACCAGCTATTGTTTATTTTTTCCTAAAAAAATGAACCCATATCTGTATTGAATGAACCCTTCTCTCCAGCCAGTGTTCCCTCACTTCCCAACCCCCACAGGGACCCAGCCCAGGACTGGGCTGACTTCAGGCAAATAGTCTTTAGCTTCACTTATAGAGCTACTAACTAAATACTGGGATTTAAGCACGAACAGTTCATTCATTGATCCAATAGACAATTGTTAAGCACTTATTATGTGCCATGTGTTACAGCTACAAAAATAAATCAATGAGATATTAACCTCGAAGAAGGTGAAAATCTAGCATGTGCGATAAATGCAAAAACAATTGCAGTAGGTTGTAGGAAAAAATGCAGTTAGATATGTATGCTAGGTAGAGCGGCAACCTCAGTGAATATACTCACTTCAACTTTTTGGAATTAGGAGGTACAGCTATGAGGACTGGGCTTCCAAAGATGAAAAAAATTCCTGATTTTGCCTCTGGAAGGTAGAGCAGTGGTTTTTCAGGCATGTGTAAGAAAGCCTAGACATGAATTATAAAAATTCCATGAAGCTAGAACTAATAAGGTTGGAGGAAAAGAATATGAAGCTTCTTAATGCTATAAACCTTGTGATATAGTCCACAGAAAAGAAAAAGTCACTGAAAGCTTTTAAGCAGGGCTGTCAAACAATAATACTTGCATTTTAGAAAAAACTTCCCTGTGGTAGAGTAGGAGACGACTCTGAAGGCTCAGGGCGAGGCCACAGGATGGTTGTAGCTGTCCAGAGCACAGAAGACATACACCTGAATAAAGGCAATGACAGAGAAAGTGGACTCAGATGGCCCATAAATGTATTTACCGGCCTTGTATAAAGGTCTTTATTTCTCCCCCAAAAGAGTCTATTTCCTCTAATAAGTCACCCTGAGAGACTATTGGGGAAAAGCGGGGAGCAAGAATATTTGCCTGCTGTGCCCTATTATTCATTCCCTACAGATTTTCTCTCTTTCTCTCCCTCCCCATAAAGCCCTCAGCAAGGCCCAGTTCCTCCAAGCCATTTCTTGGCTCCTTTCTTCCTACTTTTTAAATTTGATTTTGAAGTAATCTCTACACCTAACACGGGGCTTGAACTCACGACCCCAAGATCAAGAGTCGCCTGCTCTACCAACTGAGTCAGCCAGGTGCCTCTCTTTCTAATTCTGAGCTCTGATCTGTACACTCTTCAGCTGTTTGGTTTATACTGTAAAGGTTCCTTGTTCTAGAATTGTGGCTACGTGGACCAAAGGCATCTGCCTGAGTGGACAAGAATATGACAATGACATGTAGCTACCACAATACACCGAAGTCGAGACTGATTTTGACAAGAACAAAAGCTTTCTGCCTGCTGCCCCTATCTTATGGGATTTTTAGGGTTTGGAGAAATAGCCATTGTCTGTCTTAAAATTCCTGAATGCCCATGTGAGACTGAATGCCATTTAGATAAATGAGCCATTTATAGTGATGGTTCCTATAACAGAATTATTCAGTTGGTTGCTCCGGAATTTGTTCCTTTTATTTTTAAAGTTCAGTGGAAGTTACTTTTGTCAAAGTACTCTGCAAACGTTGTTGAGAAATTAAGTTCCAGGGGGTAAGATCCTAGACAAGTGTCAGCTGGCACAGCAAAGGTGTCAGGAACGTTATATGTTTAATTAAGTGTTCACTGATCAATAACATAGGTATACTTTATCCCAAGATGAACATTGATATATACATATCATTGAGAGAGTTCATTCTTTGAGAGAAACAAGCCAGGTAATTCTTCAAGGCAGACAATTCCGGGACCATGACCTACACGTTACTTGGTGACATGCTAAGCGGGATTCCTGCTACCATTACTGCGTGGTCAACATCCGTTTTGGCCACTGCATCCTTTTCTTTCTGGGGCCTTGATCACTTCTCCTCTCCCTGCCTCTCTTCCCCAAACTCCAAGAGCTAAGACACTGTTTGCAGCTTTCCAAAGCATCCCGCTTCGGCATTTTCCCCTGGTCAGCCCCCTTTCCAAACTATCTCCTCCTCCAAACGAGCCCACTAACTATTTCATCTCCTCAGCTAGGTGTTAGAGGAGAGGCAATGCCTGGTTAAAACCAATTCACACTGGTGGTAGGAGTCTTAACTTGCATTGCAGTTTTCAGCAGAACCTGTTATTCCAAATGAATCTCTGATTGGTGGGATGCACGAGGGAATTATTTTTGAGGTGTGGGGAGCTAGAGTTCTTCCTCGCTGATTCATACTGACCAGAGCCATCTTTCCTCCCTCATAGAGACTCCTACAGAGTCTACATAAACACATGCTACAGCCCCAGCCCTCCAGATTACACCTAAAAAAAACCTCAGCAGGGAACGTGGTTTGGCTTCCCAGTCCTTACAGTCTGTAGTTGAGTTTCCTCCTCCGGAGTCACGGGCGCGCATTTGGACTTTTTCTACATAGGCTTCTGTGGCTCCTAGCAAAGATAAAAGCTATACTGATTATCTCTTGCACTGTTGTCTTTTCCAAATAGCAAAATATCTAGCTTGAAAGTTAATATTAGAGACGAATAGCGGGGAAACAGTGACCACAATGCAGACCCTCCTAAGAGAGTAAGTTAATATGGAAATCAAATAAAGGAGTGAGGTGCATCTTTATGACACTGCATTTTAACATCAGCTCATTATGCAGACAAACCTTCCCTTTATATATCCCAAACATTACCCATAAAATAGGGAACAAGTAGGAAGCCCCCGTGAGCACACACACTTCTCACTAATGCCCTTACGGTCAGTTCTGCAGCCAACTCAGATCGCTGTCTCTTCATTGCACACCACATGAAATGTGGCCTGCATTCAGGGGCCACATTTTAAGAAAAAACATGGTTCTTTTAATACTAAACACACTTGGCTTTGACCATAAACAGTGGAATTTCCTCCAAGTAAACACCTAGACAAAGAGAGTGCACCGATCATTTGGCTTTCTTTCAAAGAGCTCAAATTCTATCTTCACAGTATCTCCAAGCTAAGGTATAAATAAACTAAACAGACTCTCTCTTGTGTGCACTATGACAGAACTCAGCTTCCTGACTAGATGTGCTAAGTCCCAAACCAGAGCTTCATCTCTGCTCCAAAACCTAAAAAGCAAGCCTAAAATTCACAACAGGCCCCTAGAAAATCAAACCTTGGATATAAGGCCAAGTTCCACTACCTTATCATTCAACAAATCCATGATGAGTCTCCTCTCTGTGCCAGGTATTAGCTAGGCTCAGGTGATACAAAGATGAAGGATAAAAGAGAGTCCCTTCCTTTTTTAGCGGGGCTCACAGTTTAATGACATAAGCAGGCAGTTACAATATAGTGTAACTGTTGTGACAGGCCACAAGTCAAGGGCACACAGGGCAGAAGCATCTACGCCACTTAAGAGCCAGGGCAGGTGAACATCAGAAAAATTTCTTAGTGAAGAAGGCATCTAAGATGAGGGATTTTATTTTTATTTATGTTTTTTTTTTTAATTTTGTACTTTCATATGGTTTCAGGCTTACAAAAAAAGTTGCATGAATGGTACAAAGGATTCTCATACACCCTTTCTCCAGATGTGCTAAATGTTCTAACAAATATGGTCTCTCATTTATATATATATGAGATATATATATATATATATATATATGAGATATATATATATATATGAGATATATATATATGAGATATATATATATATATGAGATATATATATATATATGAGATATATATATATATATGTGGATATATATATATGAGATATATATATATATATATATACACACATTTTTAAAGTCATTTAAGAGCAACTTACAGAAATTATGCCCCCTTTACTCTTAGATACTCCAGTGTGTATTTCCTAAAAGCAAGGACATTCTCTTCCATAGTTTACAATTAGCAAAATTGTGAAATTAATAGTATCTCATACTACTGTCTTAACTACAGACCTTATTCAAATTTCACCAATTGCCCCAACATATACTATATAGCAAAATAAGTTCCCAGCTCATCCACTGCATTCAGTTGTCCACTTAGGACCCTACAGTCTGGAACTGTTCCTTTGTCTTTCCTGACCTTGTCATTTTTGAAGCACACAATCTAGTTATTTGGTAGAACGTCCCTCAATTTGGTTTTGTCTGATATTTTCTCATTATTAGATTTAGCATAAGCATTTTTGGCAGAAAATGCCACGGAGCTGGTTTTGTGTTTTTGTGATGAGTTTTGGAAAATGAAGACAAGTCAGCATGCATAACCTATTGTTACACGAATTTGCTTTTACATTCAGACTTGGGAGGAAGGAAGGTGGAGAGCAAAGAGAAAGGCTATACTATTATTAGCTAATATCGATCAAGTACTTAAGAGCCAGGCATTGTTCCAACTGCATTATATAAGTCAGCTCAATCATCCTCAGGACAAATGCTCTTTTCCCATATTTCAGATAAGAAAGACTGAGGTACATAGAGATGACGAAGCTGACAAAGGCAGCCACCGGGTTTCAAATCCAGACATACTGACTCTACTGCCTATACTGTCAGCAGAAGAGATTCAGTGACGGCAAAAAATCTTTCAAAAAGAAAGGCTTGCACTGAGTTCAGAACCAGCTGGCTTCCAGAACGGCGTGCAATACCTGGTCCAAGCAACTTCCGTAGAGATTGTGGCTTATGGCTGTGGCGCTCCCGCCCCCTGCTGGCTGCAGTCGCGTATTGCATGCTCTTCGCTGCTTTCTGCTCAATTGGCAGGAGCACCTCTGTGCAGAACAATGATCACTGAAATTTCTGCAGAACAGAATTATGCCTGACCTATGAACATGCATCAGGAAGAATTTGGCACCCCTTCCATTCTTCTTCTCTGTGCCTCTCAGCCCCCTGCCACATTCTAAACGTTGCTCAGCGGAATAAATCCTAAGCCCTGTTCTCACCAACTTCTTTCATGAAACTTCCCCAGAGAATTTTTTTTTTTAAAACCATGACAAATTTGGAATCCACTGAAGCAGTAAGGAAGCTAAAAGTTAAATTAATCAGAATACAATCCCCAGACAAGACAATCACTGCAGCCGAGGAAACCTGTAGGGAGGGTGTTTGTCCTTGGAAAATATTTGAAAAGGATCCAGTGCAGCTGAAGCAAATCATCTCACAGTAGGCTCTGAAGAGCCACATAGGATCAAATCACCAGGCAAATAAGATGATGGAGAGGAAAAATTCCCCTGAATGAATCATAAGCAGCCTCTATTTTCAATCAAATTCCCCTGCTCTTCAGAGGTAAAAGCTTGTCCCTCTCAGATTCAAAAGCCCCTGGGGCTTTCACAAAATTCCATTGTTTTCTCTAGTAAGGGGAAGAAGCAGAACTAAAAGCCAGAAGACAATTGAATGGCAGTCTTTAAAGGAGAGCACACTGATGGATTCCATATATATCCGAAATAGGCCTGGCAATTAAAAAAAAAAAAAAAAAGAAAAGAAAAGAATATGTATTTAAATTCCCCAAATACATCCTATTGGAAAATTTGCTCATTCTACCTTGATGGCAAAGACAGATGAGTCCATGGCCATTATTAAACCACTTCTAAGCTCCTTGCTAGAGAATACTGACACCAGGAGGTCCCGTGTGAGTATTAAGTTGATAATTTCTAGACACCTGTGTATCTGTCAGATTTGGAGGGACACAAATATATTTGCATACTGATATTACCAAACAGAGGGCTGAAACCTTTGCCCCCAGGTCAAATCAACTCAGTTAGACAAATGCCTCCTGGGGGTGGGGGGTGATTGGGCTAAGCAAGCCTGTTACTTCAAGGTCTTCGTGTTTATTTTAACAAAGCATCAAGGGTTCCTTGAAGAATTACTCAGAACTCCCCACTTTCAGTCTATCTGGAAACTTGGGCCTCCATATCAGTTATCTCTTGCCACAATAGTGCTGCATAACAACCTCTACACCTCAATAGCATCCAGGATTAAGCATTTATTGCTCTCGTGTCTGGGGTTGTCAACCAGAATGGCCTTGCTGATGGTATTGCCTAGACTCTCTCATATGTCTGGGGCCGATGAGACTATGTCCCACACCACCCATCAGGCTGGGCCAGTATTGTTCTCATGGCAGTGTGCTCAGCAAGTGAACATATGGGAAACACGATGCCTTTTGAGACCCAGGCTCAGATTAGCATGCTGTCACTTCTACATTCCACGGGCCAAAGCAATTCATAGGATACGTCCACATTCAAAGGAAGTAGACTCTGTATTGGAGGAAATTCAGCCTCAGGGCAAAAGGTGTAGATACAGGGATAGGTTAAAGACTTGGAATCACGAAGGGAATCATGGCCCAGAAAATAAAACTGGCTGGGAACTCTCCACATTCCCAGCATACTCTTTCTTCACATATACTCTTCTCAATGGATGGACTACAACCGGTGCTCTCTAGATTGCCCTGGTAAGATTGAATAAAAAGGAAATTCTTCAACCTTGAGGATAACTTTTCTACATGTGAGATCTGGAACATCCCAGCTACCTGAAGATATTGTATCAGAGCCTTTGGATCTGACATAAATTACCACTTAAGACCATCAATTTCTCATTGATAACTGGTCCCAACTTCATTCTAGAGCAGTCTCAGATCTAAGAAAAAGCAGAAAAATGTCACTGATGTTGTCTCCCACTATGTCACAACCTTTGGTCAAAAAATATACATCTAAAGGGGCGTCTGGGAGCACCTGGGTGGCGTTAAGCGTCCAACTTCGCTGACTCAGGTCATAATCTCGCAGTTTGTGAGTTGGAGCCTTGCATCGGGCTCTGTGCTGACAGCTCAGAGCCTGGAGCCTGCTTCGGATTCTGTGTCTCCTTCTCTCTCTGCCCTCCCCCACTTGTTTTCTGTCTCTCTCTGTCTATCAAAAATAAAGGAGTGTTTGGGTGGCTCAATCAGTTAAGTGTCCAACTTTGGCTCAGAGCCTGGAGCTTGCTTCGGATTCTGTGTCTCCCTCTCTCTCTGCCCCTCCCCCACTCATGCTCTGTCTCTCTCAAAAATATATAAACATTATAAATATTGAAATATGAATTACATATAACATGAAATATTATATATAATATGAAATAGTGTTTTTTTCTACCATGAAAAAAAATGTATTACGTTGCTGGTAGTCCTGCAATCTTTGCCATCAAGAAATCCTAATAATTAACCAAGACGGAAAATGACACAAGCAGTAGTCATAATAGGATCTTTTATTTCATGAGGAGCCCACCTAACCTGAAAAGAATAAAGGACATAATGAGTGTTTAGTCTGGATTAAGGGTATTGAGTAAGGAAGTGGGCAGTCAGAAAAAAGTAGGCTGCACTCCAGTGTTTATAGCAGCACTATCAACAATAGCCAAAGTATGGAAAGAGCCCAAATGTTCATTGATGGGTGAAAGGAGAAAGAAAATGTACACACACACACACACACACACAATGGAGTATCACTCAGCAATCAAAAAGAACGAAATCTTGCCATTTGCAAGTATGTGGATGGAACTGGAGGGTTTTATGCTAGGTGAAATTAGTCAGAGAAAGACAAATATCATATGACTTCATTCATATGAGGACTTTAAGATACAAAACAGATGAACGTAAGGGAAAGGAAACAAAAATAATATAAAAACAGGGAGGGGGACAAAAACGTAAGAGACTTTTAAATATGGAGAACAAACAGAGGGTTACTGGAGGGGTTGTGGGAGGGGGGATGGGTTAAATGGGTAAGGGGCATTAAGGAATCGACTCCTGAAATCATTGTTGCACTATATGCTAACTAACTCAGATATAAATTTAAAAAATAAATTAAATTTTAAAAATGTATACATATCTATAAACATCTAAAAATTTTTTAATTCCACATATGTGTGATATAATAAGATCTTAAAAATTAGGATACATAGATTTCTTGATCAACTGCAGTCTTTCTGGGTGAAAAATCAAAACACATACACTATCTGAAAATTTTTTTACTTGAAGAAAGGAACTAAGAACTCTTTTTGTGTGTGTGAGTGTGGGAGGAGGGCTTTCAGCTTTTGACTTTTGAATGGCCTTGATGAATTCTCTTATTTGAATATGTTCATATAATGACTCCTCAGTTCTCAAATGACTAGGTTTTTAACCAAATCATTTTTCCTTCCTTCTCCATTTCTTATTCATCTTTTTCCATTCCATAACTGTTCTACTACCTGTCTAGAAATAATATATAAATGGAAAATATATGACCCCTCTCCCCTCAGTTTGCAAGTCTACAAATATAATTTAACAGGAGAATCTAATATTTTCACTAATTATCTTTCCTTTACTACGTTCCAAGTGATTTTGCAAGTAACAAGGGTAAAAACTTACTCATGTTTTTTTTCCTTTTTTTTTTTTTCTAGTTTAAGTCAAGATTAGAGTAACAACATGACGAACCACGCTGTGCTTCTCTTGGTATTTCCATCTTGCTGAATTGATGATACATCAAGCAGCCCAATTTTTCCCAAAGGATAGGTTCACATTCAAAATATTAAATCCTTAACAGAGACAAATGAGGAAGCCATTTGAGATCCCTCCATTACTTCTCAATTTCAGTGAATCTCTTAATTTAGCCCTTTGAGCAATAATCTGTTCATTTCACTGTCATGCAAGTTCTATTTTACTCCACCTGACAGTCTGCCTACCTTTTTGTATATTGGAACATAAAAAACAATTTCAAGGAATAAAACCATCTCCCATAACATATCTCTGCTAATGCCAACCATATTGATTGCTTGACCTTTACTAAGTCGACTGACTTGATGGCGTATAATGTTTGAGGATTAAAGATGCTGACTTATTTCTTTTCTAAGTCAAATTTAAACTCTGACTGCCCAGAATCAAATCCTGCACACTGTCTCAACCTGTCCCTGCCTTGCATCACTCTCTCTGACATTTGGACACCACTTATTGATTGAATTTTTAGCAGGTGTCATTCAAGGGCACCCAGCTTGAGCTGGGCCAGCATTAGAATGGCACACTCCCAAGGGCCTAAAAATGACCCCGTCTGACCCAAATGTGTATCATCTTTCTGCAGAAATAAATGGATTCATTGAGGTTATCAGTTTAATAATTCTGATCCAATTATGATTATCATAATTAACAAACAGTCTTAGCCACAGAGGCATTCAGACTTAAGGGATTTTCCTTTTCAAGAAAGGAAATATGATAAGAATGATTTAGCGTTCTCATTTCCAAGTATTTGGGGTGTGAAATCCATGGACTAAAATTTACTTTTATCTAACAGATGAGTTGCTAGCGTAGGGATGCAGGAGCATCATTCAAGACCATAAACCTCCACTGTCACCACACACACACACACACACACACACACACACACACACACACACAGATTAGATAATGCCCTGGTCAAAAAAAACCATCTTTGCCAAATCTGATCATGATACTTAAAAACTAGCCTTGGCTGCATATCAATTGGGTTTTGTTTAACTTGTGTAATTTAACAGAATAATTTTCCATCTTTCAAAAAGAATTTCTAAGCACTATAAAAATGGCAAATATTTTATTCTTTTTTAAATATGAAACTTATTGTCAAATTGGTTTCCATACAACACCCAGTGCTCATCCCAACAGGTGCCCTCCTCAATGCCCATCACCCACTTTCCCCTTCCTCCCATCCCCCATCAACCCTCAGTTTGTTCTCAGTATTTAAGAGTCTCTCATGGTTTGCCTCCCTCCCTCTCTGTAACTTCCCCCCTTCCCCTCCCCCATGGTCTTATGTTAAGTTTCTCAGGATCCACATAAGAGTGAAAACATATGGTATCTGTCTTTCTCTGTATGACTTATTTCACTTAGCACAACACTCTCCAGTTCTATCCACGTTGCTACAAAAGGCCAGATTTCATTCTTTCTCATAAATGGCAAATATTTTAAAAGTCAAGCACGTTGTTCACTTTTAACAGCATATTTGGAAGTCATTCATGACCTCACAGATCAAAGACAACCCTTCCAGTTTCTATTAATAAACAAGACATTACTACTAGGCTTACTATGCACAACCAGATAAGATTATAAACACCTTCAGTTAGTAGAAAGAATCAATGAAGCACCACTGTTGACTCAATATAAAATTCAGACTAGAACATATACACCTTAACATCTTGTGTGGTTTAGCTTTGAGTACACAGGCACTATAAGACACTGGTCCCAGGGGTGCCTGGGTGGCTCAGTCGGTTAAGCATCCGACTTTGGCTCAGGTCATGAGCTCATGGTTCATGGGTTCGAGCCCTGTGTCAGGGTCTGTGCTGACAGCTCAGAGCCTGGAGCCCGCTTTGGATTCTGTGTCTCCCTCTCTCTGCCCCCTCCTCCACTCACACTCAGTCTCTCTCTTTCTTTCAAAAATAAATAAACATTAAAAAAAAGACACTTTTTCTTTCACAATCCATTTTTCCCCATTGACATGGAAAAGATGTCTTAAGTTAAATCGTATATTGTATAGTTTCACCTTACACTTAAAACAGAGTTAAGGTGACCAAGTTATTGGCCACTTTTAGTATGCTATTAATATTGTGTTCTTGGAAAGCCAGTCTCATTGTAAAATGAAATTTAAACATAAAGAACAGAATCAGCATTTTTTTGCCATCAAGGAAGAATTTCTCCCGTAAAATCGGTACCTTGGAACTAATTCACTTTGTCTCTCAAAAGTTAATTGTGTGTATCTCTTTGCAACTAACTCCATGTTCAGTGGTATGTTGAAAGCTTGAAATTAGTCACGGTAGGGGTATCTACACCACAGAAACGGGCAAACTGCTCATAGGTTTACAAGTTTAGTATTAGACAAATAAAGGTGTTCTATATCTGTATTGTCCAATATAGTAGCTCCTAGCCGTATGTAGCTATGGAACAACTGCAATGTGGCTATCATGGCTGAGCTACTACATTTTTAATTTGATTTCATTTTAATTTAAATAGCCGTATGTGGCTAGTGGCTACCATTTTGAACAGCTCAGTTCCACAGTGAAAAAAACAAGTGATGGCCTCTACCAAAAGTAATAGAGACTGAGGTAGCTAAGGCTTGGGAAGAAACCGAAGCACCTAAAAGGGGGGGGGGGGGGGGGCGGGGGGGGGTGTCAGGTCTTAGGAAAATGAAATGCAAAGCCCTTCCAGGTTGTGTCATCACTTTTTGGCTCTGCTATCCACCCATGTCTTCATTCTCAGGCCTGGAGCAATCAGTTGTGGGGACAGATGAAAGCTACTTCTTCATTAAGGTGACTCAGTAAAGAAAAGTGGCACCAGTGCCCTAAAATAATGGTTCCCCAATTTCAGCATGCATCAGAATCACCTGGAAGACTCATTGCACCATAGATTTTTGGGTCCTGCCCTCAATTTCTGATCCAGTGAGTCTAGGTTGGGGACCAAGAATTTATCTTCCTAACAAATTCCCAGGTAATACTGATACTGATGATCTGAAGACCACACTTTGAGAACCACTAGCCTCAAACTAATTTACAGCATCTCCAACCCCTGCTTCTTCAATCACAGTCCACATGCTTTTCACTCCAGCTGAAATCCTATTAGCTGTGTTTTCTAAGACACTAAAGCAAATCTCATTCATCTCCATTGGTTAATTCTGTTCTTAAGGTCTGGCGTTAAAACTACCAGAAACCTGACAAGCTCTCCTACTTCACCTCTTCTGGGGTCTCTGGAGCTCTGTTGTTCCCCCTATGCCAGATGCTACTTTCAAATGTACAGTGTAAAGAGTTTCTGCTCCAAGCCCCAGCTGTTTACAAAAGCTACAGACACCACTTAATCTCTGTCTCTCTCTCTCTCCCTCATAATACCTTCCAATAGAATACACTAAACACAAGCACAAAAACCAAAAACAACCTCTAGTATATACCTACACCTTGCAAACTCCTTGACAATATAGATTCAGCAGGAGCGAAACGATTTTATTTCCCAGAAGGAGGTGGTAAGAAGGGACTCTTCCCCAAATGGAAACACACCTATTTGAGTAGAATGGAGACCCAGGAATTTGGATCGTGAGAGTAAATGGCGTCTCAGTTTTAATTCTAGTTTAACAAAGAAAGCAATATGAGGCTTGTGCTTTCTCCTATTCTTGTTTTATCCCCCCTCATCCAGAGAAAGAAGATGATGGTATTCAGGAGACCATTTTAGAAACTGGTCCTGAGACAGCTAGGATAAAGAAAGGTTGATAAAGATCAAGTTACCCATCAAGACAGAAATGAATGATAGCTAAAAACACAATGTTGGGGATATAAAGAGAAATTACAAAGGAGGAGAAATATACAAGTATCAACTTCTGAGCCCCCACCCCCAACCTGTTGCCCCAACTACTCAGAGTTTGGTTTGTTTTTTTTTTTTCTGATAAGGATGTTGCCTCACTTTCTACAACAGAATTCTGTTATGTCTAATCAGCACATGGTTAGGAAATCAAGGAACATTTTAAAAGTGAGAGCAGAGGCACCAAACTCTGTTCTTTCTGTGATGTGTGGCTATTTTTATCTCCAGGCTAAACCACTTCTAGACTGGGAAAAAATTCCTCAGCTTTTCACTATAAACAAGAGATTAGATCTAAACTCAAAGTATAGTACTGAATAAATAAAAACAGGCACTCCCTATTATTTCTCTTTGCATATAGATTATTTACACTATGAATACTTTTTGCATACTTTTAAATCCATCTAAATTGGGCTTAACTGGTATTCTAAGGGACAGAAACACTAGATGTTTCTTCAAACCATAAATTAATTTTAAGGTTAGCCTGAACAAAATATCTTGAGACAGTAAACCAAACTGTTCCCCTCACACACAAAAAATTCTAATACATACTTAAGTCAGTTTACAAACCCCACTATCTCCTCTGCACAGAAAATCAAACGTTGACTTATTTGTCTAGGGCTATTATTCATATTCTACAGCCTCAAAAAGGGTAAAAATTGAGGTTAATGACATGCCTACAAAATAGCAATGATATATGATTTCCCCATACACACACACACACACACACACCATATCAAGAAGCTACTAATCTTTCTCTCCTTTTTCACTCGCATACATTTTCTCACACCGTCCACATTCACTGGGTCCTGAAGTCCCTTCTTTCTCCATTTCACACTTTCCTCGCCTTTAAATGATATATACTTTAAAACACCAAGAGGAAAGTTTGACATTCACATTAACTGATTTTAATTCTCCACTGGGGCTAAGGTGTTTCTATTCAAGAAATATTATACACTCTGACCCCTAAGGTAAGATGTCCTTTAAAAGAAGAACTCCAAATGGATGGTACATATAACACAGAAGCAGTTTGGTAGCAGAACTTGAAAAGATGCCTGTTTCTAGTATTGTCTTAGTAACAGAGCAAATGTCTCTTACTTGTAGGCTACATTTCCTAACAATTGATAAGTTAATTACAAAGAGGAAATTGATCTTTGTTTAGCTTTTCCATTTCAGAGCTTCCTATTAATAATGAGCCCTACCTGTTAATATGTGTTTACCATATGCCAGACATTGTTGAGTACTCTGCACCTATAATCTCAGCATTTTATATTAGCTCATTTAATTATCATAACAATCTATCATGAAAATCATTTCAAAACTGCAAACACTGAGTTTCAAAAACAACTGAGAATTGTTCTGGCTCACATAGCTGGTAATGGCAAAGCTGACTCCAACCTCTGAAGTTTCAAAGCTTATGCATTAAACTCTATGCACAGAAGCCTGAAAACTGTACTCCCAGCAAAAGAACTCAAAAGAAGAAGATGGCAGAAGTTTCTCAAAGTTTAATGAGATCCAAATGTCAACTAACGCTTCCCATTAGAACTACTCATTACAATTATCAGCTCTTGCTGGCTTACAAATAGGTTAAAGAGGAAATTAGCTGAAGTAGATTTTAATCACTTAAATGGCTTTTTTTCCCCCCTTCAACAGGTGATTTGTTTCACCAAAAGCAAATCCTGCCAAGAAAATTAGATAAATAAGCCACCTGTAATTGAACGGTTCTTATCTAGTCTTCCCTGGGAGTTAGCAGAATTGGATTCACGGTTTCTGTCCCTTTAGGTAAGGAAAAAGTTAATATTTCAACTAATGTCTTACAGCACAGAAAAGGAGCTAACAGTGACATTCCTCTTTTTTTTTTCTATCTTTACCATGTTTAGCTATTTGGAACTTAAGCAGCAATACCAAAAGTGGGCTGCTCAAATACACGGACCTTGACTCTGCAAGTTATTCCATGATTTTAAACAATCAACGTGGCATGGTTCTTCAGGTGCATACATATCCTTCATCTATTTACTCATGGCTTATAGAGTTTTCATCAGCCTAACACTTGTTCAATAGTTACAAAGGATTATTATTATTTTGACAGTGTTTCAGCTAGGGAGAGGGGCAGAGGGAGAGAGAAAAAAATCTTAAGTAGGCTCTGCACTCATAACCATTATAAACAGATGAAAGAGTAAATAAAACGCAGCATACATACAATGGAATGTTACTTAACTATAAAATGAAATTCTAATACATACTACAGTGGAGGATTACATGGATGTACTATGTGGATGAACCTTGAAAACATGCTAAATAAAATAAGCTCAATACATAATATGCTTCCACTGATAGGAAGTACCTAGAATAGCAAATTCAAAGAGACAGAAATAGAGTAGACGTTCCAAGGGATAGGGGTGCAGGGGAAAGGGGAGTTAGTGTTTAATAGATACAGACATTTTTGGGGTGATGAAAAAGTTATGAAAATGGATAGAGTGATGGCTGCACAACACAGAATGTAATGCTGCTGAATTGTACGCTTAAAAATTGTTAAAATGGAAAAAAAAAAAATTAGGCGTGTTAATAAAGTCAGCTTATAATTAAATATGTTCAAATAAAGATATATCGAAGGGGGAAAAAAACCTAAAAAAAATAGTTATAAAGGAAACAACTTTCTTCTCAGAGAAATTCAGATTATGGGTTTCTTTTGCATTTAGAAGAAAAGGTTAAAAAAAAGATTTGGGTGAGGGGGCAAAATTTCCAATAATCTTATTTTAGAGGAATCTGTAATTACAATCACGAGTTCTGACATGAAAATTCCTAGAGTAAGAAGAGAAACCTACCGAAACTTCTGTACCATTTCACTCCTGTTCATCTGCTTATCCTTCTAATTTAACCAATAATTATTTAATGCTTCCTGGGGGCTGGCCGCCATGTTAGGCACTGGGGATACATACAGCAGTGTATAAAACAAACATGATTCCTACTTTTTAGGGACCTTACAGAGCTGGTAGGGGAGTCAGGCGTCAAGACTCCCCTAGCCTTAAAGATACACAAATGTAAGTATACTCTAGAAATCTGTAAATGTAAGTCTACTGCATAAATCTATAAAACTGTGTCTCCCAGAGAAAATTCCATGGCACACTATCTGTCCAGAGTTCTCCAGCTTTCCCTAATTGGGGTCAATTCCATTCTCTCCTCAGAATTTTCACTACCTTGGAAGGTCACAGAAAGTCAGTCAAAAATTATACCTCTTACTGCAAGGGCTAGCAAAGGTGAAGAGCTTGCCAGATTGAAGCGATTCTTACCCCTCCCGGAGGACATTAGTGAGCATAATCCCCGCTCGTCCACTATAGGTGAGACTCAAGCCAGTCATCATCCAAAATCCCCTCTTCACACTTAATGCAGCACTGTGTGAAGGGCAGGAAGCAGCAGTGACCACAGAAAGATGCCATATTTGGTGGTAGGAATCCCTCACTGCAAGTGACTGAAAACCCAAATCAGATTTATTGAAATTATTAAGGGAATTTACAGGTTCAAGTGACTGAAAAGTCCAGAGGTCAAAAGGCCTTACGTGCAATTTCATTAAGTCTCAGTTTTATCTTTCTGGGATTCGTTAGGCTCTCCTCTGTATCCACTTGACCTCCAAGATGCCTTTTCTTACAGACCTAACAGCATTGCTAGCAGAAAGTGGAGCTACAGTTGTTTTCTCCAACACATCCAGGGTTGAGATGAGTTTTCCACCAAAAAATTGAACAAAAACTCTAAACTTTACTCTATTGGACCATTCCTAAACAATGACTGTAGCCGGGGAATATCATCCACAGACTGCCTTCTGTCCGGGTCCGTAATTCCCACCTTGACCAATCTTTGTGGCAAGGAAACACAAATAACCGTGAATGGCTTTACCTATTCCACAGCCCAATATAGGAGACATGCATCATGGTGGCCACAAAATGGGATGAGGTGGGATGGATGCCAGAGAGACACCTAGAATAACTGTTTCGTATCGGTTTCTTTGTCTATCTTTAGTAACAGTTTTCGTCCCCACAGGAACAATGTCCAGCAGGCAAAGCCTAGACTAGTCGACTCACAACCCATAAAAGGAGTGCAACAGTGTTTCCAGATTCTTTTCCCAGCTAAATCAACAATAATGTAGAAACTCACATGCTGCTCTCATAAAGTTTTATCAGCTACAGTGGAAGAACCTGGATAACATCCCAGCTAATCTCTCAGCAGCAGCTGGGGAAAGCAACAAAAACTTACTTTTTCAATTGTCCAAGTATTGTCTCCACTTAATCTGCAGATAATCAAACGTTAACACTAAGGGACTTCACTCAAACAAAGCAACTGCTACAGCACCCTGGGCACACTACCCCATGTGACCACTCTCTTGAAATGTTAATTAAAAATTCCATGTACAGAGTAGACTTTGTTAGAAAATGTCCTTAAGCCCAGCAGAGCAGCCTGATTTCTCTGCTAATTGCTCTAATTCCCAAATGCTAGGAGATGCCTTTTGGTGGAACCTATTCTAGGCGAAATGTAGGTTTTCCAACTCTTCCTAAATGAACTTATCTGTTCAATTTGATTCCCCATAGGAAACAATGGCTTTAACCATTAGCACATGGGTCTCAATAGGCAACATGCTTTTCCTTCTCCATTTTATCTTGTAGCTTCTGAGCATAACACGGTAAGAGCATGTGCTCTGTGGTCTGAGTCTTATGTGAGACAAGTCTCCACTAGCTATGTAACCTAGATTATACCAACTTCTCTATCTATTAAAAGATAACTTAAAAAAAAAAAAGGTATGATCATGACTCTCATACAAATGAACAGAAAATGAACATGTGCCAAAGAGTTTATGTAATGCATTAATTAATGAGGAAACCAGTAAGATGTTACAACCAGTTCAAAGGATAATTCAAAGAACTACACCTACACTATTTGTAAGTAGGTAACAGTGCGAAACATTAATGAAATCTCTACTGGAAAAGAGAGAGTTTGCATCTACCTGCAACTTACAGAGAGATACAAAACAGCTCAAAGACAAGGAACCATCAGAATCTAGTAACCCAAAAAGGTATGCTATAGCTTTTTATTAAAACATAAAATTTCTCTCCATGTGTCAAAGAGGGTTGATAACAACACAGACCTCATTGCGTGGCCTTTGGAGAAGGAAGCAGCCCAAGATACAAAACATGTCAGACTGTCAATCTCAACATAATGCAAAGTCCAATAATGCTAAATTGATGGAAATGCTCATTCTTGCCATTATTATTGTTGCTATGGCAGCCAAAGTATCTTTCTTATACCTGGCTTGTTTTTCTTAAACATTTTTATACAAAGATCTTCTTTACCCATTGCCTTGCTATTCAAGACAAACTCTATTAATAATTTATTTTATCACTGCTTATAAGGAAAAAAATGCAGAAACCCAAATGTCTAATAATAGAATAAAGAGCCAAATTGTGGTCCATCCACCCAATGATAAATGGATGGTAGCCAATGACAGCCTAAAACTGGTGTCTATGGAGAGTTTTAAAGATGTAGAAATATATCAGAATACATTAACTTTAAAAAGAAAAGTTGCATAGCCAAATAAATAGGAAGGATGGATTGGTGGGTGGGTGGGTGGGTGGATGAGTTTATGTATGAAAAATAACAGAAACAACACCTATTATATCTTTAAGACATTCTGCATCCTCTCCTTTTACCCAGTAATATGTCTGAGCATCTCCTCATTTCCACAAATAGTCCTTGAGAACATATACTCTTAAAGTTATAGCCTAAGATATATTCCCTCTATGTTATTTTTCTATTAACCTCTGACTCTCTCATTAAGAATTATGTGGAAATGGATGGAACATTAAATTGGCACGCTCATGCAGCAAGGCTGCGGATAAATCTTCATTTGAAACAAAGAAGAGTCCAAACCATAAATGCCATGGTCAAAAGGGGACCAGATGAGAGAACGAAGACAGAATATTGGCTACTGGAAATATGAGGCACACTTTCATATGATAGTCTGGGGTTTTGAATGAGCCAATTTGAAGGGTTTGAGGTCCTCCTTCCGCTGCAAAGGTGAACTAGAAAATTCAAGTGGTCCCTCTTCCATTCCTACTCTTTAAGCAATAACACTACCATAGTTCACTAATACCCATATTTTCTCATACCTCTTTGGTCTCATACCCCGGGCTGTCCTTCTATTTAGGACACCCTCCCCACCCCATCCATCTAGCAAACTCTTCTTCATCAAGTGTCAGTTCAAAGCACCTTATGCACAAATCTTTCCCTAATTCCCCCAAGGACCATAAGGGCTCCTTGTCATGATACCTCTTCAGCTTTGTAAGGACCTTCAGTACAGCCGTTCTTTTACTGTAACATAATCCTTTGCATGCTGACCTTCCCTAGTATACAGTGAATTCCCTGAAGGTAAGGTTTTCACCTCTTTATCCCCCATACTTAGCATATTGTAGGTGCTAAATAATTATTCCATGGATAAATAAATGGAAAAATGAATGACACTTTGTGATGAAATAAAGTGGAATTTAATTGATTATCTAGGATCAAAAACAAAGTTTTTCGGGTCAGCAGCTTGGGCTGCCTAATTCCTTAGAATTACTAATATTCCCATTTTAAAGATAAAGAAACTGAGGTCGATGATTAGATAACTTACTCAAGAAAGTAAATTTCAGAAAAGAAATACATATGGTCCTTATTTTTTGAAAAGATAAATGTAAATTCAAACTGTTTTTTGCCTATCAGACTGGCAAAAAAAAAGTTTATATTGGACTTTTTCTAATATGGTGTAATAGGTACTTTTGTGTACTGCTGGTAGATAAATTGTGACCACCACCAATTTGGCACTATACCTACACCTGTATGAAATGATAGAAAAACAAGACTATTCACTGCTGCATAGTTTACAACAGCAAGAGGGTAGAAAAATCCTTTTGTTCTGTTCACAGACTACATATATTATGGTACATCTAGATCAGTGATTTTTAAAGTTTATTTTTTTTAATTTATTTTGAGAGGGGAGAGGGACAGAGAGAGAGAGGGAGAGAGAGAACCCCAAGCCAACTCCACACTGTCAGCACGGATGTCAACGTGGGGCTCGAACTCCTGAACTATGAGATCATGACCTGAGCCGAAATCAAGAGACAGATGCTTAACATACTGAGCTGCCTGTGAACCCCTAGAACAGTGATTTTTTTTTGAGAGACAGAGCATGAGCTAGGAGGGGGAAGAGTGGGGTGGGGGGACCTTAAGCAGGCTCCATGCTGACATGGGCCTTGATCCCACAACCTTGGGATCATGATCTGAGCTGAAATCAAGAGTTAGATGCTCAACTGACTGAGCCACGCAGGTGCCCCAGAACAGTGATTTTTAAAGCATGTCCCTAGACAACAACATCAGCATCTCCTGGGAATTTACCAGGAATGCAAATTATCAGATCCCACCGCAGATCTCTTGCACCAGACTTGGGGATAGAGCTCAGTAATCTGTATTTTAACAAGCCTTGTACATCATTCCGATGCATGTCAAAATGTGAAAAATACTGATCTAAACAGTGAGGCAGCATGCAGCCGGAAGGTGCTCTCTGTATCCTGCTAAAGCAAGGTCACCAATATCTTTTGTTAGGCGGTGAAAACAGGCTGTAAAAGGCTGTCTATAACCTGTTACCTTTTGTGCAATAGGTGGAGGGAAGAAATCAAATTTTAATTGGCTTTTATAAATTTTTTGAAACTCTGAAAATCTGGATATGTCAGAAATTAAGAAGAGTGATTACCTATGGCTGAGGGGTCTTGGCAGATGGAGGGCAAGGAACAAGAGGGAAACTTACAACTATGAACGTTTTTACACTTTGTAATTTTTTTTAACCACATGCATGTATTAACTCTAAGATAGATAGATGATAGATGGATAGATACAAACTTTTTTTAAGCATGTATATATATATATATATATATATATATATCTGAGTAGCAGCTAGAAAGCATTACCACCTTGGCTAGTTGCTTGCTACTGAATCTTTCCCTCAAGACCCTACAGAACTGTGAACGGTTGTATTTTTTTCTCAAGAGTTGCTGATGACTCATGCTAACATCTAGTAGCTAACACACAGACACACGGACGCTCCGATGTGCACACAGACATGAACACACACACATTAGGAAGGACTGGCTGGCTTAATTACCTTGCCATCAATTAATTTGCCAACTGTTCTTCCAACTTTAAGGTATTTCCTGCCCATGTGCAGAATTTGCCCAAGTGCAAAAAAGGCACAATCGTTTACAAACTGCCTGCTTAAAAAAGAAGGTAAATTATTTAGACAAATCTAAACTGAAGAGTCATTTAACAGTGCAAATACCAGGTCACATTGATGGATGATAAGTAAATTAGATAAAGCAGTGCACCTGCTCTATGTTTTGTGACCCTATAATCTGAGCAAAGTCCAACAGTTTGCATCGTTTCAAATGTGCACTAGCTGTTGAGAACAAGAAGTGTTTCGTGGTGTTATACTCTAGACGTCTGTGTGCGAGTACTGCTGTTGTTCATTTGATGTGTGGCCCTCAATCATTACTAAGGGATTCAGTCATCCTTTCTATAAAGAAAAAAAAATTAACTTATTCCTCATCTATCCCATTGGGATGGGATATGAATTAATTGAGGATTGTTCTAACTTAGTAATATTTTTAGTTCTTCAATTCCAGACATTATGCAAAAAGCAAATAGCCTTGTCATAAATGTCTTCCTATTTTGTTCTATTTTCAATGTAGTGACACTCGGACAAAGTTAAATCCCAAGATCCCTTCCTGCTGCCAAACTCCAAAATGGAATCAACAGCAGTGACCTCACCTAAGTCTCCAGAAGGACTGGAAAATTACAACACCAGGTGGCTCTTGCTGGCTTATGTCCTCGGGAGACCTTTATAGGCCCTGTGCTGTGGAACACGAGGCCTACACTTGGCAAATTTACTGTGCTGTTTGCTTTGATCTGAATTTGCCTCCAATAAGTACCTTTGAAGCCCACATATTTCCTGAGACTACTACCCTGCAGATGCCCAAAATGAGCCATGAGCACTATTAAACTGTGTCTTGACCCGCTGTGGAAGCTCAAATGAACCATCAGTAATAGCATATAAGAGAACCAAGAGAGACCATAGCCAGTGATGGGTACAATTGCTATCAGGGTACTTGTTATCTATTTCAGAGACAGGCTGTAAAGATCTTGGAAAATGTTTGCCAAGTGCTTTAGGTCCTAGAAAAAAAAATAGTAGTGGAATCCTTTGAGACAAAAAAAAAAGGGAAAAGAGGGGCTTTTTTTAAAGCAGAAAGAGCAAAGGGGATAATAGAAATTCAATTCAACAAATATTTGTTGAGTGCCTACCAAGTACTAGGCTCTGGGCTCAGTACCAAGATGAATGAGGCGCTTATAGGACAGCGCTCTGGAGGAGGAATGGGAAGACAAGTTTAATAACAAGAAGGTAGATTAAAATAAATTTCATGAGAAAGATGTTCCTGTTCTATTATCTGTTTTTTTATTCATTTGTTTTCGTTCCCAGCAACTGGCACTGTGCTTCACACAGAGGAAGTACTCAGTAATACCAAAGACATGAATGAACAAATAATTGGGTATGTAACACTGGGGGGGGGGGGGGGGCGTGGGGGGAGGGAGTGTTTCTGTCCTCTTACCTCTTAATCTGCCTCCTTTTCTGCACATGCCCCTGCTTATGACATTCAAACAGCAGTCATCACTTAAATGGTGCCTTTTAGAAACACCATTTGTAGAATTTGAAGTTAATTAGTGGCCACTATTGCAACCAGCTGGCTGCCATTAATACAGGCACAACTGAAGCCTATACTGAAATAATACTGCTGTAGACTGAATGTTTGTGTCCCCTCCCCCCACCCCAAAATTCATCACTTGAAACCTATGCCCCAATGTGATGGTATTAGGAAGTGTGGTCTTCAGGAAATGATTAAGTCACGAGGGTGGCACCCTGATGAATGGGATCAGTGCCCACATAAAAGAGACCCTAGAGAGCTCCCTCACTGTTCCATCATATAAAGACACAGCCAGAAGACGGCCATCCATTAACTAGGAAGCAGGCAGTCACCAGACACTATATCTGCAGGTGCCTTGACCTTGGACTTCCCAGCCTCTGAAACCATGAGAAAAAATGTCTGTTGCTTAAACTACTCAGTCTGTGGTATTTTCAGGACAGCAGCCCGAACTGACTAGGACAAGTATAGAGTGCATGTTATGAGTAAGGAGACCAGCTCATCCCCTGCTGCCCATGTCTTTCCCCTATTTAACAATGAAAGTCCTGCTTTCCGATGAACTCACTTCCAGGAAAACTAGGATGGTTGCTCGCCATTATGAGGGAGTTCCTATGGACTTTTCCCCAAGTATTTTCTCTACCATTTAGTGCTGGCAAATTGAGAATGTTAGACTGTAACCTCCTGGACTGTCAGTGATTTCCCATCTACAAAAACTTGAAGCTCTTCTCCTCTCTCCCTTCCCTGCCAAATAGTCACTCTTTTAAAAGTTATCTGGCTCCTACTGCCCACCTCCCAAGACTCCCTAATTAGGTGTATCAAAAACGTGTGAGAGCTGAAATATGAATAGAATTAACTAATCTTGTTCTCTCTTTACAACTGCAGAAACTGGGATCCCAGAGAGGTAGTTGGCCAAAGTCTCAGCTTTCTGCTTGGCAGAGCAAGGCAAGTGCTCCAGGCTTCTGATTCCCAGATTAGTGCTATTTCTTTCAAACGTAGCTTTTTAAAAAATTATATTTTATGTGCAAAAAGCCCAAACTTATAAATGTTTTCTTTCCCCTTTTACTAGACTTGACAATTCCTTATAAAGTCTTTCACAATGCTTTTAAGATCAATGTATAATTTGATCAACAGGGATCTAGGTTTAAACACAGCATTTGGCTACTGAAAAAGCTGAAATAACATAAGCTCTTCTATTTGTGATTACAAAAGTCCTTTAAGTTTCCCACCAAAGTAAGAATGTTAAAAAGTACTTTTCTATTGCATTGATTTCCAAACTCTTTCCTCCACTTGCCAGAGTCCATTACTGCCCACTGGGTTCCATGATTTAATAAGGTGAAAGAGTAACACACACAACGTTTTTCAGTTTAACAATGTCACCTAAACTGTACAAAACCCTGCCAGGCAGCATAGAGGATAAATTTCCCCTGAAGAGTTTGGTTTAAAAAAAAAAAAAGTTGCCCTCTGAGAGTTGTACTACAAAATCAATAAAATGCATTGTGATGGAGATATGCAAAGTAGATAGATAGATAGATAGATACATACATACATACATACATACATACATACATACATACATACATAAATGAATAAATTTCCCTGCTGGTTTGTATGTCAGTCTTCATTAATTTGGTTAACAAATCTTGCCTTGGAAGAAGACACCATTATCAGGACAGGGAAAACCCTAGTCTCCATGGATTTTAGAGACTTCCTCCTGAAATCCCCTGGCTGCCAGCCAGTTCACTTCTCCTAATAGTACACTGGGCTTGGCTCCATAACCTCCACACAGCATATGCCCTCATAATATTATCTTCATCTTCTATATGAGAAAACTAAAGCTGGGAGTTAAATGCTGGGAGCTAGGATACGTGCGAGCTTGAAAGCAGACCTTTGACTCCAATTCCAGTATAGTTTCCTCTTCTGATTTTGTGGCAGACACGCCTAGTGTCCCAGAGCATATTGTCTTCAACATGTTGAATTTCAGACTCAGCTGAAACCTACGTAAACTTAGACTACCCTCAGGGTGACGGTGCCCCAAGTCAAGACATGTCATTCATCTCTGCTTTCTGCCAAAACGCCTCTTCTGATACCACAGAAGCTTGCTCAGCCCATGTGCAAGTACAGTCCAAGGCTTGCTCTCGGACACAGCCCTCAACCCAAGGAGAAACGAGAAGGTTGGATAAATATCTCTGAATCCTACCCTATGGGAGGATATCTTTGAGAGGTATGCTTTTCAGGAGCTCCCAGGAAAATCAAGTCTTTGTTTCCTACAACAACCTTGATAACACCCCCTTCTACTGGATCTTTCTCTTTCTAACGCTCCCATTCCCTGTCTCCTGCTTTCTGGGATCATTTCCCAAACAAAGGGGAATAAATTGAGGGGAATCCAAACTGTGACAGATACATTCATCCACAGAGTAAACCAAGATAGACTTCCTTTTGTCCTGAAACCCAGAAAGTACCTCTCTCATTGCTGCTCTGGGACTCCCTGTAGAAAATCACACCCTCTGGGTTTCACAAGAGCCACAGAAACAAGTCTGGGGGCAGGTTTTATGGCCCATATTCTGACCCAGTAAGTCAGTAAATCTGAACTCCAGATCAGAGAGACCCTTCTGGGTTCTATATAAGGCCCTAGAAGCCAACAGAAGATATTACACTCTCCTAGAATCCAGAAGAACTCAACAGACTTTCCATATTGTGGGCTTTTGCAATTACCAATAGTCAAAGTACTCCAATGATCTACTGTTCTATAATAAACTACCCAAAATTTAGTGGCTTAAAACAATGTCAACATTTATTTTGCTCACAGCAATACAGTTTTATAAATTCTATCTGTAATACAGCTTTATAAATTCCATCTTGACCCAGTTTTAAGGCCCTAGCTAGAGACTGGTCAGTTCTTTTCTTGAGCAGCTGATGAAATCCACACTCCAAGCACCTCCTTCATCTGGGTCTCACACTCCGGGCCACTCTGAGCCTGGCATAATCACCCTAGGGCCAGGTACCAGACAAGCAGGGATAGCCCCATGCCCCATAACCTGCTGGTGTTACTCAAATCAGCCAATCTTCAGCCTGATTGTCCTGCCTTGCCCTTTTCTTCCCACAGAAATCCCAGGAAAGCCACATTCTCACTGTTTTCTCTTCCCTCTAACTTGTGATGAAACCTGGTGCTTCCCCAAGGGACTCCGCACAACATGCCATGTCTCCCCCCCACCCCCACCCCCAACGCCCGGCCAGGGAACTGCAGGTTTAACAAGAATGTAAAATTCTCTCTGGCCTCTTTCTCTTGATCTGCCTCTGACCTCACCTCACCATGCCTCACCAAAGGTAAAATGGGTAAAACACTCAAAAATCCTGCAATTTTGGCAGGGATCAATGGCGACATCTCATCTCTGTTCCATGCAGCACCCCTGGGGGGCTCAAAGACCAGGTGATAGACCCATCTGAAGACTTACTTACTCATTCACATATCTGTTAGTTGATGCTGGCTTTCAGCTGGGTCCTTAGCTGGAGATGTGCCTGGAATATTTACATGTGGTCTCGCCGTGTGACTGCTAAATGAGGGAGAGTTAAATGCTTTAGGAAAGTCACTCAATAGGTATAATTCTGGACTTGAGCACAGACTGGGTTCCAAGGGTGAGCATCCCAAGGGAATATCAAGTGAAAGCTGTACCAGCCTTTCTAATCTAGCCTCACAAATCATGCAGATAATTTCTACTGCATTGTACCAATTAAAGTGAGTCATTCAGGCTCACTTAGTGATGAGAGAAGTGTCAAAGAATTTGTGGCCAGAATGTCTACCCCTTGCTAAATCTGCTATCATTGACCCTGCCATATCATGTTGTCTTAAAGATCTGGTCCTTGGATTCTCTAAGATCCTAGAAATGGGTCCTTAGATTTTTTTAAACCATGAGAGTCTAAGACCTATTGCAGTCTTTAAAAAGTATGCAGTTCAGCTTCCCATAAATCTACCTAGTATACGGCCACTCAGATCATGTTTAACCACTTTAAATGGCAACAGGGGAGGTCAACACTTCTCAAGCTGCCCATTTACACTGTAAACAGCTCTGCTAGAACATTTTCCCTTACCCAAATCTACCTTTGCTTGAAAATTCCAAGTCCTGGTTTCATTTGTAGCTGTAGGATTATCCAAAATAAATCTAATCCCTGTTGCACGTGATAGTCTTTAGATACAAATTATCTAAATAATTTGTGGTATTTAGAAGACAAATTATCACATCTCCTTAAACCTTCACTTTTTCAAGTTTAACATCTTCAGTTTCCTTAGCTATTTCCTATAGAATAGGGGCTTCTAAGATCTTTCCTTAGCCTTATATTTTAAACTGAGGGCAATAATTTAAATTTATCCTAATTCAATTTCATGTTTAAAAGTCTCTGTTCAATTTTCCTACCCGGTCTAATCTTTTCAAATTTTAATTGTCTGAATCTCAAGTTTGTCTTATTTGAAAATTCCCTCTATATTACATATAACTATGTATATATGTGTGTGCATATATATAAAGTTATATATATATATATATACATATATATATATATATGATAATACATATGTTCTGTCAATTCATTAATTAAAATGCTAAAGAAAACATCAATGTACACCAACAGTGAAAACAGATTTATTCATCAACTCTCAACTAGTTATGCGTGGATGCAAAGATACTGAAAGATAGTTTGTTAAATATCTTTTAATATAAAATATACTATGGCTTATAATAGTATTCTGATCCTCCAGCTTGCTTTTTCTATTTTTTAAAGGAAATACATTTTATTACTCTATTTAACAAATATTTCATAAATGCCCAAAATGCACTCATTGCCATCCTAGGCACTTGCACACAACAATGACAAAATAGACAAGTTTTTTTTGCTTTCTGTAGAGGAAGACAGATAAACAAGTAGTCAAATGAATAAGATCATGGCAAAAAGTGATAAATGCTGGAGTAGTGAGTAAATGAAGCTATTTTAGTGTGAGTAATCGGGGAAGCATCTTGGAAGGGATAACATGTTTAAATGAGACCTTAATAAAATAATCAACCCTGTAAGTATACAGGTTGTATACTTTGTAAGTAATACAACCAAAAAAAAAAAAATAGTGTATGCAAAGAAGCTATGGCCACACCTGAGAAACAAAGGGACAATGTGGTTGTGGGTAATGTGTGAGGCAGAAAGTGATACAAAACAAGACTGGACAGGTAGGCAGAGGTTATATTTAGGACCCCCAAGGCCATTATAAGTTTTTTTTTTCCACACACAAGTGAATGGCCAGTTGCTGGAGTTAGAGAAGTCCCCAAGACTGCCCTCACTTCTGACACCAGTTAAAAGCTCAGTGGTCCCTGAGACCACCATCAGGTTTCATAATTCACTTTATGGACCCACCAACTCACTGAAAGCTATTATACTCAGATTACAGTTTATTACAAATGGACTGCACTAAATTCTCTTGGCAATCATGTGTAACAATACACGTGGGGTATCACCATGAGAGAAACTCATCTGAGCCTTGGTGTCCAGAGTTTTTATTGGGCTTTGTCACATAGACATGAACGACTTCCCATGTGCTGACCTTTAGTCTCATGCCACTCTGAAGGTTGAACTGATACCACACGGTCCTAAATTCCCACCATAAATCAACTTGCTGGACTATGGGAAAAGGCAAAGATAGAAAAAATAAATATTAAAAAGTTGGGGCAAAAGACCAGACAGCCTAGGACCAGGTTGTCTTGCCTATACCAAGGCTAGCTCCCAATGATCACTGTACTCTAAAACGACCTAAACCACTCCTTTGTCAATTTACACTAAAATTTTGTCACTAATTGATGGCAAAGATAGCTATCTATCAATAGCTATATCTTATAACCTCTGTAGCTTTTTTTTGTGGAAGTATACATGTTTTCCCAATCATGCAGTGATTTAGACAAGATTTCTACAAATGCAAAGTGAGGAATGAAACAATTTTTGAGAACGTGATATATATCAGACACTGCTACCCATGTCTGTTAAGGTCATTTCATCTAGTTATAAGCAGATATTTTTTTTCAAATGTTCTGGGGTATAATTCATCTAGGTCTGAAGTCTCAATTATATCCAAAGGGCCATCTCTGAGGATCAAAATGTATCTTTCTGGTGGTAATTTCAGAATATACAGACATTCATTAATTTCATTCATTCAACAAATATTTATCAATTGCCTACTATCTGCCTGCAAGATGCCCTGTACTCACCAATGAGGACAGCAGGCACTGGGACCCACCCCACTGGAGTGGACAGCCCACTGCTATACAATGCAATAAGAAACTCACAAACTGTATCATCAAACAAACCTAGATTTGAATCAAGACAACTACTTAGGAGCTCTATGACTATGAGCAAATTGCTGAATTTCTCTGGACCATAATTTTTGACTCTGTTAAATGAGACTAACACCATTCATCTCCAAGGGTTGTTGTGAGGCATAAATGAGAGAAAGAATTCATGGTAAGTGCCTGACCTTTAGTGGACTGTTAGTTCTCTTCTGACCCTTATGTGATTTGATCTAAAGGCTGCATGCCTATCCTCAATAACCTTCTCTTTTTTAAAGCCAAGATAGAGTGCAAAATTCTAGATATGACATTTAAAGTAATGGGATTATGCATTTCCTGAAATAAAGAATATCAATTCTTATAGTCAATTAAAAGATTCCAAGCCCTCAGTCCTAGTCTCATTTTTCTTCATGACTTTTGGAAATGCACGTTGTGGTAGCCAGTCTCCACAATGGCCCCAGTGCCCTCCATCTCCTGGTTTTCATACCTTTTCATCTATAATAGGCCTGGCCTGCATAACCAGAGAATACTGTGAAAGTGACAGTGTGTGACTTCCAAAGTTAGGTTATAAACACTGTGAATTCTACCCTGCCCTTTCTTGGATTGCTCCCTCTGAGGGGAGCTGGCTGCCATGTTGTGGGGGTACTCTATTAGGTCTATGCAGAGGTCTGCACAGCAAGAACAGAGGTCTCCTACCAAGAGCCAGCACTAACTTGACACTCTATGGAAGCCAACCTACAGCCCCAGAACAGCATTCAGTCCGCCCAACATCTTGACTGCAACCTCATGGGAGACCCTGAGTCAGAACCACCTAGCGAAGCCACTCCTTGTGTAATAGAAGGAAGGTTACTGTTTTAAGCTGCTGAGGGCCATCTCAGAGGATGCTTTCAGGGTAATTTGTAATTCAGCAATGGATAACTAATACATTTGTATTAGGCCACTTGAATAGCCAAGAACAGATAACCAAGTGTTTTCAGAGGCTCAAACATGATGTAAAGACATGTCTCCTTTGTTTTCCAACACACATCAAGAGTTTATTTTCAGATGGCTTTGTTGTTGTTATTTTTGACTTTTTGGCTTTGGTTTATGTATTACTGGCACAAAAGTACTGGTATAATAAAAGGTGGTCACTCTGATCATGAAAAACTAGGACCTAAAAATGTTAGAAGTGTTTCTAAGGAACTAGCCCTAATCTTGTAAATGTAATTTATTACCTCACCAGCATACCGGGTGGAAATGCAGTTCTTAGTTTTAGAGAGTCAGAAGAAGGCAATGTGGACTCCTCTTGAAATATGGATATAAAACAGCCCATCTACAAACTCTGCTTCCTTCCTGCAGGCATAGCTCTGTGCATCTGGTGGCTGAGTCTTCATAGGCCATTATATTTTCTGACTAACTTATAGGCACAAAAATTAAACAAGGCACAGAGTTGATCTTTAGGAAAGATGAAGATTAAAAGATGAAATGAAAAAAACCTGAGGACGGGGATGGAATATCGTGAAATAAATGAACACAATTTTCTATAAAAATGTATCTCCTTAGCTAGATTTAATTTATATTAAGTTCTAAGAGATTAAATAAATTAAAGTCATAATTCTCAAATTCGTCTGTTATTCTCTGCTTTTTCACACTTTCCTTTCAAATCCTCTACCCTGCACATTCCATATACCCATATCCATGCTCATAGTCACATACTTCCCCACAAACACACCTCTTTCTTCTTTACAATAACTGTAAATTTCCATAGCTCAACAAAGGAAGGGTGAAAAATCTAAATTATTTGGTTACAGTCAGCATGCTAAAGGAAAAATAAGCCTAAAGTTAAATTTAAGCAAAAATCTGCATCCCCAAATGCAGAGACTTTAAGTAGACCTTATTTTTAGCTCCAATAAAAGAATCCACATCCCTTTGGTTCTTTTTAAACTGGTTTCCATGTTTACAGAAGTAGGCTTCTTAGTTCTGCACATCCCAGGAGGGTTAGCTAATCCTGTACCTGCTATTTACACAGTCACATTCCCATCACTGTGCCAGAGCCCTGAGCCGCCCAAGAGAATTTTCCTACAGGCCCTTCAAAACTTGAGGCTGGCCCAGCAAATCTTAGAACCTCACTCACAGAGAAGGTATTCTGAAGTTGCTACAAAGTACTTATTTCAATAAAAATTACAACCCAAAATTTAGTTTGGAAAACTCCCTTTCAGTACAAGAACTAAATAGCATAAAAACTTTCACTACCAAAGATTTTCATTCTGACTCGTGGGCATCCTCCCTAAATTCCATTCTGCAATTTAATCAAAGACTTTTTTTAAACATTCAATTCCATTTCTTATTCTCAGCTGCCATCCAAAACCAAGAATTATTTTAACAAAGTACTCTAATTGCCACTTCGTTTCTCTTATTTACCTTAAGGTAATATTTAGATTAAATTATTTGGAACATGGGGATTTAAATGTCATACTCTAACATTTCAGAATCTTTTCTTAAATTTTTCATTGTAATAATTCAAAATCTTAATCTCCTTTTAATCATCAGCTCATTCACTGAAGTCTCTTATTCAAAGCCTTTATTCCCAAATTATTGTAACTAATATACAAACAACTGGATAGGATTGAGATGAAATGCGAAAGAAAGAAAGAAAGAAAGAAGAGAAAAGGAAGAACAAAGAAACAAAGGGATCACTTAGAAGGTGATGGAGTAGGAAGATTCTGTGTTTACCACCTCCCATGAACACACCAAGGTAACAACTCTTGTGTATTCCAACTCACTCTGAAAACAAGCTAAAGACTAGCAGAAGAGATCAATGATAGCTGAACACATAAAGAGTAGGTCATATCAAAAGGGCAGAAGGGGTAGAGGCCTGGTCAGGAACCAAACCCCCAGGGGGGCTGCCCACAATCAGGAAGGATATCACAAGGACGGAACAGTGAGGGGATCAAGCCCCACACCAGGCATCTCTGTCCCTGGAAAACCTATAATGGCTGGCTTTGAAAATCAGTGCAGCTGAATTTATGGAGCTTTAAAAATCAGCAGGGCTTAACTCAGGGAGAGCCAGAGATCTATAGGAAAATGAATATGTGCTTTTAAAGAGCCAGCACACTATATCACTCAGTCTGAGACCCAAACCAAAAGGAACAGTTTGAGAAGTACCTAGATAATATGTGAAAAGATTTATAGACTAAGTTTAGGACATGTGCCAGAGGGTCAGAGATCTGTGGAACTCCCTCTGGGAACAGAAGTGGTAGTGGGCACCATTTTTCTTGCCCTCCTTCAGCCTACCTAGTCAGATGCTTCTGGGTATCAGTTCTGAAAACTCTCCATCAACCTTGTTAGCACCACTTGCCCTATCCAGCATTCCCCTGTGGATCCACCTGCCTGGCAGGCACCCCTCCAAAGTGGCTCCCACACCACCATACCTAGTAGGCAGGCGCTGACAGGACCAATGCCCCTCTGGAGTAAATCCTTCCTTGGGGAAGGAGGGAGCTAGCCCCACCCACCAATGCATCCACAGTAGCTATAGTCCAACCTCTCAGCAAGCCACACTGGAGAAAAGCTCTGTCCACCAGCGCACCTGCAGCAGTCACGGCAATTCATTGCAGCCACCTAGACTGAGAACCAGCCCTGCCCACCAGCATCCATCCCTGCAGTAGGTACAACTGTGCCTCTCAGCCAGCCACTAGTGGGCAAGTCCTGCCCACCAGTGCACTCACAGCAGTTGTGGCCAATGATTGCTAAGAACCAGGTCAAGGACAGCCCCAACACCCAAAGTACCAGCAGCAGTTGCAGCCCAGGCAGAACAAGAGGGCACATACAGTCCACACAACAGACACTCCAGGAGTGCCTGGTTCTGGTGACTAAGGGAGATACTACTACAGGGCACCACAGGACATGGTCTACATAAGACACTATTTTTAAGAGTAGGAGATATAGCTGACCTGCCTAATACATAGAAACAAACACAGAGAGTGAGACAAAATGTAAAGACAGTGGAATGTGTTCAAATGAAAGAATAAGACAAACTCCAGAGAAAGACATAAACAAAACAGAGATAAGCAATTACCTGATAAAGAGTTCAAAGTAATGTTCATAAAGACACAAAACAGGCTTGAGAGAATAGGGGATAAATTCAGTGAGAACTTCCACAAACAGACAGAAATATACAAAAGAACCAGTCAGAGCTGAAGAATATACTAACTGAAATGAAAAATTCACTAAAGGGAATCAACAGCAATTAGAGGATGCAAAACAACAGATCAGTGATTTGGAAGAGAGAACAGTGGAAGAAACCAAACTGAAGAGCAAAGAAAAAAGAATACCAAAAAAAAAAAAAAAAAAAGAGGATAAGTTGAGGGACCTCTAGAGCTACATCAAGCATACTAACATTCCCATTAGAGAAGTCCCAGAAGGAGAAGAGAAAGAAAAAAAGGCAGAAAACTTATTTGAAGAAATAATAGTTAAAACCTCTCAAACTCAGAGAAGGAGACAGAGGTCCAGGTCCAGAAAGCACAAAAAGCCCCACACAAGATGAACCCAACCAAGGAGGTCCACACGAAGACATACAACTATTAAATTAGCAAACTGTAAAGAAAAAGAGAGACTCTTAAAAGCAGCAAGAGCACAGCAAACAGTTAAGTACAAGAGAAAGTCCATAAGGCTATCAGTTGATTTTTCAGCAGAAACTTTGCAGGCCAGAAAGGAGTGCCATGATATATTAAAAGTGGTAAAAGGAAGACACGTACAGCCAAGAATGCTCTACTTGGCAAGATTATCGTTCAGAATTGAAACAGAGAGAAAGTGTTTCCCAGAGAAATTAAAGTTAAAGGAATTCAACACCACGAAAGCAGCCTTACAAGAAACGTAAGAAAGCACATGTTCAAGTGGAAAGAGAAGACCATTACTAGAAGTAAGGAAGAAATTTCATGAGGAAAAGCAAAGACATAGTAAAGTTAGGAGATCGATCACTTACAGTGATAAAAAAAATTATATGCCAGTAATTTGGACCACCTAGAAAAAGTGGATAAATCCCTAGAAACATACAATCTTCCAAGACATAAAACACATCCAAATTGGTAGGAAAGAAGTAAAACTGCCACTATTTGCAAATGATATGATACAACATACAGAAAACTCTAAAGAATCCAGCAAAAAATTGTTAGAATTAATAAGTGAATTTAGTAAGATTGAAGGATACAAAATTAACATACAGGAATCTGTTGCTTTCCATAGAGTAAAAACAAAGTAGTGGATAGAGAAATTAAGAAAACAATCCCATTCACAATTGCATCAAAAAGAATCAAATACCTAAAGATTAATTTAACCAATGAGGTCGAAGTGTTGTGCTCTGAAAAACTATTAAAATTGATATAAAAGATATTGAAGACAATACAAACAAGAAAGATATACATGCTCATAGGTTGAAAAAATTAATATTGCTAAAATTTCCATGCTACCCAAGGCAATCTACAGATTCGATGCATTGCCTATCAAAATACCAATAGTATTTTTCACAGAACTAAAACAAATAATCTTAAAATTTATATGGAACCACAAAAGACCCCAAATAGCCAAAGCACTCTCCAGAAAGAAAAACAAAATTGGAGTTCTCACAATGCCAGATTTCAAGATATACTGCAAATCTACAGTAATAAAAACAGAATGATACTGGCACTAAAACAAATGCACAGATCAATATAACTGAATAGGAAGCCCCCAAATAGACCCACCCTTATATGGCCAATTAATCTATGACAAAGGAAGCAAGCATACACAATGCCGGGCGGGGAATATCTCTTCAACAAAAGCTGGACAGCTACATGCAAAAGAACGAAATACTACTTTCTTACGGCACACACAAAAACAAACTTGAAATGGATTAAAGACCTAAATGTGAGACCTAAAATAATAAAACCCCTAAAAGAAAACACAGGCAGTAACCTCTTGGACATCAGCCTTAGCAACATTTTTCTAGGCGTGTCTCCTCAGGCAAGGGAAACAAAAGAAAAAATAAACTATTGAGACCACACCAAAATAAAAAGCTTTTTGCACACTGAAGGAAACCATCAACAAAATAACAAACAGGCAATCTTCTTCTATGGGAGGATATATTTGCAAATGATATGTGATAAAGGGTTAATATCCAATATATATAAAGAACTTACACAACTTGACACACACAAAAAGAATAATCTGATTAAAAATGGGCAGAGGACCTGAAGAGACATTTTTCCAAAGATAGCCAACAGACACATCAAAAGATGCTCAACATCATTAATTATCAGGGGATTGTAAATTAAAACCACAATGAGATATCACCTCTATTCCAATGGCTAGTATCAAAAAACCAATAAATAACAAGTGTTGGTGAGGATGTAGGGAAAAAGGAACACTTATGCACGATTGGTAGGAATGTAACTTGGTGCAGCCACTATTTTGGAAAAAAGTATTTACCTGAAAAAAATGAAAACACTAAATCAAAAAAATATACGAACCCCTATATTTATTGCAGCATTATTTACAACAGCCAAACTATGAAAGCAACTCAAGTGTCCATCAAGAGATGAACTGATGAAGAAGATGTGGTATATATACGATGGAATATATTACTCGGCCATAAAAAAGGATGAGATCTTGCCATTTGCAGCAACATGGATGGACCTAGAGGGTATTATGCTAAGTGAAATAAGTCAGGCAGAGAAAGACAAATACCATATGATTTCACTTACGTGTGGAATCTAAAACACAAAACGAATGAACAAACAAAATTAAAAATATAAAGAAACAATGGGGTACCACTAGAATGGCCAAAATGTGGAACACTGACAACACCTAATGTTTGCAAAGTTGTAGAGCGTTAAGAACTCTCATTCACTGCTGGTGGTGAAGCAAAATGATACCACTACATTCAAAGATAGTTTGAAGCAGTTTCTTACAAAATTAAGCATCTGATCCAGCAATCTCACTCCTTGGTGTTTACCCAAAGGAGCTGAAAACATATCCACAGTAAAACCTGCACTGTGGATGTTTATAGCAGCTTATTCATGATTGCTGAAATGTAAAAGCAATCAGGATGTCGTTCAGTAGATGAGTGGATAAGCTGTGGTCTACCACACAATGGAATATTCTTCAGTGCTAAAAAGACCGAGGCAGAAAAGACATGAAGCAACCTTAAATACATATCTTTAAGTGAAAGAAACCAATATGAAATAGTACATCCTATATGATCCCACCTGTATGATATTCTGGAAAAGGCAAAACTATGGAGACAATAAAAAGATCAGTAGTTGATGGTGAGCAGGGGTGCAGGGTGCCAAGCGTGGCATGGGGAGGGATGAATAGGCAAAGAACAGGGGATTGTTAGCAATGAAAGTACCGGGTACAATGCCATAATGATGGATACGTGCCATTAAACATTTGTCTAGACCCATAGAATGCACACCACCAGGAGTTAGCCATAATGTAAAGTATGGACTCTGAGTGACCATAATGTGTCAGTGTGAACTTGTCGACTGTAACACATGTACCACTCTGTGAGGGATATTGATAATGGGGGAGACTGCATATATGGGGGCAGAGGGTACATGAAAATCTCTGGACCTTCTTCTTAATTTTGCTGGGAATCCAAAACCACTCTAAAAAATATAAAGTCTTACAAAATTTAAAAAAAAAGAAGAAATGAAATTGTGTTAGGGCAATTCAAACATCAAGTCCAAATATATAGATGGTATACATACTTAGCAAAGTGACTAGGGCTACGTTTAAGACATGTTTTACTGCTCCATCCTGTCAATTATGTAGTTTAAATATTAAAATATTTGGGTGGGGAGAAAGAGGCAAAGTGTGAGTCTGTTTTAGAATCTGCAGATCTTTGTTGGAGGAAGAGGTGAGGTGTCATACAACACTGGAGACAATCACATTTTTGATCTTCAACTGCAGTTTCATTTATTAAGGATTTTGCCAGTTTTACTTTTTATGTCTATTTTTGACAAACCATAAGATAGGTCTTCTACAAGATTACTAGTTTCCACCACCACTCCAAATCATAGATTTGAAATGACTGGATCCGTGCCCCATCCTGCCCACGTACAGAATAAAACTCTTCCATATAGTACTGTTTTCTAAGGTATACATGTTTCGATCTTTCTAAATCAGGATAAAATGAGTTGGGGCAAACCGTCTTTTTCAACTTGCTATGAAGTCTTGTTACAATAAAATAAAAAAAAATGGAGCTATGATAAAATAGAAGACATTGTGATGAGGAATCACTGAAGTCCCTGGACTTTCTATTATAAACGTGGTTCTCTTTCAGGATGAGCTTTGCTTCTTCCTTTTTTTTTTTAAATCAAAGCAGAACCAACAAAGGAAGACCTACAAATTCTGAAACGGAATCACAGAGAACTAGGCCATGTTAATAGCAAAGCAGTGTAATTGGGTGCATCTAAAAGATGTCATTGTTCATATTTTCCACAGTTTGCTAAAATAACTGTGTGTGAAGAGAGTGGCCATTCTTAGAGCCCCATGCCATTCATAACGCCACTTGGGCATAAGAGCAATCAAATGTGTCAAAATAATTTCTCTCTGACCTGGGGTTCAGATGCTAGAATTGCCAAATCCACAAGGAGCTTCCTGCAGGTTTTAGCAGTAAGAGAGTTCATCTCCACTGCCAATAACTAAGGAATAGCCACCAAAATTCCCTAAGCAATGCTTCACACACTGTACTGTGTATCACAATCCTCTGTAGGACTTGAAATGTACAGATTTCTGGGTCACATCCTCTGAGCTTCACATTCAGTAAACCTGGGAAGGATTTGGGGAACACTTTTCCAGGTAACGCTGATGCTGTTGGTCTGAAGACCACACTTTGAGAACAATAATCCCAGAGAAGTGGCAAAGGACCAGCAAGCCCTACACAGCCTTTGAGGTCACACCTATATAGAATAGAGGTTCCCAACTTTGAATGCAAAATAGAATCACCTGGGAGACTTTTAAAAATACTAATGCTCAGGCCACAACCCCAGACCACTTAAAACTAGGGGAGAAGCAGCCCAGACAGCAGTCTTTTTTAAAGGTCCCCAAGTGATTCCATATGCAGCCATGGTTAAAAACCAGTGAAGACCCCATATAATTGGTTCTCAAACTTGGCTGCACATGGGAATCACCAGGGAGAAAATTTTAAATACTGATGCTTGGCTCCTACTCTCAGACATTCTGGACATCAGGGTTTTAAATGTTCCCAGGTGAGGGGTGCCTGGGTGTCTCAGTCATTTAAGCATTCAACTCTTGATTTTGGCTCAGGTCATGACCTCACAATTCATGGAGTAGAGCCCTGCACTGGGCTCCATGCTGACAGTGCAGAGCCTGCTTGGGATTCTCTCTCTCCCTCTCCCTCTCTCGCTCTCTGTCCTTCCCCCACTTGAACTCTCTCTCTTTCTCTCAAAACAAATAAATAAATGTCTCTTTAAAAATTCCCAGGTGATTCTAATGTGCAAAAACCGTGAGAACCAATGAAACCTACCTAAGTCAAATTTTCACATTATAAAAAAAAAAGAAGAAGAAATTGACCCTAAGTCACAAAGCCACCATAATGAAATTAGACTTATGGATGTATTTTTTCCCCAAATTCAAGCATTTTAATAATAATTTTTTATTAAGCCACTACAAATGACTTAAAAATAGAGAAGAATATGAATATGTTTGTAAAAGCAAGTTAGAATTATGATTTTCTTTTATGTATAATTCATATGTAGAGAATTCACCTTTTTAAAATGTACAGTTCTATGACTTTTGACAAATGCAGCCATAGTCAAGGTATAAAACAATTCTATCCCACTGAAATGTTCTCTTATGCTCCAAAAGCTCTTTTGAATTGCCAGTAGATCAGGATATTCTGCCTCACCGCCTCCTCTATTTCATCTCCAGTATGTTCCATGATTCTTTCTCTGTCTTAGCAACGGGAGCTCAGTTTCTCTGAGGACACAGAAGTAGATGTGGGGTGTATACTAATATAAGTTAGTATATATCTACCTAATATTAAAATGGAATTGTATCATCAAAACTAAAGGCAACCAATGGAATGGGAGAAGGTATTTGCAAATGATGTATATCAGATAAAGGGTTAGTATCCAAAATCTATAAAGAACTTATCAAACTCAACACCCAAAAAACAGATAATCCAGTGAAGAAATGGGCAAAAGACATGAACAGTTTTCGAAAGAAGACATCCAGATGGCAAACAGACTCATGAAAAGATGCTCAACATCATTCATCATCAGGAAAATACAAATCAAAACCACAATGAGTCGCCACCTCACACCTGTCAGAATGGCTAAAATTAACAACTCAGGAAACAACAGGTGTTGATGAGGTTGCAGGGAAAGAGGATCACTTTTGCACAGCTGGTGGGAATGCAAACTGGGGCAGCCACTCTGGAAAACAGTGTGGAGGTTCCTCAAAAAATTAAAAATAGAACTACCCTACAACCCAGCCATTGCACTACTAGGTATTTATCCAAAGGATTAAAAATGCTCCATCAAAGGGGCACATGCACCACAATATTTATAGCAGAACTATCAACAATAGCCAGATTATGGAAAGAGCCCAAATGTCCATCAACTGACAAATGGATAAAGAAGATGTTATATACTGGGGCGCTTGGGTGGCTCAGTTGGTTAAGCGTCTGATTTCGGCTTGAGTCCTGATCTCACAGCGTGTGGGATTGAGCCCCACATTGGGCTCTGTGCTGACAACTCAGAGCCTGAAGCCTGCTTTCTATTCTGTGTCTCCTTCTATGCCCCTCCCCTGCTCGCACTCTGGCTCTCTCCCTCTCAAAAATAAACATTAAAAAAAATTTTTGTTAAAGATGACATATATATATATATATATATATATATATATATATATATATATATATAGTATATAATGGAATATTACTCAATAACCATAAAGAATGAAATCTTGCCATTTGCAACAGCATGGATGGAACTAGGGTGTATTATGCTAAGCAAAATAAGTCAGAGAAAGATAAATATATGATTTCACTCATATGTGGAATTTAAGAAACACAACAGATGAACATAGGGGAAGGGAAGGAAAAATAAGATAGAAAGAGGGAGGCAAACCATAAGAGACTCTTAAATACAGAGAACAAACTGAGGGTTGCTGGAAGGGTGGGGGTGGGGGAATGGGCTAAATGGGTGATGGGCATTAAGGAAGGCACTTGTTGGGATGTGCACTGGGTGTTACATGTAAGTGACAAATCACTATATTCTACTCCTGAAATCATTATTACACTATATGTTAACTAACTTGGATTTAAATAAAATTTAAGAATTTAATTTAAAAAAATGGAATTGTATTGGGCACCTGGGTGGATCAGTCAGTGAAGTATCCAACTCTTGATTTTGCCTCAGGTCATGATCCCAGGGTTGTGGGATTAAGCTCCACTAAGCATGGAGCCTGCTTGAGATTCTCTCTCTCTCTCTCTCTCTCTCTCTCTCTCTCTCTCTCTGCCTCTCTCCCCCACTCACACTCTATCTCTCTCTCTAAAATTAAAGAAAATAGAATTGTACCAAATGTGACTGGATTTTAATCTATAATTCTATTTTTAATTTAAGTTTTTTAATTTTAATTTATTTTTTTAATTTACATCCAAGTTAGCATCTAGTGCAACAATGATTTCAGGAGTCGATTCCTTTGTGCCCCTTACCCATTGAGCCCATCCCCCCTCCACAACCCCTCCAGTAACCCTCTGTTTGTTCTCCATATTTATGAGTCTCTTCTGTTTTGTCCCCCTCCCTGTTTTTATATTATTTTTCTTCCCTTCCCTTATGTTCATCTGTTTTGTATCTTAAAGTCCTCATATGAATGAAGTCATATATTTGTCTTTCTCTAATTTCGCTTACTATAATACCCTCCAGTTCCAGCCACATAGTCGCAAATGGCAAAATTTCATTCTTTTTGATTGCTGAGTAATACTTCATTGTGTGTGTGTGTGTGTGTGTGTGTGTGTGTGTGTGTGTGTGTATAAAATCTTCTTTATCCATTCATCTATTGATGGACATTTGGGCTCTTTCCCTACTTTGGCTGTTGCTGATAGTGGTGCTATAAACATGGGGGTGCATGTGTCCCTTCAAAACAGCACACCCATATCCCTTGGATAAACCTAGTAGTGCAATTGCTGGGTCGTCAGGTAGTTCTATTTTATATAATGCTATTTTTAAAAAGATTTAAATAAAAAAGATGGTTGGTCACCACTGGAGGATGCTAGGGCAGCAGCTCACTATTTTGAAAACTGGTAAGAAAAGGAGAAAAAATGAAGCATTCATTCTTGCTTTCTTTTATCAACTGTACCATTGAGTAATCAAAGCAGTAGATGAGATGAATTTCTCCTCATTGAAGAAGAAGCTATGAAGCACTGGAATAGCATACGCTGCAACTCCTAATGAACTGAGGATATACGAATGAGGTTCATAGGTAGCTGCTATCCCCCAAAAAGAGGAAAAAAACATGCATTGTGTACCTCCAGAAGGAAGAACAATACCCCCTATGAAGTGGTTTTGCAAAAGAAAGAAAGAAAGAAAGAAAGAAAGAAAGAAAGAAAGAAAGAAAGAAAGAAAGAAATGAAACTTGACTCTGATCAAGCCTCTGGATCCAACTACCAATTTACAGGAAATACAGGGAACATAAAAACATGTTAAACTGCACCATGAGAACACAATCAGCAAAAAGCAGAGTATAGGAAACCAGAGGAGAAATGACCCAGTTCTTTCAACAAATGAATTCCAAAAGAAAGACGGACACAGACAGAGATGAAGGGAGAAGCTACAGTGTCAAAGAAACATTGAATATTTATCCTAATCAAGTGCAGTATGCGAACTGTATTTGCTAATTCAAACAAACTTTAAAATTTATGATACTTATATGAAAATCGTATGTGTGAACACTAAGGCTATCCAATTTAGATTTAAGTATAGAAACTGAAGGAGTCAATGCTACTTTCCAGTATGCTAATGGTATTTTAGTTATCTTTTTTAAAAGATAACTAAATTTTTATAATTTAGTTTTTATAAGTGTTCATTTATTTTTGAGAGAGACAGAGAGAGAGAGAGAGAGAGAGAAAGAGAGAGAGAGAGAGCATGAACGGGGGAGGGGAAGAGAAAGGGATACACAGAATTGGAAGCAGGCTCCAGGCTCTGAGCTGTCATCACAGAGCCCAATGGGGGGCTCACACTCACCCCACAAGATCATGACCTGAGCTGTTGTCAGATGCCTAACTGAGCCACCAAGGTGCCCCGAGGCTTATGTTTATTTTAAAAGGGGCTTATCTTTAAAAAATAAGAAGAAAAGAAAAGGGGCTTATCTTTTAGAGATGTTTACTGAAATATTTATAGATGGAGTGATATGACATCAGATATTTGCTTTAAAATAATACAATTATGAGAAAAGTGAGTGGGGTAGAGGAGAACCAAGACTGGCCATAAGTTAACAACTGTTAAACCTGGCTAATGGGCACGTAAGGATTCATTATACTGTTTTGTCTACTTTTGTAAATGGCTGAAATTTGCCCCAATGAACACAAAAGGCAAGAAAGATTTGATTTAAAATATCCATAATAGCATAATTTTTTTTAAGTTTATTTATTTTGAGAGAAACAGCACACGCACATGGGGGGTGGGGGGGCGGGAAGGGGAGGAAGACAGAGGGAATGAGAGGATCCCAAGCAAACTCGGGACTGTCAGCACAGAGCCCAACACTGGATTGCATCTCACGAACCATGAGATCATGACCTGAGCCTGGGTCAAGAGTTGGACACAACTAAGTGAACCACCCAGGTTCCCCCATAATAGCATTATTGATAAGAGACTAAAACTGGGGGGGGGGGGGGGGGGGGTGGTGGTGGAGGAGGGAATGTGTCAATTGGTAAATGGATAAATAAAATGTGGCGTGGCCTTACTCTATGCCTACAATGGCTGATCTATATGGTTTGACTACCTGGAATAGTACTATGCATGAGCTTCCGTGCAAAGATTGAAATGTGAGGATTCGAGGCAGAGTGGCCTGCTCAGAAAACAATCCCCACTGTATTCAACATAACGCCCACCAGCACGTCACTTTGCAAATGGTAGAAGGAGCAAGTGCTAGAAGTCTGAAATACGGAAGGTCTTGGGTCCTCCAACATCCTACATTTAAAAGGAAATGATATGATATTGATTTATAATTCTTTTACACTGAAAGTTGGTGTTTCAAATCCTGTTTCCTTAGGTACCTGGTTAATCCTAGATTAATAAGACAAACTAAAAAATTCTTGTGTATTACCTGGATATCTAAATGCTTCAATCAGTGATAAAAATAAAAGACATTTAAATGTAAGTAATATAGGGGCGCCTGGGTGGCTCAGTCGGTTAAGTGGCCGACTTCGGCTCAGGTCATGATCTCGCGGTCCATGAGTTCAAGCCCCGCGTCGGGCTCCGTGCTGACAGCTCAGAGCCTGGAGCCTGTTTCAGATTCTGTGTCTCCCTCTCTCTGACCCTCCCCCGTTCATGCTCTGTCTCTCTCTGTCTCAAAAATAAATAAACGTTAAAAAAAAATTTTTTTTAATAAATAAATAAATAAATGTAAGTAATATAGGGGGATTTCAGAGAGCATAAGGGAGACATGTTTTATTACGGGGATGGGGTTTCTCAGGAACTCTCCTGAGAAGGTAGCATCAGACGTGTTAATGTACAAGGCTCACAAAAAATAATATAGTTAATAAACACATGCTTCCATTCAGCATATTCTTAGGAATCATCTTCTCTCTACATACCATCAACAATGACAACAGAGAGATACAAAGTCATTGGCAGGGCCATATCTACTTAGACTCATGTCTAAATGAGATCATAAATAAAGGTGGAGGGTAAGCTCTAAGTTTTTGAAACACACAGTAATAAATAAATTTTTAAAATCAAATATTTATATCAGAACTTATTTATAGTGGTGCCTGGGTGGCCCAGTCGGTTAAGTGTCCGACTTCGGCTCAGGTCATGATCTAGCGATTCATGAGTTCGAGCCCCACATTGGGCTCCGTGCTGACAGCTCAGAGCCTGGAGCCTGCTTTGCATTCTGTATCTCCCTCTCTCTCTCTGGCCCTCCCCTGATCATGCTCCCTCTCTCTCAAAAATAAATGAACACTAAAAAAAATAATAATAATGACTTATTTATAAAACTGTAAGTTGCATTTAATAATATATCTCAGTGAGCATGCTTGCATGTCAGCACAAAGGCAAGAAATACAACTTGATTACTGCCATCCCACTGCCCATTTTCCAGACAGGAAACTTGAGCTTCCTCAAGTTTCTAATCAATCAACATTATACCTAATCACTATGCCGGCATTAAACAAAGCTTCTTGCTAAAATTTTAACAGCGGACGTACAGAACTACTCTTGGTTCCCATATCAGGTTGGGTTAGGTTAGGTTAGGTTAGGTTAGCACTATCTAGAAAATGCAAACAAAGGCAGGTCAGAGACCAAGTCAACCAAGACCTGGGATCCAACTTGTCCCTCTCCCTCTCAGGCCCTAATTCTCAAGTTTAGAAGTTGGACAGCTATTCTTTCCTCAATTTCTAAACAGCCATTCCCTCTATGTCTTCCCTTTCTGAAATTAATTATTGGTTCTGAATATTTTAATAAGATGAATTAAGATAGATTTTTGTTTTACACACTAGATTGAAAATTTTTCCATCTACCTTCAGATAATTAGAGGCCCCCTGGAGTGTTAAAACTTACTGCTTGTGAAATGTTCTTGGCTAATAATAAACATATGGTATAGGGGGCTGTTTCTTAGCAGGAAACTGCTGTCAACATGCTCATAGGGACCTGTCATCACGGGCCCACACAAGGAGGTGAAACAATGGATAATACTGGCTGGCTACATTCCCCCAAGAATAAGCGCAGGGTAACTTTTCTGCCCCCCTTCTTGCAACAACCCTGAATATTAAACAAATGCAACTTCTGTCCAAAAGAGAGTTTTGCCTATAAATTTAACCTGAAGACATCCAAAACAAAACTGCATAAGTTCTGTACCTAAGGTCAGCAGAGAGCCGGTTAAAATGCCAGATCTACTCGAGGCACCTGGCTGACTCAGTTGGTTGAGCGTCCAATTTCAGCTCAGGTCACGATCTCACAGTTCATGAGTTCGAGCCCCACATCGAGCTCCATGCTGACAGCTCAGAGCCTGGAGCCAGCTTTGGATTCTGTGTCTCCCTTTTTCTGCCCCTCTCCTGCTCATGCTCTGTCTCTGTCTCTCTCAAAAACTAAAAAAAAAATTTAAAAAAATACAAGATCAACAATTAACCAAATTAGAAGCTACTTGGGCAACCATAAATGAACACCTAATCCAAGCATGTTCACTTTATTAACTTACAGGGATATATAGTACACATTACATGGCAGCAATAGTTTTAATACGAAATTAAAAAAAAAAAAACACAAGTCTGCAGATTTGGTAGATTTTCTGGGAGGTTAGTGTGCAAAGATGGGTGAGCACAACTGAAAACCTCCAGTGCGCTCTATATTTAAACTGGCTGTAACTAAACCTGTAACTTTCATAAGAGGGTGGCCTGTTCCTGTGCACTGTTAATATATACACATAATATGGACATTGCCCTACATCAGGACAGTAACACAAATCGAATCAGTAGGGTACACAAATATGGGCAGCGTAACTTTGTCAACCCATAGTGGTCATGCAGTGGGGAGCAATTTAAAATAGCGACCGGTATTCTTGCTCAAAGAGGAATTAATTGAAAGTGTAGATGAGCACAGTTTTGATACAACTGTGTTAATATAAATAACTGGTAAGGATGAGTTAAGGCTAATTATACATGTGGTGGGTTTAAAATACGTTAGTAATTTCACCGGAACTCCTCCCTTCAAAAGTCAGACCCTAATTCTCTACCACTTGCATGTGGGCTGAATTTAGTGGTTTGCTTCTAATAAATGGAATGTGGTAGAAGTGATGCCATCTTAATTCTAACCCTATATCAAAAGAAAGATGGCTTCTCTCTGGCTCTTTTTCTATCTTGGATTACTCCTTTGGGGAGAAGTCAGAGGCACATCATAAGGACATTCAATCAGCTGTGTGGAAAAGAGCAGGTGGGGAGAAACTGAGGCCTCACATCAACCATCAACTTGCCAGCCTTATGAGTAAGCCACCTTGGAAGTATTTATGCCAGCTCCAGGCAAGTTTCACATAGCTACCAAACCAGTGAGCATCTGACAATCCCATGGGAGAACCCAAGCCAAAACAGCCAAGTTAAATTACTCCTGAATTCCTGACCCACAGAAAGGGAAAGATAATAAATATTTACTGCTGCTTAAGCCACTAAGGTTTGGGGTAATGCATTCCACGGTAACAGAGAACTCATACAAAGTATTCTGAGTTTTACTTATTATTTACTTACTTATTATTTTTAATTTACATCCAAGTTAGTTAGCACATAGTGCAACAATGATTTCAGGGGTAGATTCCTTGATGCCCCTTACCCATTTAGCCCATCCCCCCTCCCACAGCCCCTCCAGTAACCCTCTGATTGTTCTCCATATTTAAGAGTCTCTTATGTCTTGTCCTCCTCCCTGTTTTTATATTATTTTTGCTTCCAGGTTTTTTGTAGTGTTTATTTATTTGTTTTTTTTTTTTTGGGGGGGGGGGGAGCATGAGTGGGGGAGGGGCAGAGGAGGAAGAGAGAGAGAGAATCCCAAGCAGGCACTGTGCTGTCAGAGCAGAACCAGATGAGGGACTTGAACTCAAGAACCATGAGATCACAACCTGAGCCAAAATCAAGCTGGATGCTTAACCAACGGAGTTACCCAGGGTTTTGTTTTTTTTTTAAGATCAAAGATTGGTTACCAAACGTTGGATGTGTTGATGTGCTCCTACACCGAGCACCCTTGCAGATGGACAGTTGATCTCCATTTTACTTCGTGAAAATGCTGAACCCAAGAGAACTTCACAACTGACCTAAAATACTCTACCAGAAATATATCTTTTAAAGCAGAAATTGTTGTTTTGGTAATAAAAGGCAAGTAAAGTGTGGAAAAGCCCTCTACATAACTTCAAAGTTTCCTCCTTTACCCTCATGATGAAAATGGAGATTAAACATGATGTAAAAGGTTCCTCATGACCTAGCCCTACCAAAAATCTCAAGCTTTATTTTCTGTCACTCCTCCTAAATTATTCATACTTTTTGGCTCATAATATTGGTCAGCAACAATTTTGGAAGACTTTACAATGGTTTAAAAGTTAAACTTTTTAAAAAAAACTTTCTAGAGGTCCTGACTAGCATGCTTTTGGAGATTATCTTAAGCTTTCATTGTGTTTGAGTTATTTTTCAACTCTTTTTAAGTTATAGAAAATGGATTGTAATGCAAATGGTTTTGTCTATACAAATGCAAATGAATTGTGTCCAGTGGAGATGTGGTTGATTATTGTCCTTTGGAGAGAGACCAGTTTTGCATCTCTTTGTAAATTCATCTCACTACTCCTCAATGTTTATAACTGCATGGTGTTTTTTTTTTCTTTTGAAAATTATGGGAATCCTACCGATTCCCTCAGTAATTACTCAAATAAGTAAAATCTTTGATATGTGTTTGTTCTATATTTGTATGAGACTCATGATTTAACTTTCTTTTATTGAGATATAATTGATATATAATATGCATATATTTAAGATGCACAATATAATGATTTGATATATGTAAGTATTGTAAAATGATTGCCACAATAACATCCATCACCTCACAGAATTATAATTTTTTTCTTGTGATGACAACTTTTATGATCTACTAGCTCAGCAACCTTCAAGTACACAATACAGTATTGTTAACTACGATCACCATGTTGTACATTACATCCCCAGAGCTTATTTATCTTAGAACTGGAAGTTCGTACCTTTTGACCCCTTTACCTAGCCTCCACCCCTACCTCTGGCAACTGCCAATCTGTTCTCTGTATCTATGAGTTCATTTTTTTTTTATTCTACATATAAGTGACATCATACAGTATATGTCTTACTCTGTCTGACTTCTCTCACTTAGCTTGATGCCCTCGAGGGCCACCCATGTTGTTGTAAATGTTGTGGGATTTCCTTATTTTTTTGTGGCTGAATGATATTCCATTGTATGTGTGTGTGTATGTATGTGTGTATATATAGATAAATAGATATAGATATATAGATATAGATATATAGATACAGATGTAGATGTAGATATATAGATATAGATATATAGATGTAGATGCAGATATAGATATAGATACCATATTTTCTTTATCCATCCATCTGTTGATGGACACTTGTTTCCAGGTCTCAGCTATTGTATGTAATGCTGCAATAAACACAGGGATGCAGACATCTTTTGAAGATAGTGATTTTGTTTTCTTCAGATAAATACCCAGAGGTGAAATTGCTGGATCATATGGCAGTTCTATTTTTAAATTTTTGAGAAACCTCCACTCTGTTTTCCACAGAGGCTACACCAATTTACATTCCCATCAACAGTGCACAACATTCTCCACCTTCTCGCCAACATATCTCTTGTCTTTTTGAGGATAGCCATTTTAACAGGTCTGAGATAATTCATTGTGGTTTTGATTAGCATTTCCCTGATAATTAATGATGTTTAGACACTTTTTATGTACCTCTTGGCCACGTGCATATCTTCTTTGGGAAAATGTCTGTTCAGTGTTTCTACCCATTTTTTTTTATAAAAAGGAATTTTGGAGACGTTAGAATCATGTAGTAAGCAAGTGAGACTGCACGTTAAATAATACAGGCTTCAGGGGCGAACTACAGAGTGACCTACCACAAGTGTTCCCTGTTGCATGATTTCTACCAGTCAATTTCCTCACTGGCTATTGTGCTTTGAAATATTTTTCCAGTCAAAGGCTATGTCTGCAGTGTTCAGAAGACATGCTCTGGCCTCTTAAGACTGGGGCTCCTTTATATACGGGGTGCTGTCCATGAGTTTCCCAATACAGACCTTTGAGAGCATTTTAGTAATTCTCAGGAAGGCCAACAATTGCTGACTTCCTCAAGCTTGAACTTCAGGCACAACTGGACATTTCCACCAGCAATCAACCAAATTCGCAGTCTTTTTAATTTCAATTCCAGTATACATAACAATTCTCAGTCTCATTAAACCTGGCTGAAATATTAAGAACTCAATGTTTGCTAATCTAAGACTTGTACCGAGACCACAAAAAACTGCAGTTAGGAATGCCCTACAAAATCAAACAACTGTATTTTCCAAAAGTATTTTGTACAGCACTTTAAATAATTTACCAAGGGATTCCTGGGTGGCTCAGTTTGTTAAGCATTTGACTCTTTTTTTAATTTCTTTTTTACATTTATTTATTTTTGAGACAGAGAGACAGCATGAATGGGGGAGGGTCAGAGAGCGAGGGAGACACAGAATCTGAAACAGGCTCCAGGCTCTGAGCTGTCAGCACAGAGCCCGATGCAGGGCTCGAACTCACAGACTGCGAGATCATGACCTGAGCCGAAGTCGGTCGCCCAACCGACTGAGCCACCCAGGCGCCCCAAGCATTTGACTCTTGATTTCGGTTCAGGTCATGATCTCACGGTTCCTGAGTCCAAGTCCCACATCAGGCTGTCTCTGCTGTCAGCAAAGAGCACGATTCAGATCCTCTGTTCCCCTCTCTGTCCTTCCCCCGCTTGCTCTCTCTCTCAAAAATAAATAAACATTTAAAAATAATAAATAAATTACCAAAAAAGCTACAAAAATCGTATTTACCAAGGCACTTCTGTTAAATAAAAATACTGTTTTATGTTAATTTACAGGGCTATGTGTAGTGTATTCCAGTTTTCTCTTCCCTATATCACAAGCATTATCTACACACACACACACACACACACACACACACACACACACACACACGTATACTGCTTTCCACAAATATGATGAAAACCAGAAGCATACTCAGAACTTGAAGACTTTGCCCTTGGCCTCTGGGCTGCTACCACCTTCCTCTGCAGACATGTCTGAATTCCCTAACCACTGCTGCTGGAGACCTCCTTGTCTTTGTGTCTCTACTGACTATCCTCCATCTATTCCTAACATCCAAAATATTTTCTTCTGAACCTGAATTCCTCATGTCATACAAACCGAGCACTGCTTCTGACTTCCTATGTGGACAGCGCCCGCCTTCCTTCTTCATAAGCAAGTGGGAGCTTCCCAACATTGGGCAGAGGCCAGCCAAGGTATCTCTGAAGGCTGAGAAGGACACGCCCTGCAGAAACTGACGAGGGGGGTTCTTCAGAGGCTGGCTTACTCGCCCTCCAGGAAAAACCAAAGTGAAATAACTGTATGCAGAGCAGTGGAGAAAAGCCTGCAAAGGGTAGGCTTTTCTTAGAGTCAATCACCAGGCTGGGCAAGTGCCAGACCTGGCCCTCTGCCCCATCTCTAGCTCCAGAGGCCCCCTTTCCACACCACATCTCTATCATCTAAGTTCAGCACCTACATGCTCTACAGCCAACTCAGGTGGGCTAAGTCACTCCACGAGAGGGCAAGCCCAGCCTGGAATCATTCTCCCTCTCTGCTCCTGGGGTCTGAGTGAGTAAGCTCCAGCTCTCCAGAGTTCTTTAAAAAGGTACTACCAAGGGGGTGCTTGGGTGGCTCAGTCAGTTGAGCATCCAATTCTTGACTTTGGCTCAGGCTGTGATCTCATGGTTTAGGGGTTCGAGCCCTACATCAGGCTCTGCACTGACAGCACAAAGCCTGGTTGGAATTCTCTCTCTCCCTCTGTCTCTGCTCCTCCACTGCTCGTTCTCTCTCTCTCTCTCTCAAAATAAATACACTTTAAAAAAAACAAAAAAGGTACTAACAGGTTTTCTTCTTGGGTGCCAGCTCCCTATGTGGCAGCTGATTGAAAGCACATTCCCCAGTGCTTATGCCTGTTTTTAAATCAGATGGTCTTTTTTTTTCTATTGAATTGTATAAATTATTTATATATTTTGGATACTAACCCCTGTCAGATAAGTGATTTGCAAATATTTTCTCATTAAGTAGGTTGCCCTTTCACTTTGTTCATGGTTTCCTTTGCTGTACAAAAGCTTTTTAGTTTGATGAAGTCCCACTTGTTTATGTTTGGTTTTGTTGCCTTTATTTCTAGCATCAAATCCAAAAAGATAATTGCCAAGACCTCTGTCAAGGAACTTACCACTTATTTTTATTTCCAGAGTCTTATAGTTTCAGATCTTTAACCCATTTGGAGTTGAGTTTTGTTTATGGTATAAGGGTCCAGTTTCATTTTTTTGCATGTGGCTTTCCCAACATCACTTATTGAAGAGAGTATCTTTCACCATTGGTTTTGTCATAAATGAACTGACCATATATGTGATGGCTTCTTTCTGGGTCCTCTAGTCTGTTCAATTAATCTATCTGTTTTTACGCCATTTTAACAATATTTATTCTTCCAATCCATGAGCATAGAATATCTTTCCATTTATTTGTGTCTTTTTCAATTTCTTTCATCAAAGTCTTAAAAGTTTTCAATGTATAGGTCTTTCATATCCTTGGTTAAGATTGTTCCTAGGTCTTTTACTTTTTTTGATGCAACTGTAAATGAGATTGTATTCTTAATTTCTCTTTCTGATAGTTCATTATTAGAAATGCAACTAATTTGTACATACTGACTTTGTATCCTGTACTTTACTGAATTTGTTGATTAGTTCTAGTAGTTTTCTTGGTGGAGCCTTTATGATTTTCTATATGTAATATATCACATCATTTGCAAGTAGAGATAGTTTTACTTCTTCCTTTCTGATTTAAATGCCTTTAATTTCTTTTCTTGCCTAATTTCTCTGGCTTGGACTTCTAGCACTATATTGAATAAAAGTAGGGATAGTGGGCACCCTGTCTTATTCCTTATAATAAAGGAAAATATTTCATCTTTTCACTGTTGACTATGATATTAGCTGTGGGCTTGTCATATACGATCTTTATTATGTTGAGGTACATTCCCTTTATACCCAGTTTATTGAGAGTTTTTACCATGAATGGATGTTCAATTTTGTCAAATAGTTGCTTTGTATCTATTAAGATGATCATATAATTTTCATCCTCCATTTTGTTAGTGTGGAGTATCACATTGATTGATTTGCAGATGTTGAACCATCCTTGCATCCCTGCAATAAATTCCATTTGATCATGGTGTATAATCCTTTCTTTTTTTAATTTTTTTTAACGTTTATTTATTTTTGAGAGACACAGAGAGACAGAGCATGAGCAGGGGCGGGGCAGAGAGAGAGGGAGACACAGAATCCGAAGCAGGCTCCAGGCTCCGAGCTGTCAGCACAGAGCCTGACACAGGGCTTGAACCCACAAACCTCAAGATCGTGACCTGAGCCAAAGTTGGTCGCTTAACCGACTGAGCCACCCAGGTGCCCCAATGTATAATCCTTTCAATGTGTGATACTACCTTTAAAACAAATTTTTTAACACATGCTGATTTAATCCTCTAAATTTTGTATATGCTGTAGCCAATGACTGGAATGGTTTCTTCACCACATTCAAGACAAAAATCCAAGATATTTAGCATAACATATAAGGTCGTTCATGACCAAGCCCTGCTTGGTTATGTAGTGCCTCCACTACTCTCACGTCCCAGTGATCTTCTGTTACACATCCTTAATATCCCTGCTCAGACATCATCTCCTTTCCAAGACCTCTGTAATCATTGATGTATTTATAAGCAAAAAGATGTGACATTCCAGGTAAATGAAACAGCATTGGGGAAGCCTCCTATATCTGGATGAAGCCAGGCATTTTGCAATACACATGAAGTTTGGTGTGGCTGGAGACAGAGTGAGAGAATAATGAGAGATGACCATGCCAACCCATGCCTGGTCTAAAGCCAAAGCAAATCCATTTCTGCAATTTATTGCCAAATGGAGATTGAAGGAAACAGACTGGAAATAAACCATAAGAGATACAGGGAGGCCATGTGAGGAGGCTACTGCAATTGTTCAGGTGAAAGATCATGAAAACTTGGACCAGAGTGTTGGCAGTAAAGGCTTAAAAAATAATAAATAAAGTATATATAGTGAAAGACATTTGGAAGGTAAAAGAAACAGACCTTGATGATGGTTGAGAATGAAGAGGTGGGAAACATGTAGGAGGACACCTGTGTTTCTCACCTAGATAACAGAACAGATTATGGTGCACTCACTGAGAGGATGAATAAGAAGAGAAGTAGAGCTTATGGACCTAAGCATCATACCCTCTGAAAGTATAATCTTTAAAATTATAAGAAAAAGGGTAACACATTTTCTAGAGCAGTGAAAGCTCTGAAACATATCTGATTATATATACAAAAGCTAAATTTTCTGGGTAGGATATTTTAGTTCACTGGTAGGCAATCCACTATAATCAAACTACCGTCTCATGAAATCTTCAGGTAGTAAACTCTAGAGAAAGGAGAATAGCTAAGTAGGCTAAATGATACAGAAGGATAAGGCTTATCCTGGCTCAGATGAGAAGAACACCAGGTGGCCCTTTCCAAATGATTTCATCTCTGTCCCTTCATCTGAAAAAGGAATTCATGAATAGCAGTCTTACCCCAAGTGCAAGATACATTCAGTCCTTCCAAACTGTGATGTTATTCATCCCAAAGTGGATTTTTTTTTTTTAAGCTGAACTATCCAGTTTGGCTATCTACCTGAATTTAATCACGCAAATAATCACAAAGTATCCTTATTAGTTTGTTATGTTGATTTCCTGACTGAAAGTTCATTTTCTATCAGACATTCTATTTGAACTCTAATTCCTATAGATTTAAGATGCAGGCCTCCCTGGGTTTTCATAAGCAAGTACATCTTGTGTGATTACCTTGAAAAAAGGTAATTTTAAGTTGGTATATATATGATAAATATTATTTGAGTATTGCCCATCACCACTAGACTGGTCGTAACTTAAAACTGATTGTAAAAATAGTAGCTAAAAATATAAGAATAAAATAAAAAGAGAAAAATAATGAGCACAAAATATAATGGAAAAATTAAAACAATTAGGTATGGATTATTATGATCTAAGTAATTCCTATAATGTCTACCTAGTTGAAAAATAGTAAGTTGGTAAAAAAACAAAAACATGCAATATCAGATAACAAGATGAGAAATGAGGACAAATAAACTCATCATTTGACCTATTCAAGCAGAAGTATAAATAAGCCAATTTTTAAGATTTTGAAACTTTTGAGTGTGATAGGGACTGCAAATGATATTAAGAATAACAAAAATTTGTTTAGGAGTGAGAATGCAACATAGCAATGCTTTGGTTAATGAGGAAATTATGATATTGGCAAAGTGTGCTCAATAAGGTGATTTCTCATCCTGATAAAGCATAATTTAACTTTAAAAAAAAAATTATTCTACAAAGTCTTACTTTAAATCCTTTTAAGTGTATCATAGATGCTTTATAAGAAGTTTCTTGTAGCCAACACATTTATTTAAAGCCTTCCCTAATGTCCAATAAAATGAACCACAGTAACGAAAATGTTACATCAAATGATCTCTAATGTCACCAGAAGCAACCCAACCGTATACATAAACCACAGGGAGTTGCTATTAGTTAGATACCAGGTAGACTAAGTTGAGTACAGATAACAGAACAAACCGATCTCCCAGCTTAAGAGTACTATGCAACATTGCAAGAATAATGTGGAGAATGCCCTTCAGGTTTCCATTGAAACTTTCAGCTTCAAAAATATACAATCCAAACAATGAGCAGGATACAAAAATGCAGGAAGACTGCTCTTACTCTAGTCTTCTTTCCACAGATCAGCAGTGAAGAAAGTTAGACATATGTCTCTCTACGTATATAAATACACAGTCCTCAAACCTGCTTCCTACACTGAGAGATATGGCCTTGAGGACAGCCCAATTTTCAGTGAGGAATCAGGTCACCTGCACTAAGAAGAAAGCATTCTAACCAAGAAAATGAAAAGTCAATCCTTTGCCAAGCATCATTTTAAATTCCAAAATTACCAAAGAGCATGGCTTACCAAGAAAAGGAAGATCGCCTATATTCAAAACAACAAAACTCCTCAGATTTCATCACAATAGGACACACCAAATTATCTGACTCATTGGACAGAAGTTACAACAAATTAAGGAAACATAATTCTCAGGCTGTGCCTTTGCACACCAATTTGTCTCTCTCAGGTCATGAAAATAGAAGCAGAGAACATATGCTAGGCCATCTCCTAGCCATCCAACCCATTTTCCAAGCAGAGGACCTAAAAATCAAGCAGAAAAACAGCATCAATTACAACTTCATTCAAAGATGAAGCAATAAAAAAAAAGCTTGGGACTTGCACAAAATTTCTTGAAGAGAAGAAAAGAAACACAGAAATTGAAAAGATGGATAAAGATAGCACTTGCGAGGATTCATTTCAGGTTACAAAAGGATTTTTTAGAGTAAACTTACTTCCTATTTACAAATATATTAAAGAAAACATGTGCTTTATAAAATAGGAAAGTTGGAAAAGAAAAAAAAAAGAACACCAGAATTAGATAAAACAAGATCTGGCAATGCTAAGGAAAGAAATTAAGAAGAAAATAAAATAATAGTATTGCCAAACTTAAAAATAAACTTCAAGCACACTAAGGAATCTACTCCTGAAATCATTCTTGCACTTATATGCTAACTAATTTGGATGTAAATTTTAAAAAATAAAAAATAAAATGTAAAAAATACATAAAACAAAAATAAAATAAAATAAGACTGTAAAATCAAAAAAAATTGTGGATTGGATGAATAAATGGTGTTACCATGTTTCAGCATAGACAAATTCATTACAGTAGTGTAATACAAAAGTGTTACAAGACTTTCCATTCTAATTGAGAGTAGTTTGGGCCCCATTCTATATATGTTGAAATATTATTATTGCTAAAATTATCTTATAATTTCACTTTTCAGTTATACAAGTGAAATATTAATTATAGGAAAACATGGAGAATAATATTTTGATAAATTTTTCTTACATAAAAAAAAAAAAAAAACTACAAGCAGTAGAGAATGGACTTTGTACTTCAGAAAGCTTAATCAATGACATGAAGAACAGATTTAGAAAAACACAAAGAGGAGCACCTGGGTGGCTCAGTCGGTTAAGTGTCCAACTTCAACTCAGGTCATGATCTCTGAGTCTGTGAGTTTGATCTCTGATCTGTCAGCACAGAGCCTGGAGCCTGCTTCAGATTCTGTGTCTCCCTCTCTGTACCTCTTCCACTCACTCTCTGTCTCTAAGAATAAATAAACATTAAAAAAAAAATTAACAACAACAACAACAAAAAAAAAAAACCACGAAGAAAACACAACAGCACATAGACCCAAGATGACAGGCAGAAGATAGACATTAGAGACCCAATATACAGATCAGTGTTATGCCTAAAGAAAAGGGGGGAAAATGTATCATTTTGTCAAAGTTGTCTTCAGAGGCAGAACATAAATATATTGCTGGAAAAAAACCCAAAATGTTCCAGGAAAAAAAAGAGGTTAATAAAGATTGAAAAACTTCGAGATATATCCTGGTAAAGTTTTTACATTTCAAAATTGAAAAAGAATTCCACAAGCTTCCTTGTAGATAGAACTCTTCTACAAGGAAAGAGAAACGAGCTGACTGCAGACTTCTCCACAGCTTTAAGTGCTGAACAACAATGGAATCATATTTACTCTGTGAGTGTGTGGGTGTGCACGTGCATGCGTGTGCATGCATGCACAGGAGCACAAGCTAGTGTGCACACTCTCGTGCTTTTGGAAGACGTGATGAAGGGAAAGATAAGACACAATCTTCATGCAAAGAGAATTCTTGATAATGGAAATGACTGTTCTGGGCAACCTTCCATTCAAAAGCTAATCTTATTTGAATTTTTTTTTTAATGTTTATTTATTTTTTGAGAGAGAGAGAGAGAGAGAGAGAGAGAGACAGGGCATGAGCGGGGGAGGAGCAGAGAGAGAGAGAGGGAGACACAGAATCCAAAGCAGGCTCCAGGGTCCTAGCTGTCAGCACAGAGCCTGACGTGGGGCTCGAACTCACAGAGGGCGAGATCATGACCCGAGCGGAAGTAGGACACTCAACCGACTGAGCCACCCAGGCGCCCCAAAAGCTAATCTTATTTGTTTTTCAGGAGTGATTTCTGAGATTTCTTTCCCACAGCTATTAGTGGCTCAGGAGAGCAGCTCTCGTTTTTAGGCATTCACAGAGAGAAGTCACACGGCAAAGAGTGACACCTCCCACAATTCTCTGATTTCATGCATTTGTGAAATAATGAAGGGGATCAAGAAGAGTTCTGCTAATGAATGAGGAATGAATGAGAAATGAAAACGAGAGTGGAGTAGAATGGCGAGGGTCACCGATTGCAGCCAGACTGCCTGGTCACTTACCAACTAACCGACCTTAATCACATAACCTTTTGTCCCTGGTTTTCATCCGAAAAACCAGGATCAGTAAAATAGTACCTGGTTCATAAGCAACAAAAGGGAGCAACGGATTCATTAACTCCTTTTCCCTCATTGGTCAAGGATGGGCCCACGGTGCTAAGTCAACCCCACTTCATTTGAATGCTGACATGATTTTCACAGCTGTCCCATCCCACCCTGGAGCAGAAGGTGAGAGGTATGGGGACTCCGGCTTGGGATGAGCCACTGTCTGATTTGTGTCCCTGTTTTGTGTCACAAAAACCTTCTGGGAACTGATCACCATAACAATGGCTAGAGCCGGAGGTGGTGACAAGAGGATGTGCTTTCAACAGAGTGCCTCATTCCTGATCTTTGTAATCCCTCTGGAATTGGGTTTACTAGCTCAATCAGGAGATGTCAGTACGTCAAGAACTGGACTTGAAGAATATGATAACATCTCACTTCAAGGCCCACCAAATTGCAGAAGGTGCCACTAGAAACAACATGAAGTCGTAACTGTCCAGAAGCCTTTTACTTTTTAAGAGGAGCTAGACACAGGCAATATTTAAATTTGCCTATGGGGAGTCTGAGATCTCTATAATGCTGTGGCAAGGGATAAAATTTCTCCTGCTGTTTAGTTTGTCATTCTATGTCATCCTGAATAACAACAGGATTGAAACAATAAAGGGCAATCAGAACAATGTTCAAAATATCACTGCTCTCATCAGGTGCCTCCTCAAGTTAAATACTACAACATCCAGCCATAAACATAACACCCTTTAGCAGGGATAGCAACAGTTGAGAATTTCTTTAACACATTACTCCATCCAGGCATTAGCTTCTGAATAATCAGCAATTAAATACACTCTCACCTCAAATGCTCCAGGTGAAATAAATTTTCCAGTCTTCAAAAGGTTTTATCTCATGAAGATAAGACCATATTAAAAAGAGTCAATGCTATGTAGACTCACATGCCCTCGTGAAGATGGGAATGATTGTTAAATTAGCCTCCATTTATTTGTTCTGGATTGCCATTCAAGGACTAAGTTGTTCTCAGGGTGACACAAAGCAATGGAGATTTGTCATAGTTTCCTTACGTACTGACTCTTGACACTAGCAGTCTGTAGTCTTCTCAAGTGACTTCTGACTTTAGAACCGAAAACTAGTCTTTTGAGAAAGCATATGGCAGATTGATGAGCATTCTTTCTTTCCTCAAAAAAATCTTTTACCACTGTAATAAGCCAGATGGAGAGCTCTTTTCACTTTGATCTTTCCTCTAAGAATGACAAATGCACATTTTTAAACCTAGGTCCTTTATATTAGCTGAATGCCCGATAATAGTAATAATGATAGCTAACATTTGATGAGTTCTTATTCCATAACTAAGCACTAGTGCTTTGATTAGACACTCATTTTATTTTCACAAGATTATAAAGTAGATATTATTACCCTTATTTGAGAGATAAAAGAACTGGGACAAGGGTGTTTGAATAACTGACCCAATGTCCCTTATACTGGGCAGGAAATAACAGTACTCAAACTCAGTTCTATTTGGGTCCAAAATCCACACTCTTATTAATCACTATATACTATATTGTCCTAGTTGCCTTAGATTTCACAAAGAATCTGTATAGTTGCTCTCTCTGAGGGTTTTAATCATTAATACAGGTCAGTCAATATTTTATAGATCTACCAATGTTTCCCTTTATTTTTAGTTTTCAAGTCACATTCAGATATAGACTTTCTCAGTTAAGGTTAGCACAACATTCTTACAATTCCACCTCTTGCATTTCCAGGAAGATAGATGATACCCTGTGATATAAGCTGGAATATTATGTTCTGTTGCTTGTATGTGTTCAACTTTACACTATTATCCAGGTTCCATTCTTCTGTTTTGTTGTGACTTACTGTGTTGCACTATGTCAAACAAAAAGCCTTCTCCAATAATATAAGCTTATGCATCTTCAGGGGGACTCCACCTAAAAACAATGGCGTCCAGTGACATTTAGCTGTCCTTTTCCTAAAATATTCCCTATTCCAGTCTACTGAGCTATCCCATGGCTGAAGTGGTTTTACTTTTACTTTAGGGAGAGAGAGAGAGAGAGAGCGAGAGTGAGAGCGCAAGAGTCAGGGAAAGGAGCATAGGGAGAGAGAGAAAGAATCTTAAGCAGGTTCCATGCTCAGTGCAGAGCCCAACACGGGGCTCGATCCCATGAGCCTGGGATCATGACCAGAGCCAATATCAAAAGTCATACACTCAACCAACTGAGCCACCCAGGTGCCTCTCTATTTTCTGACATTTTAATACTAACTTCCTTCCCTCTGCTATCAGAAAACTTCAGCACACTATCCCTGAATCTCTGTAACTCTCAGGACTCTTCTGAGATTTACTCTGTACTTCCCATCCTCTGTCCTCTTGATTCCTCTACTATCTTTCTTTCTTCCGACTTATTTTCCTGCTCTCTTCTTGCTACTTCTTTAGCTTTTTTGTGGAATTAACAGAACAATTTTTTTTCAAATATGCCATAATTTCAGAAGCTTGAGATTTCAGATTTTCTGCTCACTAAATTACAAAATGTTTCTATAAAAGTTTTCACTTCGCTTTTATTTATTTTTATTATCTACTTACTTCAAAACAATGTGCTCAAGTTCATCTATCACAGTGTACATTTGGGCTGGGCCAGTGGGGCTATGATACTTTAGGTACTGTGACTTTTATACTTCAATTGCAAAGTCAAGAAAAAAGAGTTAAAGGGAACAAAACATTTTTGTTGAAGCCTTTAAACTGAAAAATTAAATCAAATAAGAGTATCTGAATTTCCTTCTGGTACAATTAAAAGAACATACATGTATTTTTATTTGTGAGTCTACCTAAATATTCTGACTTTCCACAAGATATTATAGAAAGCATCTTCTTTTTCTACCCTTACCATTGATTCATGTGTAGCTATGATACACTAGAAATTCAAATTATAACTGGTTGGTTGGACATCCCCACACCTGTGATCAGTTTGTGAAAAAAGATACACAGTTATACCAACTTTTTAGTCTCCTTATATCTTCTTTATGTTTGTCATGGTTTGAGTTAATGTGTGTAACTCTTACCTTAATGAAATTGATGTTATGGTCAATCTCATCCCCAGCCCAGATTCTTCACCCCTCTCTGCATCCATGCGCTTTGCCATGTGATTCTGCAGTTTATCCCATTCAAATTGTAAAGCATATTGCCCTACGCCTTGACTTTGGGTTTGGCCATATGACTTTGACCAATATTTTGAAAAAGATCAGGTGTTATTTCTGAACTTAGACCTTACAAGTCCTCAGATGTTCTCTCTTTTGTGTTTCTACTATTGCTAGAAGAGGAGAATGCCTAGAAAACCTGCTGATTCCAAGAGGAGGATGAGAAGTCCTTGGAGCTGACTCACCCAGCCAACCACCTCAGCCAAGAACGTCCAACCCCATCTAACCACAGGCACATGAGCTAGATAAACGCTTGTTTTTGTATGCCACTACTTTTTGTGGTGACTGGCTATGTGCCCTTTTTACAACAATAGCTAACTAATATAGATATTTACAAGAGTGAAATGTTCTAAGACCAGCACTTAATGATTGCATGTGCATTCACCATAAGCCAATCTAAATCAAGAAGACTTCTCCATGATTTCTTAAATGTCCCGTTTTAAGCAAAATGAGGATTCAAAACACAGATATAATAGGAACTGCAAATTGCTGAATTCTCATAAACAATAGCTATAGACAACAAGCAATTCTTATTATACATAAGATTTGACTTGCTTTACCAAAAGGCTTAAAAATCACATTTTAGGACTATGACTACACTAAAGAGCAGACCTGAAAGCTACCTTTGAAGGGGATGACAAGTTATTTAAAACATAGTCATTACATGACTAGCATTATCACTTGTCAATTAATTTGGGGTGATTTCTTTGATTTTCTTTTGTCACTAGAAGTTTTCTTTTTTTAATTTTAACTCACATGGGTCAATCCCAAAATTTAGCCAGTATAATAGCGTGCTTAATTTTATTTTTGCATTCCACAGTCCTTGATAATAGCAAACTAATTTCTGTGGCTGCATTTGATGAAAATATGCTGATGAAACTCATATTTCACATCATTGACTATAATGAGCCATTTTATCAAACTGTCCTTATGACAGTATTATAGAGAAAATGATAAATGTACTAATTTATTCACTTGAGATTCCATTTGAAATTTTTAAAAGAAAGGAAAAGATCAATGAAGTCAGGTAAATTAGGCTTTCACCAAATGATGCGTCCGGGTCTGTATAAAACAATACCACTAACCATCCCTGCACTTAATGAAATGTTAACACTAAATAAGGGTTGATTAATTATCACTGTTAATAAAATTCTTCAGAACAAATATGTAGCTGTGCTACAATATGCCCTATCGTGAACACATATTCACAATGTTTACTCATAATCAGTATAATCACTACCATGGTTTTATATCAGAATTGTTTTGGTTTTTTTCACATTGTTGGAATTTTTTATTTTTACTAGATTTTTAATTTGAAAATTATTAGTAAGTAGCTATATCAATTAATGAGAGTTACCAATCATTTTGTGGGACATATCTAAAAACTTTGAAGTAACTGGAAACTGTAGTATAGTATCTCTTTCTGAAATGTTGATGGGGTTGATATTGGTACAGACACCATCCCATGTACAATGTGCTAAAATAAAATGTCTTTTGTCAATTATTGTGTTCTATAGAATGTATGCTCTCTGAACTCTAGAAGCAGTATTAACTTAGAGCGCGGCAGGGTCTTCATGGTCTGGATATATCCAAACAATCTTCAAGTGTTATATGACCATGACATTTTGTTTTGGAAACCTTTCTCAATATAAAATGAATTCATTGATTTTTTTTTCCATTTACAAGCCATCAGCAATGAAAACAATTGCTCTAATAAATTATTTAACTTGATCTCTTCTTGTGGGGTTTATTCCACCATGAATGACTCTCTTATCTGTAAGAATACACATAAGTAGAGAAAGGTTATTTTAAATGGCAACTATGTTCTTCATAAATGTTCACAGAAAAATGCATCGATGCCATAATAGACACTGTTTCCTTCCTTTCTAATTGTTCCCCTATTTCTACTGTTTCTCAGATACTACCGTAAAACTGCTGCCTTCCTTCAATCCAATTAATACCTTCCCAAATGATGAATTCATGGTGATGAATTCTAAAATGATGATGAATTCTAAAAGCAGCTGTTAAGATTAGAAGAACATGACATTCTTAATGGCAGTGCACAGAGAAACAATGAAAGTATAATTTCGGGGAAAACAAGAACAGAAAATCCTCATTAAATAACGGAAACATAGTTTGAACTTTAAAATTTAGTGCTGACTACCAATATCCTCTGGGGCTGTCAGGTGTGGGGAGAGTCCTTTGAAAATAAACTGTTTCAATATAGATCTATCTCTGCCATTCCAGAGCAATCAGCTGCTCTGTAAAATAATAATAAAAAGAAGGGAAGAGTTGATCTTATCTCTTTCCTCATTTGGTTATAAATGAATGGTCTGCTGTTTATACAATCTTAAAAACAGTACTACAGTAGTCAATGTATCTATGCCTCATCATAAAATATCCAATCATCACCACCATCATCTCTAAAAATTATTGAGTGATTTTTATGTGCCAGGCCCCAAGAATTTGCTCGTATTGGCGTATGCATTCCTCTTCACAACCTTGTGAGGTGTGTAATATATTCCTGTTTAACAGATAAAGACACTGAGGTTCTGAGAGACTCAGGCAATCACATATGTCCTATTATTAGTAGATGGTGGAGCTGGGCTCAGACCCATCATAATCCAGTATTTCTTAATGCTGAAAATTCAACTTCTGAGGCTTTCATTTGAGCCTCTGTGCTGTAATTCATAAAGAAAGAGAGATGAGGAATTATTTACTTTCATGACATAAAGAAATATAGCACATAATTATGCTTCCAAATATCATCAATAAACTACTGAACAAGTGATCCAGTTCTCTTTCTGTTAGAAAAAATTAGGGTTGGTCAACCCAGTATTTAGAAAGTTGACAGGTTTCACAAAGTGACTCTCTAAAGGCTATCTTTGCCACAAGAAGTTGGTCTAACTCCCTCATCCTAGACAAATGAAGAATTCTGTTGACTCAGTAATAGTCAACAGTTTTATTTCATGGTTACTTTATAGATGGAACACATACAGCATAAAACCGCATGTAAAAAATATCCCATTCTCATTTTCAAAATTAAAATGATGCCTTTAAAAGACATATACAAGAGGGTGCCTGGGTGGCTCAGTCTGTTAAGCATCCGATTCACTCAGGTTATGATCTCACCGTTCGTGAGTTCAAGCCCTGCATCCGTCTCTGTGTTGACGGCTCAGAGCCTGGAGCCTGCTTTAGATTGTGTCTCCCTCTCTTTCTCTCTCTCTACCCCTCCCCCACTTGCAATCTCTCTCTCTCTCTCTCTCTCTCTCTCTAAGAATAAACATTTAAAAAAGGAAGTAAAAGACATATACAAGATTCCCTTAAATAAATAGAAGATGGATGAACGAATGAATGGATAATACTTGGTTTTGAATCACGAGTTTATTTTCAAACGAAACCCTAGGGAGGAGGTGCCGCGTGGTTATGTGAAATTGTCCAGCGACTTCTCTGTATCTTTCTGACATTCAGACTCTGCCTCTTTCTTGTCTGCTGCTCCACGAGAACTCACCTCTGTTAACTGATGACACTGCCTGACGACTGGCCCCCTGGGTCTGGTAAAACCCACCCAGCTTATTCTCAGTAAAGGTGGACATTAGAAAGGCTACAAGAAAAGATCCAACAACCTTATGTGATCCAACCGAAACACATTTGTCATAATACAGAGGCAGTGTGTCTGCCCCCAAGGAAATAATGTGTTCTTTCTTCTTCCCATACAGTGAGAATTATGTAGTGAACCATGATTCTCTTTTGCTTTCACCTCCAGGAAGGTCAAAAACAAATTTAAAGCCAAATCATGCAAGACTTTATTGTGAGGTTGTTTGTTTTTTTTTTCCTTCTGGCATAATTTACTCTATTTTGGCTTTTCCTGCTGTTGGTTTTATTTTTATTTAACTAATTAAGCATCTCTCCAACTGGATTTCCTAGAACACTAATTCTTATATATAAATAGATATTTTGTGGGGAAAAAAGTTTCCTTTTTAAATGTATTTGTGAAATGTTGCATAATAACTATAGCCCCATGCCATCCCCAAGAGTCACTTAGTACTGATTTAAAAAAAAAAAAAATTCAAGTCCATTTAACCAAAATTCTAAACAAATTGGATATGGGTCAGTTTTGCCATGATATCTGTAAATATTCCAGAATATGCCTTGGAAAAGAAACACTATGCTTTTTCATTATATATATTTCCTGAAAGCCACTTTATATCTTTGGGGGAATAAAGACAGTAAGAATGAATGAATGAATGAATAAAAAATTAGAATTGAAAATTTTCTCCAAAACTACATAATACATAATTTTAATTTCCAAGTTGTATTCTAAAGCACAGTCTGATATGCAGAAACCTGTATACCCATTATGACCAGACTATTTGAAGAAAGAATTTGAAGCAGCTTAAAGAGACACAAATTTAAGAGGATCATTGAAGAAAAATAAAAGATAAGAACCAAGTAAAGTAAGAGAAAGAAAAGGTTAAGTCAAGAAAAATAAAATCATTGAAAGAGAAGATATTGTAACAGATCACAAAACTTAACCTTGAAATAGTTACCTCCAAGATGTGAAAAAGAAACAAATAAAGAAAATACACATGTGGTTTTAAAATGAATGCTGTCTGGGGCATCTGGGTGGCTCAGTTGGTTAAGCATCTGACTCTTGATTTTGGCTCTGGTCATGATCTCATAGTTCGTGGGATGGAGCCCCATGTGGGGCTGTGCACTGACAATGCAGAACCTGCTTGGGATTCTCTCCCTCCCTCTCTGTCTCTCTGTCTCTGTGTCTGTGTCTGTCTCTGTCTCTGTCTCTCTCTCTCTCTCTATATGTATATATATACACACACACACACACATAGTGCTCTCTAATAAAAGAAAGCTGACTGTTATCAAAAGTTATAAAAAAATTGGTCATTTGGAATTATAAGAAGGGTTTATCACTTAGAAAAATGATATTTAAGAGTAATAGTCTTGTAGACATCACTAAGCAATGTCATTTTAAATGTGTGTAATTACAGATTTGTTAAGTATGTTTTGGGAGATTCTTTTTTGATTTATATCATTATGTTAGTTTTAGAGGTACAACATAATGATTTCATATTTGTTTCGAGTGTGAAATGGTCTCAATAAGTCCATTTAACATCCATCACCACATGATAGGGAGATTTTTAATAAATAGTTCATAAATTGTAAGTGTAATGCTTTCAGTAAATAAAGCTAGAAAGGACTCTTTCTGTCAGTAGGAAACCCAGGTAAATGAGAGAAACGCACCCTCATATACAAACCTTATAAGAGAACAAAGAAAGCCTGTTTTGTAACTCACAGATGCCTTGCAAAGATCAAGGCTATAAAAAGAGGCTAGGTGGTAGATTTTGGAGGGATTGATGAAGAGATTTCTCTGGAGAGAGCCAACATGGCATGATTTAGGTCTTGTTAATAGGGCTCCGTAGGGGACTAGAAGAATCAGCAGAAAGAGACTGGAAGCCAGGACCTAAGGAAGAAGATGCAAGTGACTTATCAGGAAGAGTAATAAATCCACTAGCCTGGCCCACTGAACTGTAAGCCTCGTGAGGGCAGAAACCACAAACGCCATGATGACCTTCATATCGTCTATGCCGAGCACAGTCCACAGCACTACCATTATCTTACTCTCAGCTTGCCTGTTGCATCAAAGTACTATTACCCAATAGCTATCATTATGCTTTATAATGTACAAAGTCTTTCGCTCCAGTCTCCCTCCATGAGATTTCATTTCACCCACAGAGTTCCTGTTCCAAAATTCTACTGTGCTTTTTCTCCCTACTTTCCCAATCTCCCTTCAAACTTGTCATTTAATCAAAAGAATAATTTCAACTATTATAATTAAGAAAAAGTAAAGTGCTTAAATATCCTTATTTCTTCATTCTAAGGTATATTGTTTACATTTAATATTTACAAAATTCAGATGTATCTAAAAATGGACCCATATATTTAATATAGCAGCATTTTTCTCCTCTTTAAATATTATTAAATAAATGATAAACATCACAATCATTGGCCCCTTAGAGTGGAAGAAACATAGTAATTAATATCAATAAATATCTGGTATTTCATATTAACTTTCTTTTCTAATAATTGCTCTCTTGGGAGCAAAAAACAGAAAACAATTCCATCTAGCTAACGCTGAGGAAGGAATTTACTTGCTCACATAACTGAAAATCCAAGGGATCAAGCCTGGCTTGACCCAGGCAATTGACCGATGTCTTGAAAGCTCTGCCTCCCTCACTATCTCTACTCTGCTTTGTTTTTTGTTGGTTTTGGGGTTTTTTCTGGTTGTTGGTTCATTTTGTTTGTTTGCCTTCATTTTTGTGGCAGGCTATATCCAAGAAAAATGACCACCCAAAGATTAGTTGGTCCTATGAGTTTTCATCCCATGGATGAGAGGGTTTCTTTGCTAACAGAACTGACAGAAGGCCAAGATTGTGATGAACTGTGGGGGAGAAGGGGAACAGCTAGAAGAGGATCAGGATTTCTTTTTTTTTTTTTTAGTTTTTTTTTTTTTTTTAACGTTTATTCATTTTTTGATAGAGAGAGACAGAGAGTGAGTGGGGGAGGGGCAGAGAGAGGAGACACAGAATCCAAAGCAAACTCCGGGCTCCGAACTGACAGCACAGAGCCCGACGTGCCCAACGTGGGGCTCGAACTCACGGACCAAGAGATCATGACCTGAACCGAAGTCGGACGCTCAACCGACTGAGCCAGCCAGGCGCCCCGAGGATCAGGATTTCTACTGTACTTTTTTAGGTGACACTGCACAATAGAACCTCAGGTGGTATGGGTTTCCCCATGTTTGGATTTCCAATTCTTGTTAAATTCAAGTTGGGCCTCAGTAAAACGGCTTGTTCTAAAGAATGTTCAGAATAGGGTTAACATCCCACAGTGAAATCAGATGTTCCTAATTGACTATGGGAAACAAGAGTTACCATCTTTAAACATCTTCAATCCATTCATCCAAAGACTACTAATACACTTCTTAGTCGTGTGTTGTTTTTTCATGACCGTTTCAGTGCCCAGGGTGTTAAAATTTTATCCTCTAGGACTTTGTTTATTCTACATTTCTTTTAAAGGAACCAGAAATCATGAGGTCCAAAAGGGACCATCATTGCCATTCGATCTGCCATCGCTATTACCAGTCACCTCATAGTGAAAGCCAAATTCAGAAGAACTGAGACTTCCCAGAGGTGGCAAAGAAGACAAGTAGCATTCAATGCTCTTTCCGACATACATTTTTGTAAACTTAAAGTGTAAATCTGCCTGTAAAATCATTTAAACACATTTATCTTAATCTCCTTATAGTTTCAAGGACATGTAACTTATGTTTCAGAGACTACAACATTGCTGGAAAGAAATGGAAGTTGCAACTGAGTTGTAACTCGGGAAATATTTCAGGCGGGCCCACTGAAGTGTCTCAGTGCTTTCTTTGGATAAGGAGGGAAACGGAGTTGTTTAAAATTGAGAAGTTTCTCCCATTTCATTAAAAAAAATTTTTTTTAAAGAACAAGAAATTTTAAAGTGCAACTGTCTCTAAACATGAAAATAACTCCTCCGAATATCCCTTTTAAAAAGTTTGCAAGCTGCAAAGACACTTACTTTATGCCCTGTAGACTTGACCTTAACACCTTAAGATGTGCTACTGCCTTCAGTTGACTCGAGGGTATGAAAAGCAATTCCTCACACTTTATCAGCTTTTGACAATAGGCACTTATGGGCCTAAGTGATCTAAAATAGATTAATGAGGCACTAAAGTACTTTAATGAATAATGGAGCATTTTAAAATTTATTTTGTTTTTTAATTCATTTAACTGCAATCCATTTAGCAGCTGAAACACTCCCTCCTGAACATATTAAAAGGCATTTTACGTTGAGGTTTTTCTTAATTTATTATGTTTCATTTATCATTTATTCATTTTATTAATATATTCATCGAATTGAGCTTCACCCTACAAACACTTTAGAAATCAATAGTTTTATTGGGTTCTACGTGCAACAAAATAACCTTTTAGTAGGTTAACTCGGGAATTCAGAATCCATGAACAGAACACCATTGGCATAATGCAAAAATACTGTTATCATTTCAAAGAGGCATGGCAGAGGGCCCACTCAAGAACTTTGATTCTGTCTCCTTGAAAGGTAGAGTTTTTAAAATAATCAAAGACGGTTTGCAGGCATTTTATTTCCTTCCCCTTTCCTTATCTTAGTCATCCATTAGTAACACTTACCCTCCCTCTCTCAGATTTACTCCTTTAAAGCACACCTGCACCCTTTCCTCGTTGATTAAAATAATACAGATCTTAATGAAGTGATCCACACCAGAGTCCCGTATGTTCCCAGCTTAGACTAATGAGGGGTCATGGTGGAATTTCATGCGTCTACACGCAGCATAAAGAAACTTCTAAATAACAGTCGGCCGACTAGGTAGAAGATCTTCTTTTCCCATAAAGTGACAAGGCTTTGGCAGTGATCTATGTGGGAAGGCTGCTTTGGCCCCTTAGAGTGACTTAAGTCTTTTTAAAATATGGTTTCCTTCTCAGCTGGTTAGAACTTTATCTGTGAGATTTAACCAGAAACAACTTTGTCCCTTGGGTCCACAAAACCAAGGCTCTTCGAAAAAACTTGTTTCCTTGGTCTACTCAACAGCCTTGGCCACCTTAAACCACCATCCTCCAAAGCAGTGGAAAATAAGTGACTCTGTACTGCCTTGTTCAGCACTATCATCTCAGGCACTGGGCTGACACATGTAAATTCCACCTGAGGTTTCAGCCCACCCTGACAGGGGCTAAATTCTAGATCATTCTTGCTGCTGAGCCATTCCAAAACTCAGCACTGCAATTCTTCAATCACTGTGTTGTAGCCCCAGTCCTCAGTACCCATCGTTTTCCCTTGCCCTGCACAGTGCTTTACAATTTTCAATAAATATTTGTCACATCAATGAATGAATAAAAGAATCGCAATTTCCTAGGGATCCCACTCCCATCCAGTGTCCCTGCTTTGTACCCCAGTCTCTCAGAAACTAGATCACTGCCCATGTCTGAGTCTCTCAAAGCTGGTGTTGGACCGTCCTTGGGACCATCTGGACCACTCCTATTACTTGAAGCTCAGAGTATTTCTTTCCTATCCTGAACTGAAACCACTCACCCTGGAGTTCTATTTAGATTTTTGAGAATTCTTTTTCATGTATTTTAAGACCACTCCTCTAATGTTCAATCTTACCATCTGGAACGTAACTTTGGATACATTTTTAAGAGACCATTCCCTAGAATGACTGAGCCTGAGCCATAATTTAATGTTCAAACCTTCAGATTCTACTCTCTCCATCAGGTCTCTTTACTTGGTTTCTGCCTGCCTCCATCCCTCCTCCCCCAATGTACACTGTCATTGTCCCATGTCTGATCCACACAGGTGGTTCTTTTCTCTTTTTATACAGAAGGATCAGAGATTTTAAATATATTGGCTTCTATAACCACCTTTAGAAATACATTCTAGTGCATCTAACAAATAAAACATTCAGATTTGGGGAAGGAGGGGGGAAATCCTCTAGATCATGCCACCAATATTTGCCCATCTCATCTCCTGTGTCAAGCTGTTGAGTATCTTCAGAGAAAATTACAAAATATTTATAGAGTACCTATTATGTGCCAGGTTCTCTGGTAGATGTGGAAGGTATAGATTACAATTCACATACTATCTACTTACTGATAATATCACAGAGGTATAGTTTTTACCTTCTATGAGAAAAAGTCCAAATTAGGTATACCATATGCACGAGGAGAAAAATAAAAGTAGTCCATAATGTCAAGAGAGCAGAAGCAATGACTGTTTAAAGTAAGTAAATAATGAACAGCTAAAGCATCACCTAATCTTTAAGAAATTTTATTCTCCCAATTCTCGTCCCTATCTGATGGATAAACATCTATTGAGATGATCATATGATTTTTATTTTTCATTTCAGTAATGTGGTACATCATACTGACTGATTTGCAGATGTTGAACCACCCTTGCATCCCTGGAATAAATTCCATTTGATCACGGTGTATGATCCTTTTAATGTATTGTTGAGTTTGGCTTCCTAATATTTTGTTGAGGATTTCTGAATCTATGTTCATTAGGGGTATTGGCCTGTAATTTTCTTGTCTTACTGCATCCTTGTTTGGTTTTGGTATCAAGGTAATGCTGGCCTCATAAAATGGGTTTGGAAGAGTTACTTCCTTTTTTATTTTTTTTGAAGAGTTTGAAAAGGATTGCCATTAATCCTTCTTTGAATGGTAGAATTCACCAGTGAAGATTTCTGGTGCTGGACTTTTGATTGGAGGTTTTTTAATTTGATTAAATCTCCATACTAGCAATCAATCTGTTCAGATTTTCAATTTCATCATGACTCGGTCCTGGTAGGTTGTATATCTCTAGGAATTTATCCATTTTTTAGCTGTCCAGTGTTACCATATAATTGCTCACAGTAGACTCACGATCCTTTCTGTTTCTATGGTATCAGTTGTAAATCCCTTTCATTTCTGATTTTACTTATTTGAATCCACACTCTTTTTTTCTTGGTGAGTCTAGCTAAAAGTTTGTCAATTTTGTTTATGTTTTCAAAGAACCAGCTCTTAGCTTCACTCACCTTTTCTATTGTCTTTGTAGTCTCTATTTCATTTATTTCTGCTCTAATCTTTTTTATCTCCTTCCTTCTACAAACTTTGTATCTCATTTGTTCTTTTTCTAGTTCCTTGAGGTATAAAGCTAAGTTTTTTGAGACTTCTCTTGTTCCTTGAGGTAGGCATTTATTGCTATGAATTTCCCTCTTAAAACTGCTTTTTGTGCATCCCATAAATTTTGGTATGTTGTATTTCCATTTTCATTTGTCTGAAGGTATTTTTTTTCTTTCTCCTTTGATTTCTTCTTTGACCCATAAGTTGTTCAGTAGCATGTTGTTTAACCTCCACGTATTTGTGAATTTTCCAGTTTAATTTACACTTTAGTTTCATAACTTTGTGGTTGGAAAAAAAATGTTTGGTATGATTTCAGTCCTCCTAACTTTATTATTATCTATCTTGAAAATGTTCCTTGTGCACATAAGAAGAATGTGTATTTTGTTGCTTTTGGATGGAATGTTCTTATATATATCTAAGTCCATCTGGTCCAACATGCCATGTAAGGCTGATGTTTCCTTATTGTTCTTCTGTCTGAATTGATACAAGTAGGGTATTAAAGTTCCCTACTATTATTGTATTGTTGTCTATCTCTCCCTTTAGGTCTGTTGCTATTTGCTTCATATCTTCAGGTGCTCCTATGACGGGTATGTAAATATTTACAAACGTTTTATCACCTTTTTAGACTGACCCCTTTGTCATTATGTAATTCCCTGCATTGTCTCTTACTACAGTCTCTGTTTTCAAGTCTTTTTTGTCCAAGTATAGCTACTCCAACTTTCTTTTGGCTTCTATTTGCATGGAATAGCTTTTCCCATCCCTTCACTCTCAGGATGTGTGTCCTTACAACTAAAGTGAGTCTCTTGGGGCACCTGGGTGGCTCAGTCAGTTGAGCATCTGACTTCGGCTCAGGTGACGATCTCACGGCTCATGAGTTCAAGCCCCACGTTGGGCTCTGTGCTGACAGCTCAGAGCCTGAAGACTCCTTCCGATTCTGTGTCTCCCTCTCTCTCTGCCCTCCCCCTCTCGCGTTCTGTCTCTCTCTCTCTCTCAAAAATAAATAAACGTTAAAAAAATTTTTTTAAAGTGAGTCTCTTGTAGGCAGTATATAGATGGGTGTCATTTTTTATCCATTCAGCCACTCTGTCTTTTGGTTGGAGAACAGAGTCCATCTACATTTAAAGTAATTATTGATACGTATGTCCTTATTGTCATCTTGTTAAATGTTTTCTGTTTTTGTAGTTCTTCTCTGTTCCTTTCTTCTTCTCTTGTTTTCTTTTGTGGTTTGATGGCTTTCTTTAGTGGTATGCTTATGTTCCCTTCTCTTTATCTTGTATGTATTTACTATAGTTTTTTGCTGTATGGTTTCCATGAGGTTTACATATAACAACTCATATCTATAACAGTCTATCTTGATAACAAATTAAGTTTGATTCCATTGTAAAGATCATTAATACTCTCACCTCCCCCTCCACCAACTTTTATATTTTTGATGTCACATTTTGTATCTTTTTATTTTGTGTATCTGCTATTATTGTAATCACAGTTATTTTTACTACTTTTGTGTTTTAACCTTTATACTAACTTTATAAATGATTAATACAATACCTTTACTATATATTTACCTTTCCAGTGAGATTTATTCTTTCATATGTGTTCTTATGACTAATTAGTGCCTTTCTTATCAGCTTAACAAAGGCCCTATAGCATTGCTTGTAAGGCCAGTTTAGTGGTAAGGAACTCCTTTAGCTCTGGCTTGTCTGGAAAACTCTCTGTCTCTTCTTACAACCTAATGATAATTTTGCCAGACAGACTATTCTTGGTTGGCAATTTTTTTCTTCAGTATCTTGAAATATATCATGCTACCCCCTTCTAGCCTACAAAGTTTCTGCTGAAAAATCTGCTGGTTGGCTTATGCGGGAAGGGTCCCCTTGTACATAAAAAGTTGTTTTTCTCCTACTGCTTTTAGTATTCTCTCCTTGTTTTTAATTTTTAACATTTTAATTAGAATGTGGGTTTCTCTGCATTTCAAATATTTTTTCAAGCAATATGAAAGATTATCACTTTGCAATACTTTTGTGTAAATTTCTACAATTAGAGGAAGGAAAAGTTATATTAAAAAGAATAAAAACAAAAAACCCCATGGGGCACCTGGGTGGGGCAGTCGGTTAAGCGTCCGACTTCAGCCAGGTCACGATCTCGCGGTCCGTGAGTTCGAGCCCCGCGTCGGGCTCTGGGCTGATGGCTCGGAGCCTGGAGCCTGTTTCCGATTCTGTGTCTCCCTCTCTCTCTGCCCCTCCCCCGTTCATGCTCTGTCTCTCTCTGTCCCAAAAATAAATAAAAAACGTTGAAAAAAAAATTTAAAAAAAAAAACAAAAAACCCCATCCTCAGAATAAATATTTGCCACAATGAATCTACTCAAAAAATAATTACACACATGAATATATACACACAATTCTAAGAATGATTTCAGCAACACTAACATGAACATAGAACCTTCCAATGTGATTATTCTCAAAATGACTTTTTAGTATGGGACTTTGAGATCCCTCTGTGATGTATAGTCATGACTTATTTAATAAATATTTGGGGGTTATTTAAATAAAATCAGACTACAGCAAATATTTTGGAAAACTTTCATTGAAATGAGAAGCACATAAGTCAGGCCAGCATTTCAGCCATCATAAGCCATCAAACAGATTCAGGAATAAGGCCAGCTTGATGGAAGCCCAAGGCTGCCCCGTCTTGCCCTGGTCAAACCTGGTATCACTGAACATAGAAACGGAATGAGGGAATTCAAATTCCATTCACCTTTAGACACTATTGAAAACAATATCTAGCTTGAAGGTATCCTTACAACATTTACACCTCGTTCTAAAAATTTCATAAATTGAAGAAAGGGGAATAAACAGAAAGTAAAAGCATACTAGGAAATGTTTTTGACTCAGCAATATTTGGCAATGTGATGCCCAGGAAAATCCACTACATTTTTTAAATTCTGCCCATAACTTGCCTACCCACATATTTCTCCTGAAACTGTGTGACAACAGTTTGTCTACTGTCACTTTTCTAGAATTGTATTTGTTGCTACTGCATTTCATATACTTAAATAGAGCTTGATTTATATTTTTCTTCTTGTGTTTAAGACAGTTGAATAAGACTGCAAATAAGCATATTATAAAACCTTTCAGAGAAGGGATTGTTTTTTCCTAAGTAGTATTTGGCCTTTACCTAAAATTACAATCAATCACACCTGGAAAAATTCATCTATATTTTAAGTGTAATTTTCCATTATTTCAGCTTGATGATACATTTCAGAATCTAAAACATAAAAGGTGTACAACTTTCCTGGAGAAATATGCCATCTATTTTGTTTTATACATCAACTTCCCCTTAAAATGTTTAAGCATGTATAGATAATTGAAGGTCTTTTTACTAATTTTCTACTTAAAATCACCTCCCCCCCCCCAAAAAAAAACTATGCTAAAAATAAAAGTTCATTGTTGGGATGTCTGGGTGGCTCAGTCAGTTGAGCGTCCGACTTCAGCTCAGCTCATGATCTTGTGGTTCTTGAGTTCCAGCCCTGCATTTGGCTCTGTGCTGACAGCTTGGAGCCTGGAGCCTGCTTCAGATTCTTTGTGTGTGTCTCTCTCTGCTCCTCCCTTTCCCCCACTCATGCTCTGTCTCTTTCTCTCAAAAATGAATAAATATTTTTTAAAAAATTTAAGTTCAATGTTAAAGCCATAAAATACAAATAGCTTGCTAGTTAGATTCCATATACAATACCAAAAAATTACCAGATCAAAGCTTAAAGACAGAAATATTTAGCAGCATGTTTTACATGCATTCTAGAAAGTTCACCAGACTAAAAGTACTAGGGAAGATAGGGTGGGGAGGCCTCCTATTAGAAATAATTCCAATTATTAGATAACTTTTTTATTATTCAGTGGACCCAATGACATTCAAAACTAAAGTATTTTACCATAATTATTGATCATGTCTTTGTTTTTGCAGAACATAAGCACTGAAAGTAAACAGGTATTATAGTCAACAGAAATGGGCTTGACTACGCTGAGCTCAACATCTAGATTGATACTGTTACCAGAAGCTGCCTGAAAATTATGTCTGAGACGTCTGGTATCTTAATTAAAATTCCACAAAATTTAGCAAAGCTAGGAAGCTTTCTTTCTTCAGGAAGATAAAGAAAAAATATGTAATTCTATTTTTTGGCTAGCTCCCAAATGTTAATTCTCTTTGTGAGATTATGAGATATACACAAGATATACTGGGTAACACCCTGTTGAAACTCATCCCCCTTTTTCATCTTATTGCCTCCACACTCCCAGGGGTAAATCTAATTGAATGAGAAGGTAGCCTGAGTTCTTACAAGATCCTCTGTAGGATGGATTTCTACCCACTCTGTTAGCCCTGGCTGATCATTTCACCACCTCTACATATACCCTCTTCTTACCTACCTAACACAAGGACATACAGATCCAAATACAAATATATAGAGAACACTTACCTCTGCTTATTTTCCAAAGACTGATTTTTCTGTTCTTTCTAATGTTCTACATTTATTTATTTATTTATGTTTATTTATTTAAGAGTGTGTGAATGGGGGAGGGGTAAAGGGGGAGAGGGAAAGAGAGGGAGACAGAGGGAGAGGGATAGAGAGGGAGACAGAGGGAGACAGAGGGAGACAGAGGGAGGGAGGGAGGGGGAGAGAGAGGGGGAGAGAGAGAGGGAGAGGGAGAGGGAGAGGGAGGGAGATGGAGAGAGAGAAGGAGAGAGAGGGAGAGGGAGAAAGGATCTCAAGGAAGCTCCGTGCCCAGGGCGGAGCCCAACATCATGCTGAAACTCATGAACTGTGAGATCATGACCCGAGCCAAAATCAAGAGTTGGCTGCTCAACTAACCGAGCCACCCAGGTGCCCCTCTACATTTATTTCTGTTTCAGACTTTCTTCATTCAAAGCCTCTCTTTTCTCTTGGACAGCTGAAATGTATACACTATTCATTGATCACCTGTGAGATTTGTTTCTTAATATGTTATTCTGAAACCTTTTTAAAATAGTTTATCATTCAGAGATGAATTTCCAGATTTATTTCCCTTATGAGACATTAGTTCTATGGGTTCAAATGTTAAAACTAGGGACTATATTGCCTGAGCCCAGTTCATAGACCCAAGTCCTCATCAAACAGAACTAGACAGAGGTCCTTTACTGAGTGACTGATATTCTGTCTAAGCAGCGGCCTGAGAATTTTGATGACCCTCATATTTCAACATATATTCCAAACAGAATAAAAAACAAAGACATAGTTGATCATTTGATTTGTTGATCAACTGAGAATCCATTAATCCTTTTCACTTTCAACCCCCTCATGTTCTCATTTCTCCCCTTACCTTAAATTACATCGTCAATCACTCCTTTGCCCTTTTGTTTTATTTTATTGCCTGGAAAATCTCCAACCTTGAGTAAACGCATTAATGCTGCCACTGTCTTGTGCATCTGAAAGGTGATAGAGAAAATCACTCAACCAGACTTACCAGGCTCAATTTAAGTTCCTTCCCACTAACTCCAGAAGGCCCTCCATGGAATGAACTAATAATACCTCATGCCCATTGCTTATTTGCTTCCCTACTTTCCTGGCCCTCTACTTCACATCTTCTGTTCTTGCTTCAAATTATACCACCTCCTGCCTGTCCTCATACTTAGCTGAATGAAAAAACAGAAAGAATCAGAAAAGAACTTGCACAAACTGCTCCCACCATATTTACCTACCTACCAACATCTATGTCCATAAACTCTGCCTTCCCAGATGAACTATCCAACTGCTATCGATGGCGAGCCCCTACGCTTGTAAATCACATGCATGGCCCCCCAAGATATTTCTCCAATGATTCTTCCTTCTTTTCCCTGCATCTCTTTTGTCTCCCTCCTGGGTTATTTCTATCAACATACAAACTTGCTATATCCCCCATCTTCATATTCTTCCCCCACCTAAAAAATATAATATTTGTTCTCACATTATTCACTGGATACAATCCTATTTCTCTTGTCCCTTTAAGCAAACTCCTGGAAATTCTTGTCTATACTTGGTGTCTCCAAATTCTCTCTTCTCTTCTCTTAGAGCACTCCAGTCAGGCCATTGCCCTGTACACTCCACCAAAATTTACCTGTGACCTCCAAATTGATAAGCCCAAAGAATAATTTTCTTTCACCTTCTATTTAAACTATAAACAGTGTTGCACACTGTCTATCCTTCCTTTCTTCCCAGAACTCTTTCTTCATTTGACCTACAAAAACATCACATTCTCTGGTTCTCCTCCTATATCCCAGGGCATTATAAAATCACCATTTTCATCTTTATAAGAGCATTATAAGATCACCATTTTCTATTATTTGTTATTTCTGTTATATTCTATTACCTTGTAAATTCTAGGAAAGTCAATAAAACATAATGAAGAAATAAGAGGTACAGATATCTGAATGGAGAAAGCAAAATTATCATAATGTGCAGAGAGAAATTATCTACCTAAACTTTTAGTTACCCAGAAATAACTTTAACACAAAATGTGCAGCTCCTAAATGAAGAGAACTATAAAATGTTAGTGAGACATGAAAGAGGTCTTGAACAAATCCAAAGACATAATTGGAGAAACTTAAAATGGGAAGTGAATAGCTTATGGCAAGGCTAGAGAGTGCTTCGGAAACCCTTAGTTACTGAAATAGACACCATGGTCCTGGATTAGAAACCTTAGTATCACAAAGATGTTAATCTTAACAGATTGATCTACATGTTTATAAAATTCGAATCAAAACCTCAGGAAGACATTTCCTAAAAAGTGTTAAAGTGGTTCTCAAGTTTACCAAGAAGCCGTGACAAGCAAAACAAGAGAAAAAAAAAACATGGAAACACTGGAAAAACTGGGGAAATCCAAATAGAGGCTAAAGTTTAATAATGTTGTGCTAATGTCAATTATACAAGAGACATGAACAGACAATCACAAGAGAAATAAAACTAACAAATACATTTCGTTGCTATTACTGTTTCATTTTTCAGTTGTGATTTAAATTCCAGTTAGCTAATACACAGTGTAATATTAGTTTCAGGTATACAGTGTAGTGATTAGACACTCCCATACAACATCCAGTGCTCATCACAAGAGCCCTCCTTAACCCCCGTCACCTATTTCACCCATACCCCACCCAACTCCTCTCTGGCAAACATCAGTTTGTTCTCTATAGTAAAGAGTCTGTTTCTTGGTTTGCCTCCCTCTCGTTTTCTCCTTTGTTCATTTTTTTTTTTTTTTTTGGTTTTTAAATTTCACAAATGAGTGAAATCATATGGTGTTTTTCTCTTACTGATTTATTTCACTTAGATAATACTGTCTAATTCCATCCAGATCGTTGCAAAGGGCAAAGTTTCATTCTTTTTTATGGTTGAGTAATATTCCTCCGTGTGTGTGTGTGTGTGTGTGTGTGTGTGTGTGTGTGTGTGTGTATCTCACCTGATCTTTATCCATTCATCTACCAATGAATTGCTTGGGTTGCTTCTATAGTTTGGCTAATGTAAATAATGCTGCAATAAACATAGGGGTGCATGTATCCCTTTGAAATTAGTATTTTTATATTCTTGGGCATTCACTGGTGCAATTGCTGGATGGTAGGGCACTTCTATTTTTAACTTTTTAAGGAAACTCCATACTGTTTTCCAGAATGGTTTGCCAGTTTGCATTCCCACCAACAATGCAAGAAGGTCCCCCTTTCTCCACATCTTATTGTTTCTTGTGTTGTTAATTTTAACCATTCTGACAGGTGTGAGATGGTATCACATTGCAGTTTTGATTTGCATTTCCCTGATGACCAGTGATGTTGAGTATCTTTTCGTATGTCTGTTGGCCATCTGTATGTCTTCTTTGGAGAAATGTCTCTTCATGTCTTCTGCCCATTTTTTAATTGCATTATTTGTTTTTTGTGTGCTGAGTTTTATAAGCTCTTTATATATTTTGGATACTGAGCCTTTATTGGATATGTCATTTGCAAATATCTTCTCTCATTCCACAGTTTGCCTTTTAGTTTTATCGACTGTTTCCTTCGCTGTGTAGAAGCTTTTTTTATTTTGATGTAGTCCCAACAGCTCATTTTTGCTTTTATTTCCCTTGCCTCAAGAGACATTCCTAGAAAGAAGTTGCTACTGCCTATGTTCCCTTCTAGGATTTTTATGGTTGCAGGTCTCACATTTAAGTTCTTAACCCATTTTGAATTTATTTTTGTGTATGGTGAAAAGAAAGTAGTCTAGGTTCATTCTTTTGCATGTTGCTGTCCAGTTTTCCCAACACCATTTGTTGAAGAAACTTTTTCCCATTGGATATTCTTTCCTGTTTGTCAAAGATTAACTTACAATATAGTGGTAGGTTCATTTCTGGGTTTTTCTCTTCTGTTCTATTGATCTATGTGTCCATTGTTGTGCCAGTACCATATTGTTTTGTTTACTACAGCTTTGTAATATAACTTGAAGTCTGGAATTGTGGTTCCTTTAACTTTGCTTTTTTTTCCCCAAGATTTCTTTGGCTCTTAGGGGTCTTTTGTGGTTCCATACAAATTTTAGGGTGGTTTAACAAATAACTTTAAATTCAACCTTTCTAATGGCCAAAAAAGTAAAAGATTAATGAGGCAAGTTTTTTGCTATCATATTAGCCAATATTCAAATAATTATTAATGTCCAGTGCTGATGAGAATCTGCTCAAATAGACTACACTGTTGGCATGACTGATGAGCGTGTAAATTATACACACTTCCTGGAAAAAGATTTGGCATTGTATAAAAACAATATTTAGAATTCAAAAGGTCATTTCCTTTTGCCCAATATACAGGTGAAGATTTATACATTTGGCTACTTGTCAATGTGCTGTTAATATTAGCAAAAAAAAAAAAAAATGAAAACGACCTACACACATGCACAAGCACTTATGTACATGCACTAATAGGAAATACACACACACACACACACACACACACACACACACACAAACAGTATTTATTGGTGAGTGGTGACATTATGGGTAAATTTTACTTTGCTTCCTTTTACTTCTCTAAATTTCCTAATCTCACTGGTAGCATCTATTATATAATTTTATTTTCTTTATATTTTTGTCTGTTCTTTAAAGTCTCTAATTTTTCTTGTAATTAGGAGGGGAATGCGCATTTTCACACAAAGGAAACAGTGAATATAACACACAAAAGAATATAAGAAATGTTTAAATGCATCAAGATTTTTAAGTAGTTAAATTTTAAAAAACAAAACAGATGAACATGGGTGGGGGGCAGGTAAAAAGAGAGAGGCAAACCATGAAGTCGACTCTTAACTACAGAAAACACATTGAGAGTTGCTAGAAAGGAGGTGGGCAGGAGGATGGGTTAAATAGGTGACGGGGATCAAGGAGGGCACTTGTGATGAGCACCAGGTGTTACATAAAAGTGATGAATCACTAAATTCTGCACCTGAAACTAATGTTACACTGCATTAACTGGAATTTAAATACAAACTTGAATGAATGAATGAATGAATGAATGAATGAACAAAAACATATGACAAGAAATTTTAACATTGTCTGATATTTTGATATTCCACAGAAGACAATAAAATAGATTAGATTGCCAAATTAAAACTGAGAACATCAGAGTGGCCAAAATGAACAAATCAGGAGACTATAGATGCTGGAGAGGATGTGGAGAAATGGGAACCCTCTTGCACTGTTGGTGGGAATGCAAACTGGGGCAGCCACTCTGGAAAACATTGTGGCGGTTCCTCAGAAAATTAAAAATAGACCTACCCTATGACCCAGCAATAGCACTGCTAGGAATTTACCCAAGGGATACAGGAGTACTGATGCATAGGGGCACTTGTACCCCAATGTTTATAGCAGCACTCTCAACAATAGCCAAATTGTGGAAAGAACCTAAATGTCCATCAACTGATGAATGGATAAAGAAATTGTGGTTTATATACACAATGGAGTACTACATGGCAATGAGAAAGAACGAAATATGGCCCTTTGTAGCAACGTGGATGGAACTGGAGAGTGTGATGCTAAGTGAATTAAGCCATACAGAGAAAGACAGATACCATATGGTTTCACTCTTATGTGGATCCTGAGAAACTTAACAGAAACCCATGGGGGAGGGGAAGGAAAAAAAAAAAAGAGGTTAGAGTGGGAGAGAGCCAAAGCATAAGAGACTCTTAAAAACTGAGATCAAACTGAGGGTGGATGGGAGGTGGGAGGGGGGGAGGGTGGGTGATGGGTATTGAGGAGGGCACCTTTTGGGATGAGCACTGGGTGTTGTATGGAAACCAACTTGACAATAAATTTCATATATTGAAAAAAAAAACTGAGAACATATGAAAACTAGAGAACATGCCGGGCTAATTGGCCTATTTTCATTTCAGGAGTGAACCAATCAATTTATGTAGCTTCTGGGTCTTTAGTTTCCTATTTCCAATTGACCCAAACCTCTGGTTGATACATTCTGATCCATCCCCCACTCTCCCCTTACTTCCTGAGGCCGCTAGGATGCTTGAGCCACTAAGACTGTTTAGGGTTCCGGATGGTTGTGTCAGGTGCAGGATTATGGGAGATTCCAACTTGCTCCAGGGGTTCCTAGTTCGGTAAGACTTTCGCCCTCCAACACACAACACTAGAAACTTACACAATCATCCCCATGGATATTGGGAAATTGCCACTGGGTTTTCAGAAGTAGGTGATGATGTTCACACTTTTTTTTGGAGGGGGAGGAGGCAAAATTTCACAAAACAGTACTTTGCTTTACTGTGAAGTAAATATTCTTGGTGTTTTCTATTCTATTCTTTTCTATTTCTTTAACCTACTAAATTGATTTCATGAGCTTCCAATGGTCCCTCATCATAAGGGTAAAAAGCACTAGAATAGAAAATGCGGAGAATGCTAGCTGACAAAAAAAAAAAAAAAAAAAAGCAAATAACAAAAATACTCATACTCAGAGGCACCTAGGTAGCTCAGGCAGTTAAGTGTTCAACTCCTGACCACAGCTCATGATATCAGGGTCGTGAGTTCAGTGCTAGGCATGAGGCCCTACTTAAACAAACAAACAAACCCTCACAGCCAGGTGTTCAGAAATGGAACACAAGACAAATCTATGCAGAAAGGATATTCATCAGTATTTGGTTCCTATTGGTTCTAAAAGCAGAGCTTTTAGAAGTGAGATTTAAAAAATAAAACAAAAGCAGGGGCGCTTGGGTGGCTCAGTCGGTTAAGCATCTGACTTTGGCTCAGGTCATGACCTCACAGCTTGTGAGTTCAAGCCCAGCTTGGGCTCTGTGCTGACAGCTCAGAGCCTGGAGCCTGCTTTGGATTCTGTCTTCGTCTCACTCTGCCCCTGCCCCACTGGCACAATGAATCTCTCTCTCCCTCCCTCCCTCCCTCAAATATAAATAAACATTAAAAAAAATTTTTTAATAAAAGCAAAGGTGGTTTTAGGAGCTATGCAGACCTAACATGAAACATGAGAGTGAGGCAGCTATTCTCCTTTTGGCTCATTTAATTCCTTCTGATTATCATGTATAGAAGGCGTATCAATTCTTGCTAGAGAAAGCTCTTCCAAAAAAGTATTTGTTTTTTTTAATTGAGCAAATAAGCACATGGAACAACAATAAAAATAACTGCAAATGTTCATATAGTCTTGCCAAATGCCAGGCACTGTTCTAAACACTTTTCACATATTTTATTTCATCTTCAGTATAATTCTATGAGGTAAATACAATTAATATCACCATTCTATAGATTAAAAAATAGAGATGGAGAGAAACTAAGTAGCTTGTTCAAGGTGACACAGCTAGTAAGCGGCAGAACCAGGATTTGAACCCAGGCAAGTGAGCTTATGCTCTTTAACTGCTATTCTGTGATTTAAAGTATCCAGAAGGATAAACAGTGAAAAGTAAGGATTCCTTCTGCTCCACTCTGAGCCCACCCTTTTCTCCCCACAGGACACAACCACTGTCACAAGTTTCTAATACACCTTTCTAGAGATATTCTATACATATAATAAACAATAGTAGATAAACAATATATATAATAACATATACAATAAATAATACATAAAATATATAATATAAAGTGTATAAAGATCTGTGTGTATAGGTGTATATTCCAAATGAATCTTTTTTCACATAACAATCCACTCTACATAAAATCTTCCACAGCTCCGTTATATTCTATTGTGTGGATGCATCATAACATTTTACTAAGCACTATCATTAAGCATTTTATTCTCATCTTTTGGTAGGTCAAATAGTGCTTCAATAGATAACCTGTACATAGGTCACTTGGTACAGTCATAAACAAATCTCCAGTATATATTCATAGAAGTTATATTTGCTGGGTGAAAGAATATGGGCATTTTTTATGTTTGTATTAACAAAGAGCAAGTATGCCTTAGAATGAGAGCCTTCCACAAGCCACAGTAGTTAGCCAGATTTTAATACTTCTTTTCCTTCGTTTTCACTTTTAAGTTATGAAACATTTATGACTGGTGATACTGGTTCTCCAATTTATAAAAATTATACAAACTTTCCTTAGTGAAAAAGTCATTTTAAAAATTTTTATCATATAAATATTAAGGTGGTACATGAAGGTAGTCCTTGGACCATTTAGAGCAGAGACCAAAAAAAGGCAAAGGGGGTGGTAAAGAGTCATCTTAAAACACATCCATATTCACTTCTAGAATTTAATATTTTTCAGTATTTTCAGGCTGATAAGTACAAGTGCCTGGGTAAGTACCAACTGGCTGACAGTCATTCTTTACCACTGGTTTGGCAACTTCAGCCTTATTCAAAATGGCAGGCCCTCAGATGCTTCCGCACGGTGATTTCACTCCCACCCATAGATTATACTGACCTCTTGGTCTACCTCTTGCCAACTCTTTTCATTTCCTTCCTCTCAGTACATAGTAAAAGGTACTCAAAAAATGTTGACTACTCAACATGTTTCAAGTTTTCTACAACCAACTATTCTATCCGTCAGTCAAATTCTATCCATAGACATGTTTCATAGATTTTTACAGACGTTCCTAGTCCTATAACTTGTCTAACCCCTTCAGTTTGCTAAAACGCTCTAGTTCAATTGTGTTGTCATATCTGATACATGTTTTGTACATTTAAGTTACTCTTAGGATCCAATACTTTCCCCTTATCACATAGATAATTTGAAATAATAATGCATCATTCCACAAAGCATGTCAGCCATTTTAAATGTGGTCTTGCCTATGGACCCACTGAAGTTCTATGATAAGAAGCTCCCCTACAGAAACACAAAAATACATGCCTATGAGGTTACTTTCCTCGATTCTTTCATAAAGTATGCTCTTCAATGATATCAAAAATATCTAGTTGTGAACTTCAAATTGCTTTGGACTTGGAATTTGTTTCCAAGTTATAGTCCAGACTGTGTAGTCTGTTACCATATATTTCTACATTAAACTGTTAGCCAAATCTACTTACAGAAACTGCTGATCTCTGTCTCAGAGACCATTTTATCAAATCTCAGCTTGAAAACATTTAGTTATACAAACGATGCACTGTGAACTTACAACCATCCTACTGCCAAGCGGCCTTTGTTTCCTTTTCATGTTTCCATAAAGACTAAAGTTTAAAACTTTGTGGGAGTCCAAGAATTGCTCACGTTATTCTAAGTGGAAAGTGCAACTGCTAATTATTATTTTTTTAATGGCACTGGGGAAATGCCACAGTAATTGTTAACTCTAATCCACAAGCCATTATTTTTCAATAGCATCTCTACTCTTATCAAATTTTATATTGAATATATTACTTTTACCATTGGACAAAAATAAAATATTGGGGGAATTATTAACCTTAAGGTTAACAATAACAACCTTCAAGGTCTACAATCCACCAAAGAAATATGAACTACAAACTCTCCAGAGAAACAAGTTCTTAAAATTATCACATAGTTTCATTTCAGTGTGTCACATCAGGTTTCAGTTTTATTCCAAGTATCTCCTAATACAAGCTATGTGTGTGTGAGTCTTTTGAATCACTCTGCAAACAAATAGAAGTATCTTTTTAATACTTCTTCAAATCCTCTTTCATTTTATTGAAAATACTAGGGTACATGGGCACCTGGATGGCTCAGTCAGTTAAGCATCTGACTCTTGGTTTCAGTTCAGGTCATGATCTTGCGGTTTTGTGAGTTCAAGTCCTGTGTCAGGCTCTGTGCTGGTAGTGCGGAGCCTGCTTGAGATTCTCTCTCTCCCTCTCTCACTACCCCTCCTCCATTCATGCAGTCTCTGGCTCTCTCAAAATAAAGAAATAAACTTAAAGAAATTTTTTTTAATAAAATAATTTAAAATACCACGATACACACCAGACTTTCTATTCCTTGCTAAATAATGCATATCCTGCATGTCCTTTTGACAGTATTTTCCAACAGTTTGTCAGTTCTTTACCTTGTTTCTATTACTGCTTATTGAGGAAACTAATCAAGATAAAATCCTTCCCATTGTACTTACTAGAATGGATCTGGATCGGTGGGGTCACTTACTTTGTAACAGTAACCACAGCCACCACTTCCTAAGCATTTGTATGTGTCTGGTGCTGTTGTAAACACAGAAACATCGACTATTTTCTATAAACATTGCGATGACCCCCCTGATAGAAATAATATTGTTGTCTCCAGTTGTGGATAAGGACGCTGAGGGTTGGAAAGTGAAGTATTTTCCCAACGGTACCTACATCAGAGGAAGCAGAATTGGGATTCAAGCCCAGAGCTCTCAGGCCAAACCCTTAAACGTCATGTTTATTCACACTGCCAAACCAATTAAAGTGGGTCTTGTATTTGACTTATATCTGGTCTCACAGTAGGTGAGAAAAAAAAAAAGAACTTCATTCCAAGGTCACATGTTACAAAATTAATATTAATCAATCAGTAAAGTGCAGGTAGACACTATTGATTGGAAAGGAGATAACTGCTTTTACTAAACAGTTGATGTCTTAATTCTGGAAATAACTAAAATATACGTTACCAACAACTAGCCAGTATCGTCTTTTATCTAAGTTAATTTATTCTTCATTTACTCCCATTGCTTGTTAATTCATTTTCAATTTTGAACTTCACCATGACCTTTATATTATTTCCTTTTTGCCCTCTTAAGTCTATGTCAGACATTCATGTCAGACATTCATGGTGCAGAATTTCATTCCAAATTGAGACGGATTTTCACGGATATTAGGACTGTGTGTCTGCCTTTCTCTATGTACACACACCCATATTAGCTGTATGTAAAATCCTTTTTATGATACTAAAAATTGGTTTATCCAAAATTACATCCTCTACGATTTAAAAGCTTTCAGATACCATTTTGTATTTGCACTGTGTCTTAATTGTTTTGTGCGGCTTTTCAAAACAAGAGACTACAGCACAGAATGACTTTTTTTGCCAAGGGGCACCTGGAGTCAGAGGCAGAATTGGCACTGAAACCCTGTGCTATTAAATCACAACTCCCCCATCTGTTCCTTAATCTACCCAGCAGCATGGACGCTCAAAGGTTTAAATAAACAGGAGAACCACATATTCATCAATGGGATAAATTTCTCGCTTATCCTTCCTCTTTGAATATGGCTCATTATCACTACTGTGTTGTACTGTTTGTCACATAAAAACATAGGTAACTGAAGTAGAACTTCATTAATCTTAGAAAATACCTGGAAGTAAAATGCATAGTAGAATATGATGCTAGACCAATATGTTGGTTTGGATAGCTTCTCTTCAAACGCATTTCAGCTCTGGCCTGTAGTGTGGCAAAGGAATATAACAGAGATTGATAGGTTTAAGGTGGGTTGTTTTGTTTTTTTTTTTTTTCAAATTTCTTATATAGATGTCATAGAAGGATAGCAGACACTGGTATAATTGGTGTACTAAGTTCTTCTTTTAATTAATTGCTAACATTTAACCCTCAAAGACTTTACATAAAAACAGATTTCCAGATCTTTTTACTCATGAGGTCCAGTGGGCACCACAAACCGCATGGCCGAGTATCTGCGGTCCCTACCAGACAGAGGCTGTACCTCCAACCCACCACACCCTTCCCTCATCTGCCTCACTGACTTCTATTACCTGACTGATTTGTGTTGAACGTGGAATCTGTGGCTTTGGAAGAACTTAATAAGCTGTGAAATGTATCACAGGAAACTGGGCTCAGCATAGTGAGATACGGTTAAGTCCAGTGACAGATTCATTACAAAATCTCAGTAATTCCGTTATGCAAAATGATTAGCCCAGGCCCAGACTACTAGAAGGATTTAAAAACATAATCCATGAGGGGTGCCTAGGTGGCTCAGTTGGTTGAGCGTCCAACTCCAGCTCAGGTCGTGTCTCGTGGTTCATGAGTTCAAGCCCTGCATCAGGCTCTGTGCTGACAGCTCAGAGCCTGGAGTCTGTTTTGGATTCTGTATGTGTCTCCCTCTACCCCTCCCCCACTCATGCTCTGACTCTCTCTCTCTCTAAACATTAAAAAAAATTTTTTTTAAGTATCAAAAACAAGATAAATTAAGAAATCATTTAAAAAAACTTAGTAATTTGGCATGTCAATAAATATTATCTGCTCTTGCAATAACCTGAAAATCCTTGATTAAAATTTTTAGCCTGTGACTGAGTCATTTTAATACCTAAGGAAACTGCAAAGTGCATCTATTCTTAACAGTCCCCTGGACCAAGGGTGACTAAAGGAGAAAACAGACTCCAACACTGTGCCCAAGAAATAGAAGGAAATTCCTAAATCTAAGGCCAAACCAGATTATGTCAAGACAGTTCCTCCAAGTAAATGAAGTTATACTACTCCCCCTACCCCCTCACACACACACACAAATTCTCATTTGTTTATATCATTTGTGAAATAAGAAACATTCATAAGGAATAACTTTCTAGAGTCTTCCACAGATACAGTGCTGTCTTAAATCCCAACGTGATGCAAAACTGTCAAGATTGAATCGAATTTGACCTAATTAGAAGAGTGGCTTTTCATCATGTCGGCACTGATTAAGGGCTTAGTTTACATTTAGGGAATGCCCCGCCTCCAAATGGCACTGCCATTAATCTGCTCTAGGGCACCGACAAGAACGTTCAGTCATAATGCTTTGTCAGGTATTTTTATCTCTTGCAAGAACTCGCTCTCATGAGCAATTATAATCTAATTAAAGTCATTAATGTTTACTCCTCTGGGAAATACAGTTATTCATAGAGATCAGAATCTTTTATGTTTTTCCATCTACTGTACAATTTATATCTTGCTTCTCACTTCTGAGAGTCTTCAGGAGTTATTTCCCTGTCACCCTAAAATAGAAACGTACCCTTTGGCAATGTTTTCAATATAGCTCTTTGCAGTTAGATTGAATAAAAAATGAATAATGTGTTTATTAAGAGTATCAGGAGCGGAGATGCAACTTTTCTCATTATGTTATATTACTGTTTCTGCTGAGCTACAAGATATTAATAATTTTATAACATAAATAGTATAAGCTTTGAAAAGTCATAACATCTACAGGAACATACCTGGACTGAAAATTCTTCCACAGAGTGGCAATATCCTTTAAATCAAAGTAAAATATAAATCTGGTACAAACTTTTAAAATTTTATCGTCCTGGGAAGTGTTTTTCATTTTTTAAAACAAAAATGCATTTTTATATTGGTGTTATGATATTGCTATCAACACATTCTCCAATATACCTAGGGGGTCCTTCAACAAGTAATACATGCATTAGAAAACACAAAATAAATTGTTTTATACTGTTTACTTAGCACTGCACATGCCACATACTCTATTTCAAAACACAGATAAAATTCAATATTAATGGGCAATAATGACTTACACCTTTTTTCAGGGTTTACTTTGTCAGGCACTGGTTTAAATGCTTTGTGTCACCTCATTAGATCCTCATACCTCATTGGATCTTCTTTTAACAGAAGGGGAAACTGAGGCAGAGAAGGTTAAGCAACTTGCCAAAGTCAACTAGCCAGTAAATATGGTGGAGCCAGAATACAAACCCACACAGTTTGACTCCAGTGCTGGACTTCTACTGTCTTTTCCTGTGCTCTACTGTTCCTTAAATATAGGGGTTCTCCTTTTCAAAGCTGTAGTCATTCAACTGCTATCTACAAGTTTCAAACTCTCCTGCTGTCCCTTCATTGCTTCTGTGACAGTACTGCAAAGTAGATTTTTTTTGAGAGAGAGAGAGAGAGGGCACAAGTGAGTGAGGTGAAGAGAGAGAGAGGGAGAGAGAAGCAGGGCTCACCCAAAGTAGGGCTCCTGTTTTTACCCGAAACAGGGCTCAAGATCACCCAAAGCAGGGTGTGAGCTCACCTGAAGCGGGGCTGGAGACCAGCCAATGTGGGACTCAAACTCACCAACTACTTGATCACGACCTGAGCCAAAGTCAGATCCCCAACGACTGAGCCACCCAGATGCCCAAAGTAGATTTTTTTTTAAGTCTATGTCAGACACCAGGCCTGCCACTTAACAAACTGCATGGATCTAGGCTTCTCATAGAAACTCTCTAAAACCTCAAGTTTCTTCATCAGCAAAATGGTACCTACTTCATAGAACTGCTTAGAACTGTTTTTGAATTAAACATGGAATGCATATAAAGCACTTAGCTGAGCGGTGCCTGGCTTGGAGCAATCACTTGATAAATGTTGACAATCCTATTACTATAGTTTTAATGTTCAACAAAGGGAGGACGTGTAGAGGATGCTCTATTAAGGAGTCAAGAGATGTCCTTATAACATGAACCCAAGCGCAATTTCACATTTGATACAAAACTATGTTGGTTTTGATTTGGGGTTTTTTATTCCAATAATGTGAATATGCTCCATGAAATAACCAAGGATGTTATCAATGGACTTGCAGATATTTCTGATAGATTAAGAATACAAATTAAATAATAGGAAAGTGTCTATGACTTTTAAGTTAAATTTTTTTTGAGAGAGAGGGTGGGGGATAGGGCAAAGGGACAGAGAGAGAGAGAGAGAGAGAGAGAGAGAGAATACTAAGCAGGCCCCACACTCAGTGTGGAGCCCAATGCAGGGCTTGATCCCACAACCATAAGATCACAACCTGAGCTGAAATCAAGAGTCAGACACTTAACTGACTGAGCCACCCAGGCACCTCAAGCTAAATTTTTTAATGATATTTTTAATAGTATATAAAATGAATGACAGTAAATCAGAAGAATATGTAAGAATTAAGCCCATGTTTTTATTTCCTTCAGCACTCTTTGTTAAAGCCAACAAACAATTCTTAAATAACAACATCTTGAAATTACATCCTTATGTGTATCTTCCTATTTGTACGAGAAATATTTTTAAAGATATTTTTAGCCAAACTTACCATCCCTTCACTTGTGAGTGTTCTGAGTGTTAGTGGTTTCCAAATTTTTTTTAATTTTTTTTTTTTAAACGTTTATTTATTTTTGAGACAGAGAGAGACACAGCATGAATGGGGGAGGGGCAGAGAGAGAGGGAGACACAGAATCTGAAACAGGCTCCAGGCTCTGAGCTGTCAGCAGAGAGCCCGACGCGGGGCTCGAACTCACTGACCGCGAGATCGTGACCTGAGCTGAAGTCGGACGCTCAACCGACTGAGCCACCCAGGCGCCCCTCCAAATTTTTAATTACCCTAAAGATAATGACAATTTTAACCAAGTGAGGTGCATTATGATAGAATGATTTTTAAAGAGTAAAATTCAAGTGGAGCTATTGAAGTTTACATTTCAGGGCTCCTCATTTGCATGGGACCCCTTATAGTACCCTGAGATGTTGAGTTGGGGATACATTTAGTTTGAATTTAGTGGGAGTTATTTATGTAGTTTGCAGTAACTTCTCTTTATAGTTTTGTTATCACTGGCTTTCCTGACACACAAATGGATTCCAAAAGATTCCTACTGCCCACTATAGTGAATTATCCAGCACTGTTTTGTTAAGGTAAGAGACAGAAGTCATATAATGATATAAATATGGTATCCAGCACTGGAATTATACCCATTGTAGAGAAGAAATAAGATTGCAAATATTTGGAGCCAAAAGCTAGTCTGGAAAATTATTACACAGATGTGTTGGCAGTTAATGGACAAAAATATTATTTCTATGGATCTAGTGATGTTTTAGGGTTTCTCCCAACTTTTCTAAGTTTTCAACTTGCTACTTTTTTTCTAATTTTAAATAAATGCAGACTCTTGTGTCTGATTCTGCATTTCTATGTCCTTTTATATAAAAGAGCCCTAACTAGATGAACATAAGGGAAGGAAGCAAAAATAATATAAAAACAGAGAGGGAGACAAACCATAAGAGATTCAAATACAGAGAACAAACTGAGAGTTGATGGAGGGATGTTAGGTGGGGGGATGGGCTAAATGGGTGAAGGGCATCAAGGAGGGCACTTGCTGGGATGAGCACTGGGTGTTACATGTAAGAGATGAACCACTAAATTCTATTCCTGAAATCATTATTATACTATATGTTAACTAACTTGGATTTAAATTTTAAAAAAAATAGAAAGAAAGCTTTAAAAACAAGCTTCCAGGGAAACTGGGAAATCTTTAACTTCTTGGAAGTGACTTTAAAGAGAAGCCCCTTTCTCTTTTCTGATAGCTGAAAAATACCTATGATGACTGGAATCAGAGCATCTATCCTGGATCTCAAGGAAGAAACCTCGTGTTAGGAGTGGCAAAACAACAAGGTAGAAGGAAGGATTGGTAAACTCCCATTCCAGATTTGGCCTGCTCACTTCCATAGTCAATGTTTTTCTTTTTTTAGTTTTGGAAAGAAAAATAAAATCTTTCTTAAGGAAAAAAAAAAAAGCGCTAAACTGCAAAAGGGCTTCAAGGTCAAATCCTGCAACGCCTGGACCTACCCTCATAATGTGTAACAGAAAGCTTATTAGCCTATTTCCACACTTCCTCAGATAGAGTCACCTACAGCATCAAATGAAATCTTTCTCACTGCAAAAAAGCAAGCCTTCCAAGAAAAAAGAAAAGATACAGATATGAGAGCATCGAACCAAGCAAAATTAAGAAATCTTTAAAAATCCTCCATTATTCTTTTTCATAAATCAGTTATGTTCCATATCTATGTCAATTTCATCATCTCATCCATATAGTCAAAGCATGCAATGATTTTATCTCACTTAAGTAAGGAAGATATTAATCTTATTTTAGATTCAATCCTTTTGGAATATACCCACTACCCGAGAGGAAAGGTTGGCAAAATGTTACCCTGATAAAGGCACAAAATTATGCCTATGCACACATAAATATAAATATTTTTCTTTGATTTTTCAATTTTGGAAAGGTCATAGTTAAGAAAGGCTCTCATCTAGAATCTTTCCTTCAAAAGAGTCCAATTCATTTCTGGGAAGGATTTCTGAAGTCTATAGTGACCTTCATTTAATGACCACCCTAAAATTTCATCTTAAATGCCTGGTCAATTTTTGGAGTGGCCCTAAAATCTCCAACTGGCACAGCGAATCCCAAAGGCTGATATCTATCAACAAACACTTGTGTAACGTCTACTGAGCATTTTGTTCCGGGCACCATGAAGCTACCTAAAAGCCCATCTTGACTTCACGGTAATTGACATAGCAAGTGAAATGACTGTGAGCTTTTAGGAGCCACATGAAATGTGCTAAGATGTCACTGAATCAGTAGATGATATACCTACTTCACTGACTCCTGGGGTGGGGGGTTACACATAGCGTTGCATCCTGCTTGATAAAAAGACTGCAACTTATTGACTACGACAAGCAAAAGACCCTTAATAAGCCCAATAAGTTTGGTCTTTACTTACACTCGATCACAATTAAAAAAAAAACATTAAAAAGTTTTCTTGAAAGGTTATATACCCCAGTATTTGACAATTGAGGGTATTAGTCTTGAATTTTGTCGTAAAACCATTTTTTCCCAAGAAACCCGCGGCACAAGTATATTGGAATTGCATAGTATTCTAGCTCCACCAAGTGACAGTTTTGTGCCATTGCTATGTTGCTGCTGCTCATCTGTTAACCTCTGAGGGGAAGCTAATGAAACAATGTGTTCTACGTATAACCTGTTCATCCAGCTGGTCAAACTTGAAGGGATTTTGCTCTACCCGCTCACGGTTCCAAAAAAAACCCTTACATTTCTATTTCTAAGATTCCATCCTCCACTCTGCCCTCCTAAAATATACCCGTTCGAAATAGAAAATCATACAATAGGATTTTTTGAAATTCATTATTTTACATTCCATTCTGAGTTTATGATGACAGTTGTTGAAGAAAATTGGATGAAAGTTTCTTATTCTCCCCAAATATTTGTGTTTTACAAATTAAAGTTTATATAATTCACAGTAGTTATGCTGGGGGTAGAGATGACTTAAAATAACAAAATAAAATAAAATAGTTAAAAGGCAAAAGTTGTGTACTTTGCCCCAATAATTCTTTAAATTAAAATTAAAAATAAAAATCTACCCAGCATATAAGAAAGCATCATGAACGTTTTTTTAAATGTAATTTTGAAGAGTAAGGGTTTCTCTGGCTAAAATTCCTGTTTATAAACTACAGAATAATGGGGGAGACCTTTTTTCATCAAATAGAAGGATATATTGTATTTCCAATAATAAAAGTTACACATGATTATTCAAAATAAATAATTCATGATATGGAAAAATATTTTTAAAAGAAACAAAAAAAAAATTAGAAGCCATTCATAATTCCTCTACTCAAATGTAACCAAAATGACATTCTAATGGACATCAGGCTATTTGCTATACATATATTCACACGCATTTCTAGAAGGTACAAAAATAGTATCAATATAATACAAGTTACTTTCAAGTTTTATTTTTTCTTTTTTTTTTTTTTTGATTTTTTTTTAACGTTCATTTATTTTTGAGACAGGGAGAGACAGAGCATGAACGGGGGAGGGTCAGAGAGAGAGGGAGACACAGAATCTGAAACAGGCTCCAGGCTCTGAGCTGCCAGCACAGAGCCCCACACAGGGCTCGAACTCACAGACCGCGAGATCATGACCTGAGCTGACGTCGGATGCTTAACTGACTCAGCCACCCAGGCGCCCCAAATTTTCTTTTTCCTTAATGGAGGTTATAATGCATAATATCATCTGATATAGATGCATAGTGTTCCAAAATATGAATACATTATCTTTTTTATAGCCAATGTCCACTTGTTAAACATTTTTGTTGCTGCCAATATTTCCTCTATAATAGACAACTATAAATATACAATTTTGCAAGCCATAGCTATATTAATATCAGATCATCGTATAGCAAAAAAGCATTATTAGAAAAAATAATTAAATTAAACTTCATAATTAAAGGGGTCATTTCACCAGGGGTGCCCGAGTAGCTCAGTCAGTTAAACATCCATGCCAATAGCACAGAGCCTGCTTGGGATTCTCTCTCTCCCTCTCTCTCTGCCCCCCCACTCTCTTGCACACGTGCTCATTGCTTCTCTCTCTCAAAAATAAACAAATAAAACTTTAAAAAATAAAAATTAAATTAAAAATACAAGGGTCACTTCACCAAAATGACATAAAGATTTTAAACATGTACACATCTAAAGTATAGCTTTCAATTTAAAAGCAAAAATCAACAGAACTAAAATATGTTGACATTATATAAAGACTTTATATAAAGAATTTTACATTATATATAATATGCATTGTATATGGAATTTTTATACACTTTGGTTATTGTTATATTATATTCTTATGTATTTACCAAAACATGGTAAGATTATAGAAAATCTGAACAGCATAATTAATAAGCATGTTTAGAAGAACTTATCAAGCATACTGAACCCAGCAATGAAAAAATACCTACCCTTTTCAAGAACATGAAAATGTATATAAAAGTTGAGCACCTGTTACTCATAAAGCAAAATTCAACAATTTTTAAATCATTGTTTTCACATGGACCATAATGCAATTTTAAAATGACATTACAAAGATAATTTTTTAAATGTTAAATGTTTTAAATGTTTAAATATTTTAAATTTAAATGAAATTAAGAAATTTTCCAAATAATTCAGACTAGAAGAAAGCATGAAATAAAAATTAGAGAGAACACAGAACTGAGTTATAAGGAAAATAATACTGATGAAAATTGTATTATTTAGTTTGTTAAAAAAAAGAAGAAAAGCTTAAAATTAATTCATCGAGATTTCAACTTAAGATGTTAGAAAAGGAACAAAATTATAAAAGTAAAAGAAGGTAGATATAAAATAATAAAATAGGAATAAAAATTAATTTAATAGGGTAAAAAAAATTAGAGAAAGAAGATCAATTAACTAAAAATTGGCTCTAGGAAAATATTAATAAAATTGACAAACTGCTTGCAAGATTGATAAAGAATAAAAGAAGCCTTCCCCAAAAATGTTAAGATGAAAAAGTAGATATCATTACAGATGCATCATTATAGAGATTAAAAAGAGACTACTATGAATAACTTTCTCCCCAAAACTGCAAACATTTAGATGAAGTGCATAAATTCTATATATACATATACATTTATGTATAGGTGTACATATACATACATGTACATACATATATACACACACCCACATATATAGAAAACTTTGCCCAAACTAAATCAAAAGAAAAACTTTTAAAAACTAGTAAATTCATTAATTAAAGAAAGGGAGGCAACAATGCACAATATTTACACACACACACACACACACACACACACTGGCCTGTATATTGTATTTCTTGGTCCAATCTTATATAAATGCTTACAGAGACTGGAAAAACAAGGTATAATCCCTACTCGTTTTATGAGGCTAGTACAACTTTAATGCCAAAGGCAGTGTAGAAGAAAGGGCAATATCACTAGTGAATTTAGATAAAAATATGCTAAAGAAAACACTGGCAACCTGAATCTGACAATTAATTTAAAAGATAATACCACATGACCAGGCTGTGCTTCTTCCCAAGAATATAGGTTGGTTTCTGATTAGAAAACCTATTAATACCGTTCTCTATATTAACATTTAAGGAGGAAAAATCATATGATTATTTCAATAGAATCAAGAAAAAAAAAACATTTCATTCATACTTTGATTCTCTCAACAAATATACGCATTAGTGCTTACTATGTTCCAGGCATTTTTCCAGGTACTGAGAAAAATCCCTATCTCCATGAAGTTTGTTTTTCACTGAAAAAATGAATGAACAAACAAACAAACAAACAAACAAGATATAGGACAGCAGATGGTGTTACCAGCTATGGAGAAAAATTAAGCAAGGGAGGGCACTGTGGGAAGCTCCAAAGAGGTCAGAGGTTGAAATTTTATATAAGATTGTTGGTTAAGGCCCCATTGAGAAGGTGACATCTAAGAAGACCTGAAGGAGGTGAGGAACATATGGAAATATAAAAATTCTGACAGAAAGCACAGCCAGTACAATGGTTTTGGCCAAGAGGGTACCTGGACAATTTAAAGAACTATGTGTCTAGAGCAGAGTGAAGGAGGGACATTTGAAGGAGTTGGTATCCGGTGATAGGGCATGTATCAGAGAGTAGGAAATGAGGCTGCATAGGGCTTTGTCAGGAAAGCCTTTGGCTCTTACTGCCAGGGAGACAGGATGCCATTAAAGGAGGGAAAGAAGAAAGAAAGAAAGAAAGAAAGAAAGAAAGAAAGAAAGAAAGAAAGAAAGAAAGAAAGAAAGAAAGAAAGAAAGAAATGGGACAAGATGTGATTACATGTTAACAGGATCACTCTGACAACTGTAGCAAAATAGATTGTAGGAGGAAAGGATGTGTGCAGAGTGACTAGTTAAGATCCAGGCAAGAGATGACAGTGACTTGGTAACACTGAGGGAATGAGAAGTCATTGAATTCTGAAGATATTTTGAATGTAGAGACAACGTTCTTTGCCGGCAGATCGGATATGGAGTCTGAGAAAAAGAGGATCCAAAGGTGATTCCAAAAGTGTGACCCGCACAACTAAGAAAATTCAGCATTCGTTTATGAGTTAATACTTTAAATTTTTAAAAAAGAAAAATCATCCTTTTACCAAAGTACAAAAATAAAATGTCACTGCGTTAAAAAAGAAAGCAAACCTTAGGGCAATCACAGATGGGGGATGAATAGAAAACAAAAGAAACCTCTCCACCTGACTAGAGAATTGCATGCATTCAACCTCCTAAACCAAGTAGAGGCAGGAAGAGCTGTCAAGACACTTACATTCAGGTGACTGAGATCTGCAAGTTCTAGTGAATGACAACTGGGGCCACATTTTCTGAACGCTCCCTTATGGCTGTCCTACATCAGTCCCCTAGCCCCCACTGAGAAGTGGTCGGCCTCCAAACATTTTTAAGCCCCTTTTTTTGGTAACTCGGGATACATTATTCTCTAACAACGTTAGAGACAGTGTATTACAGCTCACAGAAGTCCACTTAACCCATACCATAGATGAGTTGTATTGTTATTAATAGGCCCACAGAATCTAATCATCATTGACAGTATTGTGCCTCAGGGAAAACTGAAGACAACTTCCACCCCAAACACCACAGAGCTTTTTCCTCTTAATGTAGCTGTAGGAAAGGGAAGGTAAATTTCCCCCTGCCTGCTATCCAAAGCAGGGTAAGACTGGGGTAAACTGGGGTAAGACTCCCATTGGCCTATAAGCACCAGAAAGAAAAATTTAGGAAATAAAAAACACTCCACAGTCCTAGACCACCCCAACCCCCTACCCTAACAAAATCCACCTAGATAGTCTCAGACATAACCAGAGAGAGCAAGGAAGAGCCCTGATGATACCCAGAAACCACAGAGATCAAAACTTTTGATCCATTCCCAGCATGCTTTGTGAAGAGGGCTTAGGGCAGCCGGGCCTAGAAATGGGTCCTTCGGTCAAGATTCCAGCCTAAGATAAATTTTTGAGTTCTATATTCAATCAAGAGCTGTCTGAACTGTATCAAATAAATATTATCAATAGGAGGTTAGGGGATAATAAGACACTCCCTTCCCTGAGGCAGAAGAAACCAGGAACACATTATTGGGCCAGAGAGGCCCATTGGCCTGTCATTCATAGCACAGGATTGTGGGTAAATGGACTTCCTGTAGATGCTCTACAACACCCTTGGGAGACAAACGGGTGACAGGTACAGTTCCTCCCATTTTTCATGAAGAGGAAATGAATCTCAGAAAGTGTAAGTGGCAGACTTCCAGAAAGCTTTTCAAAAAATATGAAACAAACCTTCCACAGTCAGCCACTTCTCTCTCTAGGTGAAAAGTCCTGCATCAAATGAGAGTATTTCCTCTTGAGACTTGCTGAAAAGACTTCTGGGATTTGTTGATGAAGCATTTCTCAGGTCTCTTGGGGGAAAAAAATGGTAATTTATAATTGTGACATTTTACAAATGTTTCAACCTTCTGCATAGCTAATTATGCTTCCTAGGGCTTTTCCTACATTTTTCTTGACTATTGGAATTAGTGATGAATTACTTGGCATATTTCTTCTGATTACACTTGAAATTAAATCTTCTTATTTCTAGTGGGTTTTTCTCTCCTCTACTTCTTTTCTCATTATCTGGACTATTCAGAAAGAATATTGATATCTACTCTCATTTCTCACAAATACATGTTACATAATTTTTATGCGTATATGTCAGACTTACCAAATTCATCTTCCAGCTCCAGAAAAGACACTCTTGTAGTCTACTTTATGTTCAAATTATCTTTATGAATTGCATTTTATTATGTAAATCCATCTTTCCATACAAACAGGACTTCTCAGAAATCTCTTTGGGCTGAAAGATGTAATGGGTTTTGAAATACAGTTTTTAAAAAAAGATGATGGATACACAACATAGAGAAGATAAAGAGAAAAAGATGGACAGGATAGTAACAATAGATGCCTCTTACTCTTCAGTTATTTAAGCCATAAGAAATTCTTATTGTACTTTTATCTGGCATCTCCGTTGAAGTTCCTCTTTAAGGCATCCAGCCTACCAGCCTTCTTGGAACTTTTCCTTTTTCTAATGAAAAGAGTAATGTACACTTCAGAAAGCTTCATTTTTTAAAAATTCATTTCTGAAAATAGAAGATGACTTTTCTGACTTCACTTGAAGTCAAAATGTAAGGCCCTTAACACTCACCGTCTCCCAGGATAACTAGAGAGAAAGAATAATTCAAAACAACACAAATGCCAGAGAAGAACAATAAGAAAGACTGACCATTTCCCCCTCTTCGAGATCTAGTTTCCTAACATCTCTGCTGTCATTTGGAATGTGTGAACCATGCTGGTTAGTAGATGAAAAAGCTCTAGGTGGTCGTCCAACCACAATGGTCAGCAAAAGGACAATGGATAAGGGAGAATAAGCCAGACCAAGAAACAAAGAAAAAGACTAAGGACAAAATAGGCTTCTTTCTTTCCATTCATCACAAGGGCCTTTGCCTCTTAGTCCCCCCCCCCCCCCCACCCCGTGACATGCAATTTCCCTCCGAAACCTGAAAACGAGATCTAAGAATAAAAAGTGCATTTTAGCCTGGAGTCATTCCACCATCAACCAGAGGAACAGTCCCCCACAGAAGCAAGGGCAGGGGCCAGAAGGAAGAGAACAGCTGCTTGGCTCTCCTGTAGGGAGGGGACCAGCTGCTGTCACAGACACTTCCAAGAGAAGTAGCAGCCACTGCCTGAGAAGGGGTGACCCCAAACAGAGCTAGAGAGAGGTTCTACCATACACCAATGACTGGGAAGAAAAAAGTTTAAGTCATCCATGCTTTCTGTCTGCAAGGTTATTATTTCAATATATAATCCAGATTTTTTTATTCCCTCAGCTTCTCTACCACCGTTTTCTTTTTCACATAATAGCGTTACATAAGAATATATAACAATGAAATTACATCCTATTATATGAAATGTATATAAATATATAGTATTTGCTTTTCTATAATATATATTCATTCACTCAACAAACACATAGGAAAAAATGTAATGAATGGAGCACAGTCGGCCCTTCCCCCAGTCTCACTTTAATTCTTTACTAGTGTTTGAGCTAAATAATGCTTACAGAAACTGTTTGAAATCAAAAACTTCCAGGGATATAACCATGTCAAGGAATATTTATTTATGTGATGAGATGGACACAGTGGATTGCTAAATTGGAAACGCTAACAGTTTATCACTGGCTGCAAAAGAGTACGTCACGGGTATGTTACTATTTTAGTTACGATTATGTATTCATTTCTTCCTTCATCAGTTATTGGCTATCTACCATATACCAATCACCTCAAAAAGATCCTTTGGCCTGTAACAGTTTACATTCTAGAAGGTGCAGGAAGCAAGGGGAGTGGGAGAGAGGGCAAGTAAGCCTGGCAAGACGCAACAGATGTAATAAAACAAGTATGTTCTGTAATATGTTTAAAAATCCTAAGTTCTTGAAGAAATGCAGCCTGGAGCAGGCCCAGGGGAACTGGAAATAGTGGGTGTAAGGAAACGTGCGGGTGGGCTGCAGTTTTAAATAGAGTTGTCAGGCTAGGCTATTTTGACAATGTGAGATCTGAGCAGAGACTGGAAGGAGAGGAGTATTCACAGAGACGGCCCCGCTTGGAAAAGAGCTAGAACAAAGGCCTGAAGGTAGAGTATGCCTGCTGTGCACCAACAGCAGCAATGAGGTGAGTGTGGCTCAAGTAGAGGGAACGAGGAGGAGAAAAAGGAAGTCAGAGAGATACTAAAGGTGGGCAGGTGAGGTGAGTCCTCGTAAGACACATAGTAGAGTTGACTTTTGAACGCAGGTTCGAACCTCAGGATCCATTTATACAGAGTTTTTTCAATAAATATAATACAGTACTGTAAATATATTTTCCTTCTGATTTTCTTAAGTTTATTTATTTATTTGGAGAGAGAGAGAGAGAGAGCATGAGCAGGGAAGGGGCAGAGAGAGAGAGGGAGAAAGAGAGGGGATCCTCACACGAAAGATCTCAGGATCTGTGAGATCATGACCTGAGCCAAAATCAAGATGCTAAACCGACTGAGTCACCCAGGCACACCACTTATGATTTTCTTAATAACGTTTTCTTTTCTCTAGCTTACTTTATTGTAAGAATAGAGTATATAATAAACAGAACATAAAAGATATATGTGAATCGACTATGTTATCGGTACGGCTTCCTCCAGGTCAAGAGCAAAGTTCTTGGGAATTCAGGAGTCATACACAAACTCTTGACTGTGTGGGGATGGGAGTAATCAACTGTATTATTTTCTCCATATGAATACTAGAAAAGCATAAGCCAAAAAGGTTGCTTTTTTTCTTTTTTTGAGTGACAGGATTACAAATAATTTACATTTTCTTTGTGCTTTTTTTATGTCCAGTTTTATTGAGATATAACGGATACACATTACTGTATAAGTTTAAGGTACACAGCATAATGGTTTGTCTTACAGATATTGTGGAATGCTTATCACAGTAAGTTTAGTCAGCGTCCACCTTCTCAGATAAAGAAAAAGAAATTTCCTTGTGTTGAGAACGCTTAGGATCTACTCCCTTAACCCCACCCCATACAGCAGCGTTAACTGTAGTCATCATGCTGTGCATTACACTGCTGGTAATGTATTTATCTTAAAACTGCAAGTTTGTACATTTTGCCCACCTTCCCACCACTGTGCTCTGCTGTGCACTGGTTTTACAGCTAGGAAAAAAAAAAGTCATCATAGGAAACAATTTTAATAAGATCTTAGAAGAAATCCAGGCCATCTTAACCCCTCATTCTCTGCCACAGCTGTGAGGAAGGTACACCTACAGAATTCAGAGCTCCCCCTGGCTATAGGAGCACACCTTGCAAGCCACGGTCTCCCTCCTCGCAGCAAGGAAGATAAAAGAGAATCAACAGCCTCTAGCAGCCAGAAAATCAGAAACCCAGAGCACATCATGGCCTGCTGCCTGTTAGAGTCAGTCTCTCCAGTGGTTGCATCTGACAGAGCCAGGGCTTTGCCATCTAGACCTGGGAGTCTCACCTGCACAATTTCTGCCGGAGTCAGTCATATCCACGGACATTGACAGAACACCAGTGATACAATCTCTGTCGCTGTGGGTTCAAAATACAGGAGATTTTTGGCAAAAATCTCTAAAATCTATTGGCTAAGTCTACGATTACAGTAAGGCATAATAAGGGATATGGCAAAGATAAATAGAGGTCTTCCCAGAAGAACAGCCAGAGTATGTGGAAGGAAGGATGAGGAGGTCTTCCAGGAGGGGGAGGCCGGAGGTCAATTTTAAAGGATAAATGGGAAGGAGCCAGCAGGACGGATGGGCAGGCAACTGGTCAGAGAAGACGGTTTCCGGAAAAGCATAGAAGATACAGACACAGTGCTCCCCAGACATGAAATGTGAACATAATTACTGGACAGCCTTGTTAAAATGCAAGTTCTGATTCAGCAGGGTGGGATGGGGCCTGGGATTCCACATTTCTAACAAGCTCTCAGCTTTGCTGGTAGAAAGACCACATTTACAGGACGGAGAACCACATTTTGAGTATCCAAGGGCTAGCAGTCCCTTTCCAAGCTTACAAGGACCGATGCCTGGCTCCACCCCCAGACACGCTGATACAATGCGTCTGGCATACAACCTGGGCATCTCCCCCTGGTGGTTCTAATGTGCAACAACATTGGGCATTCAGGGGCCAAAAGAGGGCTCAGCGCCAGTGGGGAATTAGAGGGAAATGTACCATGAGGTCAGCAGATGCCAATAATAAAGAACCGCCCCCCCTCCCCGAACTTCCACACTAAGAAGTCTGGATACTTGTATACCTAGAGAGAGAGAGAGATACAAGTGAATAGACGGATAGATACACAGAACATCCTAGGAGCCTGTTAAGTTCTCCCTTCTTGAATAGCTAACAGACATCTCAAAACTGCTATGTAAAAATCCACACTCCTCATTTCCACCCCACCCCACCAGAAAAGGTCTGTTCCTCCATTAGTCTTTCCCATCTCGGCAAGTCTCAGCTCCACCCTCCCAGGTGATCTGGGGGCCATGTTTGAATCCCACAGCTCACGTCCAAAGTGGCAGCAAATCCTATCGATTCTACCGTCAACATAGACCAGAATTGTCTGGGATTTCTTCAAAATAGTATGTGAGGGGAAGAATTGAGGGGTTTATATAGGACAGATAACTGGTCCTAAGTTAACCACTTTTTTGAAGGTGGAGGGACTTACAAAATTGTCCTCTGAATTTTCCTATATATCCAAAGCTTTCCACCGTGAAACATTTACATCTATATTTGCACTGCCTTCGTTACCACCCTGATGGCCTAAGCAACCACCAGTTCTTAGTGGATTATTGAAAATGCTCTTAGGCGCACCTGCATGGCTCAGTCGGTTGAGCTTCTGACTTCAGCTCAGGTCACGATCTCACAGTTTGTGAGTTCGAGCCCCGTGTCAGGCTCTGTGCTGACAGCTCAGAGCCTGGAGGCTGCTTCAGATTCTGTGTCTCCCTGACTCTCTCTCTCTGCCCTCCCCCACTCACACTCTGTCTCTGTCTCTCAAGAATAAATAAACATTAAAAAAAATTTTTTTAAAGACAGAAAATGCTCCTTAATTGCCTCCAACCCCCTCTCTAATGGGCTTTCAGTCTTGCCCCTTTTCCATCTATTCTCAGCAAAGCAGCAGAGGCACCCAGTTAGGTAAGTTCACATTACTCCTCCACTCAGCCTTCTCCAGTGGCTTCTCATCTCAGTCACAGGAAAAACCAAAGACTTCACAACGGACCATAATTTGCTCCATCCCTGCTCCCATTTGTTCTTACCTCCTGAATCCTATTTCCTATTTATTTCTCCCTTCTAAATACATAAGTCTTCTCACTTTTCCTTTAAACCATGAGGCATATCCCCTCCTTACTTCCTTTGCAATGGCTGTTCCCTCTACCTGGAATGCTCTGCCCTCAGATGTCTGCAAGCCCTGTGCTTTCCTCCTTCAGGTCCTCACTCCTGCCATCTCCTTTGGGAGACTTCCCAGACTTCTCTATTTTGAATATGTTGCCTGGTAGATGACAGGTGCTCTGTAAATATTTGCTGATTGACTGAACGTTTCCGTCAATCAACTGTGCCTGGCCATCTTGGATGAGAGACTTCTACTCCACATAAAGTACTTGCTACAGTGCACCACACTATTGATAAACAGTAGCTCTTTTTATAATACATATTCCCTACAGCAGAAGTCGACAGACTTTTTTCTCTAAGAGGCCAGCCTTTCCATAGGAGCCACCCAGTCTTTGTCACAGCTATTCAAATCTGTTAGAGTAGCGGGAAAAGAGCCATATACTGCAGATCCGCCAACGGGCACCGTTGTGTTCCAGTAAAACTTTACGCATTTGGCTCACAGGCTGTAATGTGCCCGTCCTTGCCTTATAGCAGAGCCTCCCAGTTTACCCCATACTGAGGGATGTGTAAAAGAATTGCCTATCTCATGTCAAACAACGCAACCAAAAGCAGGAGCAGCAACCAAATCCCTCAAAATAGATGAAATAACTTTGAAACAATAAAAGACAGATGTAACCAATGCACTCAAGATGTATTAAGACATTTTGGCATAATTTAATAGCACTCTGTATTTCTTAGAAACAGTGGTGCATCTGACATTGATAACTTTTGATGAAATATGGTAACTTCTTTTCTGCTTGAAATACCTGGAATAGTTTCTACTTCCTGCACCTTGACTAATATAATGCACATTTGTCCAACCTGCCGAGATGAATTTTCTCATATTCTATCTATAGCATTCTCCTGATCTATCAGTAAATTAACTAGACAGATAATTTGCTCTTTTGAAACAAGGTTAATTCCTAAGAGCTTTTTAATTGTTAATATAATAGTATAATTGTTTAAAATTATTTTAGTTTAATTGTTTAAAATTGTTTAAAATTATTTCAGGATAGTGAGCAAATTCAGATTATCTGTTTTATGGGCTTTTTAAATATCAGGACTATTTGCCTATCTGTAATTTTCTTATTTTCCTCCAGGCTGACCAATCCTGGCTCAGTGATCTAAAATGAAGCTTCTGGGGCACCTGGGTGGCTCAGTTGGTTAAGCGTCCGACTTCGGCTCAGGTCACGATCTCACAGTTTGTGGGTTGTGTAGGGCTCTGTGCTGACAACTCAGAGCCTGGAACCTGCTTCAGATTCTCTCTCTGCCCCTCCCCCACTCATGCTCTGTCTCTGTCTCTCTCTCTCTGTCAAAAAATAAATAAATGTTAAAAAAAAAATTTAAATGCAGCTTCTTCCAATATTACAAAAACTTTATCAATAAGGAAGCAGATTCATTTAGAGTATCAAAGTACAGCACATGCAGGAATATCTCTGATAAAATGGTCCACTCACAGCAACAGAGACTGAGAGGGAAAGGAGTCAGAATGCATAAGATTTGCACACTAAAGCAGAACAAGGGATGGGGAACTAACTGAAAACAGGCTTTCGCTTGCTTCAGAGAAGCAGCCAGATGGGAAAGGTGCAATGTCCAAAGGCAAAACGAAATAACTGCATCATTTCTGTCTTCCGGTGTATTAAATCTGTCTTCAGCTGGGACCAATCTACTGTTCAATCTGTCCACTGAGTTTGTAATGTCACTGACTGTATTTTTTATTTCTAAAAGTTCTATTTGGCTGCATTTGTTTCTTTTTTCCAATCTTCTTGGTCTTTTTCATGGTGTCTGCTTCTTTCTCATAGTTTTGACTCTGGTTACATCCTGAACTATTTTAAGCATGCTTATTTTATCTTTACTGTTCAGCAGTTCTCTTATCTGAGGTTCTTGACAGTATATTACCGCTGCTTATTGCGTATGCTGACTTGCAATGGTGGTATATTGTTTACTTTTTATTCCTTTTTTTTTTTTTTACAATTTTTTAATGTTTATTTATATTTGAGAGAGAGAGCGCACGTGCGCAAGTGGTGGAGGGGCAGAGAGACAGGGAGACAGAATCTGAAGTAGGCTCTAGTTCTGAGCTATCAGCATAGAGCCTGACATGGGGCTCGAACTCGCGAGCCATGGGATCATGACCTGAGCCTAGGTCGGATGCTTAACTGACGGAGCCACCCAGGCGCCCCAAGTGGCATGTTGTTTTCTTACGCGCTTTGTAATTTTGTATTGTGAATTCTTCGGGATGCTTCAGGACGCTATGGGTGGGAATCGTGTACTATCTGGATTGAAGGTGTTCCTCCAGAGAAGCTTTACACTTTACTTTGCCAAATGCTCAGGGTTTTCACGTGCCCAGGCCATGTTCACGTATTCACTCAAGAGTTTCCAGAACTCTGCAACTAGGAATATCTTAATCCCAACTCTGGGTGAAGATAGGGATGTAGTTATGAATTTTCATTAAAGACTTTTTCTATCTAAAATCCAAATGAAGACATACAAACGTCTTTCAGACACTATTCAGCAGTAGTGAGTGGGTAGACTGTTTTTCCAGGTGAATCTTCAAAGGTACCAGCTGTCCACGGGGGGGTCTCAAATGCAATTTTTAAACTCTTGAAACCCCAAGACATTATCTTCTATTCTTGTGTAGGCACTAAGACAGAAACAAGACTTCCATCGCTCTCTCCTGATCCCACTCCCCAGCCTGCCAAAGCACCATTCAGAGAGATTTGGCTCTGGTTTTCAATTTGTACTTCATTTTCTGCCCACTGGGGATTTCCTCACATGCTTTCTCACTCGGCTACATATTTAAAAATGACATTGTTTTCTATTTTATCTAGCATGCGCGAGTGTTTTATAGCAGGAAGCTTTCTGGATAACCTGGTTTGTCATGTTGCCGGAAATAGAAGTAGCAAATGGTAGCATGATACCATCAAGATCAGTGGGATACATTAAAACTAAGCATCTCAAACCCGAAGAAAAGCCATTACAATTTTTCAGAGATTGATAAAGTCATGCAACACTAAAGGTAGAATTTTACAAAGTGTCGTGAAATGTGGTAATAAATATTTAGAAGCTTCTTTTGAGGCTTCTCATTTTAAAGCAAAGGTAAAAGGCACAGCCACATCCGATGGGGAAACACGGGTTCTTTCCGACACAGTTGAAATGACTGAAACATAACAAAACAAAACAAAAAGCATGTGGTGAAACCTAAAATGTGTATCTCTGTCAGCAAATAGTGTTGAATGATATATGGAAAGCATTATAGAAGAGTGAAGAAACAAATGTTAGAACAAATTACATAGTGTTGAAGGTTTGCTACATATTTCGATGAAACGCTGATGCTTCTAATATCTTTTCAGCTATGGTATTTTCTGGATCCTGTTTCCAATAATAAAACACGCGAAGTGCACTTTTCTAGTGTGAGCTACTAAAAAAGGACCAGATGATAGTTTCCCTCAATAATAAATAACTTCTTTTAGAAAAATTATGATGTTTCGAATGTTTTAGGCAACTATTTGAATTGGGATTTTTTAAATTCTCCAAAAAAAAAGTATAAAACCCTGCACGTGAAATGCATTCCCTCTATCTTTCACAGGCAAGCTGCTGCAGCAAAGAGGGTGAAGCTATAAGAGAGCAAAGTGCAGGATATTTCATAGGGGAGGTTGGCTTTATAAAAACTAGACATTTGAAAATATAGGGGACTCTTTGCACTCCTTCATGGAGAGTACTTTTCTTAGATCGGATTCCCTGGAGAGAAGATTGTGAGAAGAATAACATATAGAAATTTTTACTGGAGAGTGCCCTCAAGATCAACTATAGGGGAGGCGCCTGGGTGGCTCAGTCAGTTAAGCATCTGACTTGGGCTCAGGTCGTGATCTCACGGGTTTGTGAGTCTGAGCCCCGCGTTGGGCTCTGTGCTGACAGCTCAGAGCCTGGAGCCTGTTTCAGATTCTGTCTCTCCCTCTCTCTCTGCCCTTCCCCCACTCGTGCACACTTCTCTTTCTCTCTCTCTCAAAAATAAAAATAAACATTAAAAAAAAATCAACTATGGGTAAGTGCAGAAGGCAATATTGAGCAGAGGGAGAAATTAAATTTAGTTACCAGCAAGCCAGCCGAGCCTTTATATCCAGCTTGGACCAGTCTTTTGATGAGAGCTGCCCCCTGGGAGGGGGTGTGACCTTGGGTGAGGCGTCCTTCCACTGAATGAAATACCCGGAGAATGACTTCTCAGTCACCAACACAGTGGAAAGGGCTGTGAACTGCACACCACAGCATCCAGTGAAGCAATCACACAGAGAACTGCAGGTCTAGACTGGCAAAATCCTTAAGAGTTGGCTGACTTAAACATGAGTTCTTTATTTTCAACAAAATCAAGTGATTCCAACGTGCTGACTTTTGCTATGGGGGCAGTTGGGGGACATAAAAATTCAACATACCACAAAACATTCGCTCTAACAATAAGTGAGAAAATAAATTACTTCTTCAAAGACATTTATGCAATGGAGAGAGCATTTTGAAAGCAGAAGTTTGAAAGTGTTTCCATTATTGTATACTATTGTTTCCAAAACTTTTATGGCCTATAAAAACTCTAATACAGCACACTTAAAGAAACCTGGAAAATTGTTTCAACTTGTTAAAATTTTTCCAGTGCGTGTAAAACCTACATGTTAATTTTTTTCTTAATTATAAACCTTCAATAGATAATTTTGTCTTAACAAAAATATTTATGTATTTTTTTAACCAAAAACTAAGTTCTTTGTTTTGTCTTGAGGCATTTCCAACCTGACTGAGAAAACAAGACATGCATTCATTAATCGAAGAGACAACCTACCTTATAACGTAACTAATGTAACTAACTTGAGTTTGCTCTTTGGTGAGTCACAAATAGAGACCAGACCAGGTGGAGTGGTCACAAAAAGGAAATGTTATTTGCAACAAATAAGGAGATCACAGATAGTAACTTCCAAAGTCCTGACTTCCTGAGCAATGGTGAGTGTGCCTTTTATGTAGGGTTAGGATGAAAGAATATTCAGAAAAGGGACCCTTGTCATCACCTGTAAAAGCAAGCATGAGGTTGCACAGGTATACTTAGAACCTATATATGCATCCTATGTTAATATGTTTTTTTAATTGTAACATTTATTTTACTTTATTTATGTAATTTTTTTAATGTTTATTTATTTTTGAGAGAGAGAGAGTGTGTGCAGCAGGGAAGGGGCAGAGAGAGAAAGAGACACAGAATCCGAAGCAGGATCCAGGCTCCGAGCTGTCAGCACAGAGCCCATGGTGGGGCTTGAACCCACGAACCCTGAGATCATGACCTGAGCCAAAGTCATACACTTAACCGACTGAGCCACCCAGGTGTCCCCTAATTTATGTAATTTTTTATTGGTTTTGAAAGATGAGTTTTACAGTTTGGAAACCATACTCAAAGACACACTTTTTGTATTGGGGTTTACAATATGTTGGAAGAACTTTTTCAACTATGACAGCCATTAAAAGCAAGTATCTTAATAAATGGAAAGCATAGGTTTTTAAATTTCTATATCACAAGTTTTGAATTAGAGGAAAGCCTTTGATCACAGAAAGATATGACGCTTAAAATTTTGTATGGTCTTCATTGCGGAGGGGAAGGGGAAAAAAAAGTTAGGGAGGGAGGCAAACCATAAGAGACTCTCAAAAACTGAGAATAAACTGAGGGTTGATGGGGGGTGGGAGGGAGGGGAAAGTGGGTGATGGGCATTGAGGAGGGCACCTGATGGGATGAGCACTGGGTGTTGTACGGAAACCAATTTGCCAATAAATTTCACATTAAAAAAAAATTTTTTTTGTATGGTCTTAATCCAGAACCAAGATAATTCATGGGCTCAAGGCTTCTGGGCTCCCCCAGTCCCAAATTAAAAATGTTCATTCTCTTCTAGATTGTGGCTGGTTACCCTCACTATCACTTAGCACAGTGGCCTCCAACTCTTTATCTTCATCTGTCACCATGAGTAGCAACATCCTGTGCATGTACCTCCATTTATTTGTTTATAAATTTACACATGTGCTGCTTTTCTGATAAATTATCTATATTATGTGACACATACAAAAATAGAAATTAAAAAACCTAATTCTTGCCCCAAATGCATAAATTATGAGGAAATATCAGGCAGCCTCAAATAAAGGGGACTGTGCAATGTAAGTGGCATTTATTCCTCAAAAATGTCAATTTCACGAGAGAGAACGATTTAGAAATTGTTCCATGCTGGAGAGACAACTAAACGCAATGCATGATCCTGCATTGATTCTTGGACCCATAAAGGAAATTTTGGAGGAAATAGGCAAACTCTGAATGGGACCTATGGATTAGATGATAATGTTAGATAAATGTCAATTTCATAATTTTTATTTTTGTATGGTAAATACAGTCTAAATATGAAGGGGTTATAGGGCATCATGTATGCAACACATTTTCAAGTAGTTAAGAAAAAAAAAAACCACAACCAGTATGTAAGTATATATACTGCATGTTTGTGTATGTGTGTGTGCGCATGTGGGCGTGTGTGTGTGTGTGTGTGTGTGTGTGAGTGAGTGAAGAGTGACAGAGAGAAAGAAAGAGAATGCTAACAATCTGGATAAAGACCACACAGAACTCTATGGATCTTTTTACTACTTTTGCAACTTTTCTATAAATTTAAAATTGTTTCAAAATAAGAGAGGTTATAACTTTAGTACAAACAAAAGAAAAAATAATTCTAAAAGATGAGACAAAAATAGAAACTAGTTTAAGAGTATTTCATTGGGGCACCTGGGTGGCTCAGTTGGTTAAGCTTCTGACTCTTGATTTCAGCTCAGGTTATGATCTCACAGCTTCACAGATTCGAGCACTGGTGGTGTTGAGCCTGCTTGGGATTCTCTCTGTCCCTCTCTCTCTCTGTCCCTCCTTCACTTGAGCTATCTCTTTCTCAAAATAAATAAATAAACTTTAAAAATAAAGTATTTCATCCATAAATGTATAAAATAAGGTATTTTATTAAAATAAATTTTTTAACACGAGAATATTTAAAACTCTGGATATTTGTCCTTTCCTCTTCTTTATGAAACTATCCCAGAAGAAAACCTTCAATGATTTTTTCATTAGTAAAGAAAAATGAACTTTCCAGATTATAAAACCAATCCCTCTTGAAAGATCAGATTTAGTAATTTAAAAGTAACTTTTGGGGCACCTGGGTGGTTCAGTTAGATAAGCGTCAATTCTTGGTTTCAGCTCAGGTCATGATCTCGCAGTTCATAAGATCGAGCCCCTCGTCAGGCTCTGTGCTGACAGTGTGGAGCCTGCTTAGGATTCTCTCTCTCTCTCTCTCTCTCTCTCTCTCTCTATCTCTCTCTCTCTCTCACACACACACACACACACACACACACACACACACACACACACACACACTTTCTCTCTCAAAATAAACTCTAAAAACAGTAACTTTTTATTGGTTGACATTTAATACTTAAGAATTAATGAATCGTAAGCAATTTAACAAATACATTTAATATCTATTCAAAACTATTCAAAAGTCTTAAATTGTTTCACTTAGGATAATGTTTACACTTTCTCATGAAATAAAATAGAAATCATTTCCTAGAAGACACTCAAATCTTGACCATTTTCTACCCATTTCCCATATTCCTGGTTCGCTCTCTTCCCTATTAGTATCAAAATGGGGTGACATCTTAAGAGGACTCAAGATTTGAAATATTATGTAGGAGGAAGTGATAATAGCTTCAGCTGCAAAAAACTGTTCTTCCTGAGACCTTCTCCTCATTCTAATCCCCAAATGGTAAAATGATTATCTAGCAGCCAGCGCCACGGAACAATCCCCTGCTGCCTCCTTCACTCAGCCCGCTTCCCTCACAAAGGGAAGCCCTCCACCCAGAAATTTAGAGGCATGGATGGATGGTGCACTGACTTAAAGAAAAGTATATGGTCCTTAAAGAAAGGGAATGCATATATGGTCCCTTTAACTCGACAAACAGACTCAAAATGCATGGAAACAAAGATTGCTTTCATTTGATTTTTATTTCAACTTTTATATTTCATTTTATATTTCAACTAGCAAGCATTACAAGTGCAGTGAGGGTTACGTAACTGTGAAATAAGGTTCGTGGGTAACACTGCAGCATGTATACCCACAGCAACAGCCCTCAAACACTGAGAGCCACTGAGTGTCGGAACTTACAAACAGTCCAACTCCCCCAAGAGTGTCACGAATCTACTGTGTACATGATGTTGCTGAGTACTATGTCCTATACAAGGAATTAGCTGAGAGAGAAAGCAACGTTCCAGAAGACAGTCTGCCCCTGTACGCGTCATGAACCATCAGCATCACCCATGAATACTCATCCATGAATATATGGGATCAAAGTTCCTGTGGGAATTCTCTCACAGATGTGGAAAAACTAAGAATCTTCAACACAAAAGAGCCACATTTGCTGCAAACAGGAAAGCCTCATTAGAAGGAACAAGCAGTATGATTTGGCTTGAGTTAACACTGTGATTCTTTTCATGTCGTAATTTGCATAACTGTCCATATGCAAGATGGTAACAAGAAAGCCAAAGATTTCTGTCAATGATTATGTTTCTTCTGACATAAGAACTTGGTGATGTAAAAAGACAAAGAAGTGGGCTCCAATGTTTTAACAAAGAACCTGGCTAGAATGCTATGACCTTATAGGTATCAAGACACCACATATGAAATTAGAAGATACCAGCTATGTCATATAGCAGAATATAGAAAATCTGAACATTTTGGGGAGCATGGGTGGTTCAGCTGGTTAAGCGTCTGTCTCCTGACTTAGTAATTCAGGCTCTGCGGTGAAATCCTGGAGCCTGCTTGGGATTCTGTGTCTCCTTCTCTCTGCCCTTCCCCTGCTCACGCTCTGTCTCTCTCTCAAAAATAAATAAACATTAAAAAAAAATTTAAAAAGAAAGAAAATTTGAACATTTCATTCCAATAGCAAAGGGTTGGGAAAAAAGTACAGATCTCAGCAACTGTTCCTTATGCTTATTAATGCTCTTGAGCTAAAGACCAGTGGCAACACCGATAGCTGAAAAAGTTAGGTTTCTTGACTTGTTGCAATAATGGAGAACACACCTGTGGGGGACCATAGGGCATCTCACCAAGAGGCAGTATTAGAGATCTGGGCTTATGTTAGTTCGGTGATACGGGGGAGAGGTCAAGAAAGCAGGACTTTGCCCTGGACTGGATGTTACCAGGATGTGGGTAATTCTGTGAGGGGGGCCTCCATAATTCTTATCTAGAAGGTAAGTCTAGATGAGTCTAAAGCTGTCATTGGTGAAGAAGCAGGAGCCATTCCTATCTGCCAGGATATGGGAAACGTCTGGCCGCTTTTGTGGTTTAGACACTGTTCCTGTCTTTGCCTATGCCCAAACATAATTATCGAGTGGTCTTGTTTTGTCTTGACCCACCACAGTCACAGAGGGGCCTTGTCTGGCATTGTTGTTTGTGTGTAACATAAGGCCAGGGCTTCGCTATGTGCTCCAGGGCTGTTCCTGGCTGTCCAGATCTGCTTCTCTCTTTCTCACACTGATAAAATGGGTAAGTGCTCCAGGAACACTTCTGGGAATACTCAGTACTTGGGACTATTTTTAAATAAAAATATATCCTAGTATTCATGACAGATGCACTAGGGCAAATGTACTGTGGAATAATAAGTTGTGAAACAGAAAATAGTTCAAGAGGTCCTTGGATTCATCTTCTTGCCTCCAGGATGGATCTCTCTATCTTACTTTAAAAGCTCCTCATTTAAAAATTATACAGTTTCTATGTGGCAGGTCTGTTACTATAAGAAGTGATCCCAAATTCTCCCTCATTAAATTGTAAGATGCTTTCTTCTTTCCTTCTCTGTGGAGACAATCAGCCAATATCCTCTTCACTCTAAAAATAAAATCTCTGCCTTCTCTTCTCTGGCAAAAGTAGCCTCTATTCCCAAGGGAGCTATTATAAATATCTCAGATTGCTCTCCCTCTTTGCCTCTGCTGCTACTCCCCAGGGTGCACCCCATCATGTCTTCACTGGAACACCGCACTACCTGAACACTTCCTACCTGATCTCTCTCCTTCATTCTGACACTGCTCCCCACCTCCTTCCACACAGCTGCCAGAGTGATCTCTGAGTTCATTTCACTAATGGACATTAGCTTCCCCCATTTTTACAAAGCAAATTGCAAACTCTTTAATATCACCCAGAGGGTATTACTGCCCTTCATCCACCTCACAGTCACATTCTGCAACACAGATTCTTCTCTGCACTGCAGCCACATTAAATATCTTTTAGTCCTGGGAAATCCATGGTCCTTCAACCCCAGTGCCTTAGCATATGCTCTTCCTGAAATGCTCTCCCCCCCCACCCCCACCCCCACTTTACCCAACTCACTTCTATTTATCTTTCAGATCTCATTTTCAACACCCTGACAACCTAGATTAGGTCACGTCTCCTTATTGATGCATTCTTAGCATCCCCTGCTTCATTTAGCATGCATCACAATCAATTCACTAACCAGACATGAGTTGCGTATTTGGCTCTAAAACAGCAGAGACGGTTCTGGTCTTATTCATCCCCTCTCCTCAGGACCTGTTGGCATAATTCCTTTATTGGATAGTCATTCAATAAGTATTTGTTAAACAAATTTAAAAAACACAGTAACTTATGGGCTGGGACCTCTTTAATTTCTACACATTATTTTTTAAACTAGAAAAAAGTACTCAGAAGTGATATAACATTCTGAATACAGCAGTGGAACCTCATCCAAGACACCATAGGTCCAATTTACGTTAGAAATAATACAACCCCTTCATGCTATTGGATGACTGCCATATTGACTTACAACACCAGCTCATTCCACCAATGATTTAAGATAATACAGTAGTTTAGTTTAGTTCTGGTAAAGCCATTACCTAGTTACTCACTAGTCTCTCTGTTAGGATTCTCCACTTTCTTTCAACTATGTTAATAATAAAAGTATTACGATCGTTATTCATTATTATATTAGGTTCTCTTCACATGTAATCACTTTAATTATTTAATAATTATTAAAAATTATTATTATCATTTTATGGAGGAGAAAGTGAGGCTATGTAGCTAGAGGAAGCTAGGATTCAAATCCAGATATATTTGATTAAAATAAGCCTTTAAGAACCAGGAGTCCTCTTCAGTACTTATGGGAGACCCTGGCACTCAGTGAGTCTGGCGGGCCTCCTTCCCAGGGCCACCCAGTAACCGAACAGGTAGGTGTTGATGTAAGTGAGCATGTGCAGATCCCCTGGCTTTCCCAGTTGCCCTTTCCTGACTACCCAAGGATGGTTACCTGGAAGTAACCTGCTGCCATACTCTCATCACCAGGGCTGATCCCCTTATCCTGACAACTACCTGAGCTTGTTCCACAATTGTTGTAACTTTTGGACATTGTGCCTGGAATTACCTGGCTCTCCCAGCCTGGATCAGCCATTACAGAAGCTTAGGTCCCAACTTACTAGACACTAGCCTAGGTCTGGCTTTCCAACCTTCCCACAGACCCAACCTTACAATGATTCCAGCAGGTCCCATAGCAAATGAACTTCCAAAAAGCAGTGTGCGTGTGTGTGTGTGTGTTTATGTGAGTGTGCATGTGCTTGGGCAGGTAACTGAAATTTTCATTGAGAAAATAAAACACACAAATGATACACTATATAAACAAATAAAAATATAGTCCCGTGTCAAAATAGAGGATTCAGAGAAGACGTATTATGAGCAGTCAAGATGTGAATAATAGTGATGAGAGAGGTGCTCTAGGAGGATTTGAGAAAGAAAGTGTGACTTCAGTCAGATAAGGAGCTAGATTATAAAGGTCCTTGAATTTCCTAAGCATGTGTTTCCTAAGCTTAAATTATTTGTGTAAACTTACCATATCTATAAACTACCTATGCTACTTTTAATTAATTAATTAATTAATTAATTAACTTACTTAAGTAATCTCTACACCCAGTTTGGGGCTTGAATTCACAACCCCGATTTGCAGAGTCATGCTCTCCTGGCTAAGCTAGCCAGGTCCCCCTGTATTGCTTTTAACATTTTTTGTTAAATTGATTCACCTTTCCCCCCCCCCTCTTTTTTTGTAGTTAGCTAGTTAGTTTGTTTGTTTGTTTGTTTATTTTTTAGTAATCTCTACACCCAATGTGAGGCTCAAAGATCTCCAAGATCAAGAATTGCATGCTGGAGCACCTGAATGGTTCAGTCAGTTAAGTGTCTGACTTCGGCTCAGGTCATGATCTTGCAGTTCGTGGGTTTGAGCCCCACGTCGGGCTCTGTGCTGACAGCTCAGAGCTTGGAGCCTGCTTAGGATTCTGTGTCTCCCTCTCTCTCTCTCTCTCTCTCTCTCTGCCCCCACCCCACTCACGCATGCTCGCTCTCTATCTCTCTCAAAAATAAAATTAAATAAATAAATAAATAAATAACATTAAAAATTAAAAAAAAAACAAAAAACAAAAAGGTTGCATGCTCTTCCAACTGGGCCAGCCAGGCACCCTCGATTTACCTGTTCTACTGAAATACAGTTATTTCAGAGGAGGATTAAGATGGCAGAAGAGTAGGGTGACCCTAAGCTTGTGTCCTCCCTGCGAATAGCTAGATAAATATCAAATCATTCTGAACACCCAAGAAATCGACTGGAAGTCTTAGAGAACAAAGCTGCACTTCTACAAACAGGAAAAATGACCCCATTAGGTAGGACTGCGGAGAACTGCTTTGTGGGAGAAAAGAGCAGCAGGCTCTGCAGTGGGGAGGGATCCCTGAGAGGTGAGCTAAGAGTAAAAAAAAAAAAAAAAAAAAAAAAAAAAGTGAAAACACACGCAGGGATTGCCCAAGAAAATTGTTTCCCAAAACCAGTGACGGGGGTTGAGAAGGGGGGGGGGGGGGGGGGGCGCGGGCAGGAGAGGGTTTCAATACCACCATTTTTTATAAACAGGAGAGCACAGAATCTGAAGTTTCGGAGGTCAGTCCCTGGTAGTGCTCCAACAAGGAAGCAGGACAGAGCCCTGGGAACAGACAGCATGGTCTGAGAACCCCTGGGTCTTTCCTCCGGGAGAAGCAGTTCCCCTGCTTGGAGTGCATTTGGTAGAGGTGATATGGCCTCTCCCTGGGCAAAAGACCCAGTAGGCACCACTGAGCTGCCCTGTCACCAATATAGGAACAAAGATGCCAGCTGAGGGCAACAAAGGCAGAGTGTTGCAATTAACCATAAACTCCAAGCTGCTGCCACCGGGCAGTCTCACGACTGGTTCCTGGGACAAGCTGGCACCGACCACAGCACAGTGAGACCCTCCCCCAGAGGATTAGTGTGGGTCAAAGCCAGGGGTTCCCTAAAGCACAGGGTTCAGAAACACAGCCACACCTGACATAAAACCCAGGCGGGTGGTGCTGCCTGACAGACAGCTGAGACACAGACAGGGTAAAGGAGGGTCTCTGATGGAAGCCCGGGACACAGGAGAGGTGACTGATTACATGTCTTTGAGTGCACAAACTTCCAGCTCTGGAGACTAGAGAACAGGCTGAAGCCATTTCAACCCTAGTGAACCAGCACTGACAGACCTCAGTGAGCTAAACAGCGCCACCACGTGGACAAGAGAGCCACTACACCAAGCCCCATCTCCCTGCACCCTCTAAGCCTATCTCCAGTAGGGCAAGTCACCCTGAAAATCAGAGCAACCAGGCTGCTCCCCCAGAGGACCAGCACAAATCCCTTCCACACATTAAGTCTACTAATCATAGGGTGCTGCAAAGCTTCAGCTCTAGGGGAAACTGGATCTAGCTTCCTTTGGTTTTTTTTCATATGTGTTTCTGTTTTTGTTTTTTCTTGGTTACAGAAAGAGCAATTTTTTTTAATTTTATTTTATTATTTTTTTAATTTTTAATTCTTTATGTTTTTTGTTTCCATTTTTTTTCTATTAAGTTTCTCTTAACAACCAGACCAAAACATATCAGGATCCAGCTTCCTTTATTATTTTTTTAATTTTTTTAAATTTTATTTTATTTTATTTTATTTTATTTTATTTTATTTTATTTTATTTTTATTTTTTTCCTCCAAAATGACAAGACAGAAGAATTCACCACAAAGGAAAGAACAGGAAGAAATAATGGCCAGGGATTTAATCAATACAGATACAAGTAAGACGGCTGAACTAAAATTTAAAACAATTATAAAGATTCTAGCTGGGATTGAAAAAAAAGCATAGAATACTCTAGAGAATCCCTTATTGCAGAGATAAAAGAGATAAAATCTAGTCAGGCCAAAATGAAAAATTCTATAACTGAGATGCAAACCAAAATGGATGCCATAATAGTAAAGACGGACAAATAGAGGAATGAATTAGTGATACAGAAGACAAAATTATGAAAAATAATGAAGCTGAAAAGAAAAGGAAACAAAGGATCACAAAGGTACACTCAGGGAACTCAGCAACATATTAAAACAACATAACATTCATATCATAGGAATCCCAGAAGATTGAGAGAGATAAAAGGGCAGAAGGTTTATTTAAGCAAATTAAAGCTGAAAACTTCCCTAATCTGGAGAAGGAAGCAGACACCAAATCCAACTCCCATTAAGTTCAAAAAACCCAGCCATTACTAAGTCATACCATAGTCAAATTCACAAAATGCACAGACAAGGTAAGAATCATGAAAGCAGCAAGGGAAAAAAGTCCTTAACCTACAAGACAAGACAGATCAGATTCACAGCAGATCTTTCCACAGAAACTTGGCAGGACAGAAGGGAACGGCAGGACATATTGAACATGCTGAAATCTGTTGCATTTCTATACACCAATAATGAAGCTGCATAAAAAGAAATCAAGGAACAGATCCCATTTGCAATTTCACCTAAAACAATTAGATACCTAGGAATAAACCTAACCAAAGAGGTAAAAGATCTGTACTTTGAAAACTACAGAACACTTATGAAAGAAACTGAAGACGACACAAAGAAATGGGAAAGCATTCCATGCTCATGGACTGGAAGAACAAACATTGTTAATGTCTATACCACTCAAAGCAATCTACACATTTAATGCAATCCCCATTAAAATACCATCAACATTTTTCAAGGAACTAGAACAAATAATTCTAAAATTTGTATGGAACCACAAAAGACCCCGAAGAGCCAAAGCAATCTTGAAAAAAAAGACAAAAAAAAAAAAAAAGCAAAGTTAAAGGAATCACAATTCCAGACTTCAAGTTATATTACAAAGCTGTAGTAAACAAAACAATATGGTACTGGCACAATGGACACATAGATCAACAGAACAGAAGAAAACCCAGAAATAAACCTAGCACTATATTGTAAGTTAACCTTTGACAAATAGGAAAGAATATCCAATCAGAAAGCCTGTTCAGCAAATGGTGCTGGGAAAACTGGACAGCAACATGCAAAAGAATGAACCTCGACCACTTTCTTTTCACCATACACAAAAATAAATTCAAAATGGATGAAACACCTAAATGTGAGACAGGAAACCATCAAAATCCTAGAGGAGAATACAGAAAGCAACCTCTCTGTGACCTCAGCTGGAGAAAATTCTTACTAGACACATCACCAGAGGCAGAGGGAAAAAAAGCAAAAATGAATTATTGGGACCTCATCAAGATAAAAAGCTTCTGCACAGCAAAGGAAACAACCAACAAAACTAAAAGGCAACCTACAGAATGGGAGAAGATATTTGCAAATGACATATCTGATAAACTGTTAGTATCCAAAATCTATAAAGAACTTATCAAACTCAACACCCAAAAAACAAATAGTCCAGTGAAGAAATGTGCAGAGGACATGAAGAGACACTTTTCCAAAAGTATCCAGATAGCTAACAACTACATGAAAAGATGCTCAACATCACTCATCATCAAGGAAATACTAATCAAAACCATGCTGACATAGCACTTCACACCTGTCAGAATGCCTAAAATTAACAACATCAGAAACAACAGGTGTTGGCAAGGATGGGGAGAAAGAGAACCCTCTTGCATTGTTGGTGGGAATGCAAAATGGGCAGTCCCTCTGGAGAAGAGTATGGAGGTTCCTCAAAACATTAAAAATGGAATTACAGTAAAACCTTGGATTGCAAGTAACCTGTCCTACAAGCGTTCCACAAGATGAGCAAACATGTCTAATAAATTTTAACTTGATAAGCAAGCAATGTCTTGCAATAGGAGTAGTACGTGATGCCAAATGTCACATGATCACAACAGAATGAATGGTTCTTCTCTCGCTCGCTTGCTGCAGGATGCTTCTCTCTCCCATACTTGGATGTTCGGTCTCAGGCTGTGGTGTTTGTTAGAAATCAGAACGTTGGAAGGTGCCTGCAACTGGCGCTAGTCAGTACTTTGTCATTCAAAGCACCTATGCACCTTTGGACGGTCCTTTGCTTTTCCATACAAGAGTAAACTTAGGAATACTTCGCTTCGTTCTAGGTCAGGCTGCCTGCAGACATAGAACCTTTGCTTATTGTCAGTTACATTAAATACAGTATATGACAAGAGTTTATTAATACTGTACTGTACTCAATGTATACAATGGCCCCCAGGCAGAGAAAGGTTGAAAAGAAAGGTGCTAAGAAGAAGGAGATAATTACGGGGGAAGTTGAGAAGGAAATCATGGAGAAGTACAAATGAGGTACACAAGTAGCCAAAATTGCAAGATTTTGTAAGAAGTGTACGTCTGCATCTCGTCTCCAGAGGAGGAGGAGAAAAGGTGAAGGAATCCCTCACTTCAAATGAGATTAGGAGGATGTGTAAAATATGGGAAGCAGTGCAAAATTTTGTAGAAGAGCACCACCCAAATAAGGGTGTAGCAGTGCAAGCGATGAATCTGTTTAAAGACAATGCAATGTCACATTTCCATGAAATCCTCAAAAGGAGGCAAAAGCTAGTGTCATTAGATTGGTTCCTTGTTAAAGTTGCACAAAAAGAAAAAGATTCCATTGAGCCAATAGATAGCAGTGATTCCATTGGTGATAGTGAAAGTCGTCCTACATAATAACCCTCCCATCTCTTGTCTTCCCATCAAAAACCAGCCATGAAGGTTTTCAAAGGTAAGTACAGGTTAATTTGTTTACTTTTCTTTATATTTTATATTTTCTTTATTATTTTGTATTACATTACAGTATTGTAATCATTTTTATATGAATATTTTTAGGTTATGGAACGAATCATCTGAGTTTCCATTATTTCTTATAGGGAAATTCACTTTGATATACAAATGCTTTAGATTACAAGCATGTTTCCAGAATGAGCTGTGCTCACAAACCAAGGTTTTACTGTACCCTATGATATAGCAATTACACTACTAGGTATTTACCTAAAGGATACAAAAATACAAATTCAAAGGGACACATGCACCCTGATGTTTATAGCGGCATTATCAACAATAGCCAAAGTATGGAAAGAGCCCAAATGTCCACCAACTGATGAACAGATAAAGAAGATGTGTATGTATACATACACACACATATACATATAATTGAATATTATTCAGCCATCAAAAAGAATGAAATCTTGGGGCACCTGTGTGGCTCAGCTGGTTAAGTGTCCAACTCTTGATTTTGGTTCAGGTCATGATCTCATGGTCATGCTCTCTCTAGGAAGGAAGGAAGGAAGGAAGGAAGGAAGGAAGGAAGGAAGGAAGGAAGAAATAGGTGAACATATGGGAGGGGAAAAAAAGAGGTAAATAAGCCATAAGAAACTCTTTTTTTTAATGTTTATTTTTGAAAGAGAGAGAGTGCCCGCATATGAGTGGGGGAGGGGCAGAGAGAGACAGAATCTGAAGCAGGCTCCAGGCTCTGAGCCAACAACACAGAGCCCAATGCAGGGCTCGAACTCATGAACAGGACCGCAAGATCATAACCTGAGCTGAAGTCGGATGCTTAACCAACTGAGCCACCCGGGTGCCCTAAGAGACTATTAAAGATAGAGAACAAACTGAGGGTTAATGGAGGCAGGTGGGTGGGGGATGGGCCAGGAGGATGATGAGTTTTAAGGAGGGCATTTGTTATGATGAGCACTCGGTATTGTATTTAGGAACAGAATAAGATATAATAGAATTCAGGAATCCTATTCCTGAAACCAATATTGCACTGCATGTTTAACTAGAATTTAAATTTTTTGTTTTATTTATTTTTGAGAGAGAGAGAGAGAGAAAGACAAACAGGGCACCAGTGGGGTAGGGGCAGAGAGAGAGGGAGACACAGAATTTGAAGCAGGCCCCAGTTTCTGAGCTGTCAGCACAGAGCCTGATGCGGGGCTCGAACTCATGAACCACGAGATCATGATGTGAGCTGAAGTCAGACACCCAACCAACTAAGCCACACAGGTGCCCCTAACTAAGTAGAATTTAAATAAAACTTTGAAGGAAAAAAAAAGAGATAAATTTATGTCAAAAAGAACTTTATACCATTATGTTTATGGCATTATAAATGCTAGTTGTATTTTCATATACACAGTAGACTCAAAGTATGACAAGATTGTAAAAGCATGTATTGAAGTACTACTTAAAACCATCTCACATACCAACAGTGGTATGCTAGACATGCCTGTGGAAACACCAACTCAAATATTTGTAGTTGGTCAACAAATGCGTGACTCTCCCAGGCAACAATATCATACATTCTTCTTTCTCCTCCTCCTCCTCCATCCTACTTCTCATCTAACCTTCTTAAACGAACTGTATGTACTCACTGTTTCCCAATTTCTCTTCCCTCACCTTCTCTTAAACCCACTCCAATCAGGCTTTCACCCCTACCACTCCCACTTGGCTTCTAAAACACCACTACTTGTCAGTTTCTTCCTGCCCTCCTGGACACTCCCCGGCTTTCTTTGCTGATTTCCCCCTTTCTCCTCAATGTCTTAATGTTGATGAGTGCTTGGATTCAGTCTCGTAACTCTTTTCTTCTCCCTTGGTGATCACATCTCAGCCACATGCCTTTAAACATATTAAATACAGTCTATATACTGATGACTCCCAAATTTCATCTCCAGTTCAGATCTCTCGCCTGAATTCCCAGTGTGTACTCTGCCTCCCTGACAGCTATACCTGGATATGTGGTAAATCTCTCACATTTAACACATTTAATGATCAATTCCCAACTCCCAATCTTTGCCTCCAAACCTACTCCACTCATGAGTCTTTCCATCTCAGTTGATGGCAACGCCCTCCAGCCTCCCATCACTTCCTACCCAAATCTCTGCTCCCATCCAGCTCTAATCCCTCATTATCCCTCTCCTCAAAACTGCAATTGGATTCTGCCCTGCTTCCTTCCACAGCGTAATTTCAATACAAAAGCCTTGTAAAATATGTTAGATCATATCACTTCTCTGTTCAAAATCCTTAGACGTTTCCCATCTCAAAGAAAAAAAACTAAGTCTTCATAATGCCCTACAGGGTCTTAAATAACCTGACCCCTCACTTCTTTGACCTCCTTTCTTCTGTTCTCTTCCTTGCTTATGCGGCTCTAGCCATTGTAGTGCATTCTTTCACATACAGTCATAGTCCTCAAAGGCTAGGATTATGCCCATTTTGAGGATGAAAGAAAACTGGAGCCCAGAGAAGTTCCTTGGCCAAGGTCAACATCAAGTTCTAGAGTCAGAATTTAGTCTGTTTCACTCCCAGATATGCCTCCCAAGTATACCCTGCAGTCTCACACATTCTTATTCTTCTCAAATAGGCCCAACTATTTTGGAATTGTATTTCTGACAAAGGTGAGATTTCATGTCAGTAGCTAAGTGGTATTGGGACAACTGAATATATATCTGGAAAGAAAATTAAGCTGGATTGCTTCCTCTTTTCTTATACGAAATTTAATTCAGGTAGAACAAAGATTTTACCATTAAGATGAATCCCCAAAACATCCAGAATAAATCACAAGTAAAATTATTTATAATATTAGAGGAAAAAGAGCAGAAACCCAGAACCACAAAACCCATAATCATAAAAAAAGAAAGAATGGTAATCTAGAACATAAATTTTAAAAACACTACATGACAAACATACCATAAACAAGGTGAAACACAGATAACTAATGGAAAAAATATTTATAATGAATATGTCAAAGAGCTAATTTCCTGAATTTACTAGGAGCTGGTGCAAATTAAAAAAAGAGAATTGTTCTTAAAACAATTGTTTTAAAAGTACATGAAAATATGCCCAACCTCCTTGAAATTAAAGAAATGCAATTTAAATCAGCAAGGCGATATCGTTTTTCACCTAGAAGGAAACAAAAGGATTCTGATTTTGTTAGCTGCTCTCTGGCCTCAGAAAAAAAAAAAAAAAAAAAAAGTAAAAAAAAAAACCAAAAAACAAAAAAACCTCATTAGCTGCTACTCATTAGTCCCTACCCATCCTCAAAAAAATGTTTAAGAATTAAACCCACTTTGGTGTAGATCTTGCTTTGAAATATCAGTATCCAATATGTAAACCACCACCTGAACCACTTTTTAGGGTACCGTCCCTCAAATACTCACATGGGCTTGCCCATGTCCTGGTCTTACACCCTTTGTCCACTTCCCAAAACCTCCTACTACACCCATAGAACTCCTGATCCATAATCAACAAAAATCCCTATAATTTCATCCTGGCTCCAAACTCCTCCTCTATCACCTTGAATTAATTCAAATTGGGCTTCCCCAAGGGCACTGGTGGCCTTGTAGCCTTCTCTGGTGAAAGCAGTTCATCCTCTGACACTCCATTGTTCCTCCCCATGTTTCTTCCTATTTTTCGTCTCTCAGGTCATTCCTCCTCATTCACCTGTGACGAGGCACATGACTCACCTCCAAGCTCTGCCATAAATAAATTCTGGGGGACCTCACTGTCCACATAGGCAATCAATCTAATAACTGACCTCAAAGGTCCCTAACTTCTTCATCTCCAAGCTCTTTCATTTTACCCTAGCCACCCACTCCCATGGTGATACCTTGAACTTTTTCACTTCCTTCCACTGCTCCATTTCAAAAGTTTCTATTCAATGTCAAACAACCCAGCCTCTTATAACAGCCTCTCCTTCCAATTTGCATTAACTTCATCAGAACTTCAAATTTATAAATGTCTCTATTTTCTCTCAATCTATCTGTCCTAATGACTCACCTTTTTTTTTTTAAACTTCCTTACTTATCCACCTTCAATACCATGAACTACCATTTCATTGGGTCCCATTTTACATTCATAAACATTGGTTTTCCTTACTCACTGTTAGATCTCAGACCACTTGCTAGTACTTCAGAAAAGCCTTTCCAGATTGTCCTGTCTAGATGAGGTCACCCCATGACTGCTTCCACAGAAATGTGTTCCACGTTTTCAGCATGCTTTTCAGAATTAGAATCTTACATTTATACTACATTATGTGATAAATATCTGTCTTCACCATTAGACTATAAGGTCCACGAAGGTGAAACTGGGTAGGAGGGAGACTTTCGCTTTTTGTGTTATCCCATTTTGTACTGTTTGAATGTTGTAGCCATCTATTAAAGGATTTTTTAAGGTAAAATCATGACTCTCATACAAACTAAAATGAGTAGATATCAGAAATTTGATTTAACCCATTAATTAATGAAGGAATCATTTTGAACTATAATTAGTTCAAAAGAGAATTCAAAGAACCACATGCATCTGGGCAATCAGCATTGCTAAAATGATTTATAAACAGCTTCAAAAGAGATCTATTCTCAGGATAGAAATCAATTGAATTCCACTGCACACAATTCATTTGCATTTTTATAAACAAGAATTATTTCATTATTATGAATTTTCTACAATATACAAAATTATAAAATAGCTCCAAAACAATGAAAAGCTGAGATAAGCTGGAATGGTACACCAAATGGGACACTTAATATTTTTTTTTCCTGTTTCAAAGGTTTTTATAATTTTTCCTACCCCATCAGTGTATGATACTATACATTAATATATGTATGAATTACTACTTAGTTTTTAATAACGTTAAAGATTATCTGTGTAAGGAATTCCGACCCAATTTTATATGCATTTTTGTACATAAAAAAACTGTAAATTTTATTTCAAATGTTTTGAGATCTAATTGACAAATAACATTATATTAGTTTCAGGGGTAAAACATAGTAGTTTGACATTTGTGTATATTGAGAAATGATCACCTCAATATGTCTAGTGAACATCCATCACCACAAATAGTTGCAATTTTTTCCTTATAACTTTTAAAATCTATTCTCTTACAACTTTCAAAATACAACACAGTATTGTTAGCTACAGTCACCATGTTGTACATTACATCCCCATAACTTATTGTATACCTGGAAGTTTGTACCTTTTGACCACCTTCACTCATTTTGCCCACCCCCTACCCTCCATCTCTTGCAACCACCAATCTGTTCTCTGTATCTGAGTTTGGTTTAGTTCAGATTCTACATATAAGAAAGAGATTATATCGCATTTGTCTTTATCTGATCTATTTCACTTAGCATAATGCCCTCAAGACCCCTCCATGTTGTTGCAAATGGCAGGAAAAAAAAGATTTCCTTCTTTCTTATGGCTGAATTATATTCCATCATATATTTACACATACACCACAACTTCTTTATCCATTCATCCATCAACGGATACTTGGGTTATTTCCATGTCTTAGCTACTATAAATAATTCTGCAATAAAGATGGAAGCACCTATAGCTTTACAAGTTAGTATTTTAACATCCTTTATACATAACCAGAAGAATTGCTGGATCATACAAGAGTTCTATTTTTAATTTTTTTTTTTTTTTTGAAAGAGAGAGAGAGCATGAGTTGGGGAGAAGGGCATAGGGAAGGAGAGAGAGAAAGAGAGGGAGAGAGAGAGAAAAAGAAAGAGAGAGAGAGAGAGAGAGAGAGAGAGAACGAACCCCAAGCAGGCTCCACACTCAATATGGAGCCTGATATGGAGCTCAATCCCACAACCCTGGGATCATGACCTGAGCCAAAATCAAGAGTCGGATGCTCAACTGACTAAGTCACCCAGGTGCCCCTCTGTTTTTAATTTTTGAGGGCCCTCCATATATTTTTTTCCATAGTGGTTGAGCCAATTTACATTTCTATCAACAGAGCACAAAGGTTTCCTTTTCTCCACATCCTCACCAACATTTGTTATCTCTTATCTTTTTGATGATGGCCATTCTAACAGACGTGGTGATATCTCACTGTGTTTTATTGGTTTTTTTTTTTTAATGTATTTAAGTATTGACATACAATGTTACATTAGTTTCAGAAATACAACACAGTAATTTGAAAGTTCTATACATTGTACTATGTTCACCACAAAAAGCATAGTTACCATCTGTCACCATGCAACATTATTACAATATTGTTGATATATTCCCTATGCTGTAGTTGTCACCCCTGTGACTTACTTATCCTATAACTGGAAGTTTGTACCTCTTAATCCCCTTCATCTATTTCAGTCACTCTCCCACCCACTTCCCCTCCAGTTCGTTCTCTCTATTTATGATTGTTTCTGGTTTGTTTTGTTTGTTAGATTTCACATATAAGTGAAATCATATGATTTTGTCATTCGCTATTTCACTTACATAATACTGCAAATGGCAAGAACTCATTCATTTTTATAGTTGAGTAACATTCCATCACACACACACACACACACACACACACACACACACACCATAAATTCTTATCTATTCATCTATCTATGGACACGTAGGTTGCTTCCATAATTTGGCTATTGTAAATAACGTTGCATTTAATATAGGGTGCATATATCTTTTCAAATTAGTGTTTCCATTTTCTTTGGGTAAATACCCAGTAGTGGAATTACTGGATCATATGGTATTTCTATTTTTAATTTTTTGAGGAACTTCTATACTATTTTCACAGTGGCTGCATCAATTTACATTGCCACCAACAGTGCACAAAAGTCCCTTTAGCTCCACATCCTCACCAAGACTTCTTATTTCTTGTCTTTGTGATAGTAGTGCCATTCTGACAGGTGTAAGGTAATATCTTACAAGGTGGGTTTGATTTGCATTAGCCTGATGATATGAACACCTTTTCATGTGTCTGTTGCCAATCTGTATGTTTTCTTTGGGAAAATGTCTTTTCAGGTCCTCTTCCCATTTTCATTTTTTTAAAGCTTATTTATTTTGAGAGAGAGAGAGAGAGAGAGAGAGAGAGAGAGAGAGAGACAGAACATGTGCATGCAAACAGGGGAGTACCCAAGAGAGGGAGAGAGAGAATCCCAAGCAGGCTCTGTGCTTGTCAGCGTAGACAATCAATCTCACAAACCATGAGATCATGACCTGAGCCAAAATCATGAGCCAGATGCTTCACCAACTGAGCCACCCAGCTGTCTCCGCCCATTTTTAAATTAGATTATTTGGTTTTTTAGTGTTCAGTTATGTATGTTCTTTATGTATTTTGGATATTAGTCTCTTATCAGATAGATCTTTTGAAATATTTTCTCCCATTCGGTAAGTTGCTTTTCCATGTCCTTGGTGGTTTCCTTCACTGTGCAAAAGCTTTTTATTTTGGTGTAGTCCTTCTCATTTATTGTCTTGTTGCCTTTGCTCTTAGTGTCAAATCCAAAAAAATCATCACCAAGACCAATGTCAAGGAGCCTCACTATTTTTCCTTCCAGGAGTTTCACAGTTTCAGGTCTTCCATTCAAGTCTGTTTTTAACAAATCAAGCTTTCAGAATATGGAATTGGCTGTACAATATCTAAAAAGAAAGTAATCTGGGGGAAACAAACTACTACCCAGCATGTGTGTGAGGATCTGAGGGAAGGTTGGCTAATGTGTAACAGCCTCAAGGAGCAGGCTGGGGAGAGCCAGAGCCAGGGGCTAGAAGCCATTAGCCTTTGGAGTCTCTGGGCTGGAGGAGGGTTGTCCCTGGCTTCCAGTTTCCTTCATAGATGGCACTGCCCTCAAGGCAGGAGGGATCTGAGGACAGGGGAGGAGCTGGACCAGGATAAGTGATAAAGCCTCCTTTGCCCTCCTCTGCTGGGGGGAAGGGAGACCATGATGTACTTCTGGAAACAGCCAGGGGCCAAAAAAAGCAGTAGTGGGATGCAGTTGTGACAGTGGAGATCAGCTCAACAAGGGGCTGCACAGCAGGGACCACGGTGGTGACCGGAGACGTAGTACTAGAACCTGAGTCAGAAGACGAAGTGCTGAGGGACAGGACCTAATGGGTGGACGAGCCACTGGAGGACAACGATATTATAACAAACTTGGGAGGAGGGGAAGAGTGAGACAGAGGTGCAGTTCACACACATACTAGACAGGCACTGTGGCGGCACCAGGCACCTTAAGACAACCAGGGGTCCCAGGGCCAAGCTGAGGAGCCTGCAAGAGTGTCCGTGTGGACCAGTGCTGAGTGATGGTCAGAGTAGTCCTGTTGACCTGCTGACCTGCAGAGCAGCCTTGACCACGTGGGAGGAGAGGAGGAGTCCAAGGGACCCAAACTGTGCCCCACAGGCATCCTGATTATCAGATGGTGGGCAAAGCCACCAGGCAGGCAGGTAGCAAACCACCCAGTGATGATCCACATCTGACTGCAGGCATGGCTGTCATCACAGCTGGAATCAATTCATGCACGGATTTTTCTAGATACAATGCAGGGTTATCCTTCAATGCCTTTGCCAACAGATAGATGATTAGGGCCAGGTTGTTCGGCACCACACTCACATTCTCTTTTTTTCCCTCTTCTGTGGCAGTTATAATTTTGATTTCACTCCTGAAAAAAACTTCAGTTTTTGGAAACAAGATTCTGCTGTTTCCAAATCCCACACTTTGAAAAGCATTTATAAACCTCAGTCTCAAAACTCTGCGGAAGACGTATAATTGTTTCCTGGTTCGTATAATCTTGGGTTTTATACATGTATACACACGCACACATATATGCATATATACACATAAATGCCTGATGCCAGAGTTTTCATAAATACTCCAGCTACTGTAAATATTGACTCCTCGGAATTGTTTTAGAAAATCAACGCAATGCATTAAAATCAAGTGTGGGGAAATTTCCTGGTCTCAGACAACTTTCATTTTGTCATTGAATTAGTATTAAATTGTATCTAACTCTTCACTACAGACTAATTACACTTTGTATTTGCTAAGGCTTCATAAAGAAATCTTTTCAACCTTTAAAGAAAAAAGCAAGCACGTTGCAGAGCACGAGAGTCACGAACGCTGAACTTGCACTGACAAAAACAGTAACAACCCCCCTTTCTCACCACCCCAGGTGGCCCCAGGCTGCCCTCCCTGTCCTCTACCCTCTCCCACCTAAGCGTCTCCTCTCCAGCCTGTGGTCTTTTGCACCCGCTGCCCCGGGCTCCCGCCGTCCGCCAACGCCAGGAGCTGGGTTCCCCACGCCCTGCCCTCCCCCCCAACTGCGCAGGAGGCCCACCTGCTTCTAGGCCACTTTGGCGCCAAACCTCGAATTTCTCTGGCCATCCTGCTTCCCGATGGCTATGCACACGGAGCGGCTAGTTCGGTCCAGAGTGGCCCAGGTGCTGCACCATCAGATGTCTCCCAGGAATCCGCCGGGACGGCCGGCCCCTTCCGGTGCATTCTGGTAACCTCCGCCCACTCTGGGGTCAGCGGGCCTCGGCAAGTGCAGGTTGCTGCAGAGATGCAGACGGGCCAGAAGATCCAGATGGTCCCCTCAGTGGACACCTCTGGTATCCCCAAGCAGCCGTTCATCCTCATCAGCCCAGACGGAGCTGGAACTGACAAGGTGATTCTGGCTTCCCCCCGCCCCGAGACATCCAACGCCAGACAGCTCCTTCTCACCACCTGGGATGACCTCATCCCTGGCGGGACCCACGTCGTCAGGGCCCCACTTCTGTAGAAGGCCCACGTCCAGCGGCCGGAGATGGTAAGTACTGTGTGGTCTGTGATAACAAAGCACCTGGCTGTCACCCTAGGGCTGTCAGTTGTGAAAGAGGCAACATTTATTACAAAGGGGCATAAGGAAAAATTTGACCTACAGCTGTCAGAGCAACTAAGCATCATCAGTAAGCGGCACCTGAAGAGCTGTCAGTTTTTCTGACTGAAAAAAATGCTTAGAGATGAGTGCGAAAATGGAATCTGTCCAGTGTGAACAGAAGCCCTTTAAGGGGGGAAAAAAAAAAAAAAAAAAAAAAAAAAAGGAGAAGAAGCCCTTTGATGTGCGGTGGGAGAAACCAAGGAACTGTGCCGCTTCAGCTGAGAAATAGGTCTTGATGCAGGATGCTTGTGAACATCCAGCAGCCTTTGATATACGGGGATGGTATGGTTCTTCTGATCACGGATTCTAAAGCTGACACAAGCCAGGGGGCTCCGGACACACCGCAAATGTAGTAGCGTCCCTTGCCAACCTAAGTGAACCCCTTAACAATGCCAAGTCTTCAGAACACCATGGGAGAACCAGTCTGCAAGTGAGATTCCTTGAGCAGGTGATACCTTAGCAAAAGCACTTGATACCACAGCTTCTTGTCTCCCAGCCTGGCAGACAAAATGGCGGAGGAGAGAGCATCCACAGCATCACTGGAGACCAGTCCACCATCACTGAGGTCAAAGACACCCTCCTTTTACACACTTACCTTTGGGTTTGTGATGCCTGGCCCCATTCCAGAATCCCTCAACATGTGCTACCTCTGCAAGTCTACATCCCACTTGCTTTTCCTCCCCATGGTCTGGGCCAGCAGTTCAGTCACTTGGTCAGGAATGCAACATCAGCCTTGTGCTGCCCTACTGGAATGAGCTCTTCAGCCTTGGCCTGCCCCAGTGTGCCCAGGTCGTGAGTCTCTCCAATATCCTGGCAGCTATGGTCAACCACCTACAGAACAGCATCCAGGGAGATAAACTTTCTGGTTACTGAATAAAGCAAGTCATGGAGCACATCTGTAAGCGTCAGGACTTCTGTTAACAGTATGGTGAAGCTGGATATGGACAGCTATGAGTATGCAGACTAAGGTAAGCTATAGTTCTCTTTAGTCCAGATCATTCGGGTTTGACCAGCACAAACCAGATCGAAAATTCCAAGAAAATACAGAGATGGGCTTACAAGACTATGTTCAGAAGCCTTACTCAGAAGACACCTACCAATTGGCCTGGATTTTCATCTGTCTGCTGGGACTTAGGCTGATGAGCTCCAACATAACAGAAGAACTTAATTTTTTGTTTTGTTTTGTTTTACTGGTTGCATTGTCAGTGCTTTGATAGCATAATCCCCTATATCCTCAAAATGGAGACAACAGAGTACAATGGCCAAATCACCAGAGCCAGTATCTAATGCACACCACACACCTGCTGAGAAGCAAAAGAATCTTCCCAGGACTGCTCAGATACAAAGACAATGAAGTAGTGGTATTTTGGTATATACAAATATTACTAGTATGTTAGCCATTTCCTTCCTCATTTCTTCTTATTTGTTAATCCCAGACAATAGCAACCAAAAACTAACAGGATCCTTTTTTGCCACGAGAAATGTTTTCATGCCTTTCAGTGACACAGCAGGTTTTGGAACAACCGTTTAACTTAATTTGTATTTAGAAATTCTCAAAGGGCAAATAACAATAACAAAGTTTTATAATCAGAGACTATAATTAAGGAAAACTAAAAGAAATTTTTTGAAAAACAAAGAAGCCTTATATTCCACGGTAAATTCTAGCTCACTAAGAAAGAAAAAAACCTTAAGATAGACATTCACAAATAATTTGCTATTAACGTTCCATTGAATGTTCAGCTTAACTTGTCACCTAATGAACGCTATTTTTAAGAACACAAAACTAAGTAGACAGGATGATAGAGTTCAAGCCAATATTCTCCCAACCTGTTCCAAAGAATAAAACCACAAAAGATTACTATGCCCTTTTGCCTTGTACTTAGTATAGTAATTTGCATTAATATGGTATGCGGTGGTTAATCTCATATTCAATACAACAGCGAATTGCCTATTAACAGTTGTTCTTTAAGAAAAAAAAAGATTAAAGCTTAGCAAAAATAAAATTTTCGGAGAAGATTTAATTTTAAAATTTCAACAGGTAATTAGGTAACCTGTGCTTTTATTTACTTATGTGTTAAGTATGATATATTCCAACATATAGATACTTTTTAGAAAGTATTGGTACTTAAAATTATTTCTATTTGGCAAAATTTCACTTACCTATGCCATTATTATCAGGCATTTGGTGGAAATAAAAATCAGTACTACATGTTGAAACACAAATGTATGTAAAATTAACACTAAAACTATTACATGTCTATTGCTTAAAGACAAGAATTACCCAGACCCACATTATACTCTTAATTCACCTGGCAATCTTTGCCTATTATGTTGCCCTTTCCTCGATGCAAAAGAAAAAAAAAATGACTACCACTAACTGGACAAGAAAAAGAAAAATAGCAATTTCTAAAGATTATTATTTTTAATTGAACTTTTTATCGAGATAATTTTAGATTCATGTGTAGTTCTAAGAAATGACACATAGATCACTTTGCTCATGTTACCCTAACGGTAACATTTTGCAAAACTGTAGTATAATATCACATCCAAGATATTGACATTGACACAATCCACCAATCTTTAAATTTTTTTTTTTTTTAACGTTTATTCATTTTTGAGACAGATAGAGACAGAGCATGAATGGGGGAGGAGCAGAGAGAGAGGGAGACACAGAATCTGAAACAGGCTCCAGGCTCTGAGCTGTCAGCACAGAGCCTGACGCGGGGCTCGAACTCACGGACCGCGAGATCATGACCTGAGCCGAAGTCAGACGCCCAACCGACTGAGCCACCCAGGCGCCCCCACAATCCACCAATCTTAATAGGAGTTCTTCAGTTTTACTTATACTCATTGTTGTGTGTGTAGGTGCATGTATGTGTATTAAATTCTTTATTATTACCTGTGTAGGTTTATGTATCCACCACAGTCAAGATAATCCACAGGTACCTAACCATAATAGAAGAACTAAAACTATAAAACTCTTAGAAGAAAACACTGGTGTAAATCTTTGTGACCTTGGATTAGGCAATGGTTTCTTAGATATGACCACAAAAGCACAAGCAAGAGAAAATAAAGATAAATTGGCCTTTATCAAGATTAAAAATATTTGTGCTTCAATGTATACTATTAAGAAAGTGAAAAGACAACCAACATAGCAGGAGGAAATTTTTAGAAATCATATATCAGATAACAAGATTTGTATCTAAAATTTATAGAGAACTTAAAGAACACTCACAAGTCAAAAATAGAAACAAATAGCCGAATCTGTATAATGAACAAATTATCTCAATGGACATTTCTCCAAAGAAGATATACAAGTGGCCAATAAACACATGAAAAAATGCTCGGTATCATTAGCATATCAGAGAAATGCAAATCAAAAGCAAATGAGATACCACATCACCCCCACTAGGATGACTGGAATCAAAGAGAAAGGTAATAACAAGTGTGGATGAGGATGTAGATAAATCTCCACCCTCATATTCTGCGAGTGGATTGTAAAATGGTACAGCTGCTTTGAAAAGCAGGCTAGCAGATCCTCAAATGGGTAAATGTGAAGTTACCATATGACCCAGCAATTATACTCTTCGGTATATATCCGAGAGAAATAGAAATATATGCCCACACACAAAATTTTACACAAATGTCCATAGTAGAATTACTCATAATAGCCAAAAAGCAGGAAGGACCTAAATCCAACATATGAACAGATAAATAAAATGTGGCATATCTATACAATAGCATATTATTCAGCAATATAAAGGAATAAAGAATGCGTATGTGCTATGTCGTAGGTGAACTTTGAAATCATTATGCTAAATGAGAGAAGATAGTCACAAAAGACCACATATGATTCTGTTTATATGAAATATGCAAAATAGGCAAATATATGGAGACAGACAATAGATTAAAGATTGCCTGGGGTTGAGGGAGGGGATTAGGGAAAAATGAATGACTTCTAGTAGTTACCGGGTTTCTCTTTAGAATGATGAAAATACTCTAAAATTGTGAGAATGGTTGCAAATACTTGTGAATACACTAAAAAAATTGATTTGTACACTTTTGATAACTTTATAACTCAATAAAGCACTTATTTAGTTCTTAAAGGTTAGGGGAAAAAAAGGTAAATCTCAAGTATCCTTCATGTTGCACTTTTATAAGCATACGCACCTTCTTCCTAAACCTCCCCATCCCTATTTCTATTCAGGGACAATTCTAAAATTTTGTCACTTCAACACTGTTACATAAATGGAATCATGCAATACGTAATCTTTTGGATTTGACTTTTTCCCCTTGACATAATTATTTGGAGCATCATCCAAGTTGTTGCATGTATCAACATTCTTTTTTGTTACACTGGTATGGATGTACCACAATTTGTTTATTACCTGTTGAAAAAGGACATCTGCAATGATTCCAGGCTTGGGCTGCTAAAAATAAAGATTCTTATGAATATTTATGTACAATTTTTTGTGTAAACGTTAGTTTTCATTTCTTTGGGGGGAAAACACCCAAGAGTGCAATAGCTGGATTATAGGATAATCACATTATTAGTTTTTTGAGAACCTGCCTAACTTTTTTCCAGAATGGATGTATCATTTTACATTCCCACTAGCAATGTATCAATGATCCAGTTTCTCCGCACCCTCACCAGAATTTGGTGTTGTCATTATTTTTTATTTTTTATTGTAATCATTCTGATAGGTGTGTAGTTGAAATCTCATTGTGGATTTAATTTGCGTTTCCTTGATGACTCATCCTGTTAAACATCTTTTCATGTGCTTTACTGCCATCTGTTTATCATCTTCAGTGAAAGGTCTGTGCACGTCTTTTGCTTATTTTCTAATTGGGTTGTTTTTCACTGTTGAGTTTTGATGTTCTTTATATATTCAAGATAGTAGTCCTTTGTTGGATAGGTGTTGTATTATTTTCCTATGGCTACTGTAACAGATCACTGCCCAGAGGGTGTCTTAAGACAACAGAAATGTATTCTCCCCCAGTTCTAGAGGCTAGAAGTCCAAAACCAGGGTATCAGCAGGGTTGTACTACTTCTGGGAGAAAAGCCTTCTTTGCTTCTTCCAGCGTCTAGTAGCTGTCAGCATTCCTAAACTACGGTCACCTCTGTCTCTGCTCAGTCTTCACATTGCCTTCTCTGTGTGTTTGCCTGGTGGCTGCATCTCTCCACCCTTTACCTCCATCTTCACATCACCTTTCTTTCACCATGTATTTGTCAAATCACCCTCTGCCTTTCTCTTACAAAGATTCTTGTGATGGCATTTAGGGCCCACCTGGGTAACTGAAAATAATATCCTTATCTCAAAATCTTTAGCTTAACTACATCTGCAAAGACCCCTTGTCACAGCCCATCTATTTTGAAAATATTAACTAATAAAAGTTTTAAAGGAAAAAAAAAAACACTTTTTCCAAATAACATTTACAAGTTCCAGGGATTGGACTCGATATGTGTAAGTACCCATTATTCAGCCTACTACAGGTGGTTTGCAAACATTTTCTCCCAGTCAGTAACTTGTCTTTTTATCCTCTTAACAGGGCCTTTCACACATCAAGAAAAATTTTTCATTTTCATAAGGTACAATTTATCATTTTTTCCTTTTGTAGATCATGCGTTTGGTGTCCAGAAGTTTACCTTTTTTACCTTTTGTAAGATGGGCTACTTGAGAAGCAAATAGGTGAGGCCCATCTAGTTCACGGCACTGGATGAAGAGTCATGTCTGCAATCCAAGATACTTATTACGGGAGTAAATGTAGGCTGGAATGAAAGTTAGAGCAAATTTATTTGTGACCTTTGTATGTGTGAAGGCCTCGATGGCAAGCTGGTATACCAACACAGAAAAAGCTCTGTTATAAAAGGCAAGAGACAATTAACTAAAGGGAATTGAACCTGGCCAACTTGCCCTAGCATACTGTAGCAAAGGAGTTAGAATCAAATTGAATCTTGAGCAAACTAACAAAGTAATTCTAGATCATGAACCTGAGAAAAAATATAGCTACACAAAAACATTATTGCAACAATTGATGAAATTTGAATACAGATCCAAGATTAGGAAATAGTGTTCTATCAATGTAGAATGTTCCAGTTTCGATCGTTGTACTGAGACTGTGTTAAGAGAATGTCCTTTATTCCTAGGAAAGACATGTAAGGTTTCTTAGCAGTAGAAGCACTGTGTCTTCTACTTACTTTCAAATGGAATAGATCTGTTCCCAGGTAGAGATGGAATGATAGGTCACTCTCCAGAATGAGGTTTAGAACCTAAGGGGTCATGAGGGTGGGTGGCCAAAGGAGGCCGGTTGTTCTAGAATTGGGCATTCACTACAATGGTTCTCAGATTTGACTGTATATTAGAATCACCTGGAAGTGTTTAAAAATCCCTAGTGCCTGAGCGTTACTCCATCTATCTGCTTACCAAATCAAGAAATCTTGGGGCGCCTGGGTGGCTCAGTCGGTTAAGCGGCCAACTTCGGCTCAGGTCATGATCTCACGGTCTGTGAGTTCGAGCCCCGCGTCGGGCTCTGTGCTGACAGAGAAGCACTGTCTTAGAGTTCTGCTACTCCAAATGTGCCCCACAGACCAGCAGCATCAGCAACACCTGGGAGCTTGTTAGAAATACAGAATCTCGGGCTCAGCCTCACGTCTAGTGAATCAGAATCTGCATTTTAACAAGATTTCCAGGTGATTTATATGCACATAAAAATCTGATGAACATCAGAATCACCTGGAGAACAAATACAGCTGAGAAAGGCCCAGGCTTGTCAAGGCAGGATAAGGCCCACACCTCCGTATTTTTACCCAGTTCCTCAGTGAAAGAGTTTCAGTATCTGACCATCCCAATCTGTCTCTTACGTAAGGTAAAATTTATCTTCCCTCAGTGCACATTTCCATTCTCCCAATCTGGCAAACTTAGCCAACCACTGTTAGATGGAATAATTCACTATTTAATGTTCTGCAGCTGAGGTAATTTACTAGTAAAATTTACAGGTGCCTAGAACTAACCATATTTTCTCTTTATTATAACTCCATACTAAATCATGAAAAAATCTGATGCTATTAATAAGCATTACCTTTCTATTTGAGCAAAATAATATTTAAAGGATAAGAATGCTGGAATAATAGTAAATTGGAATTTTTTCCCATTGTTTCACGTTGCACAAGAAGCTGATACATTTCATATGGAACTACACATGCTAATATAACAGGACTGCCGTAGGTAGTCTAAGAAATAATTAGCTTGGAGTTTTCCAAGTATGTGCACATCTCTAGACTATTCTAGAAACTGCATTCTAGTTACCGTACCTCCTTTACCATTGGCCTCTTTCTCAGATATCAGCCCCCTTTTACTCTGATACATAGTACCGTCTTAAGGCAAAACTTACCTTCTCTCAATGCACATTTTGCCAGTCTAGTCCTTCAGCCCTTGTACACCCAACAAAGATACTGTTTGTTTGGGGTTTTTTGAAGAAAATTGTTTATGAAAGAAATTATAAAATAACATAATCAAATGGAATTAAGATTTCCAAGGATAAACAGAAATGTGTCAAAATAGTGTCAAAGGTAGACACTTGAGAATATTTGTATAAGAGAAATGAATGTTGAATAAACATGCTTCTAGTCACAATGAATACAGTTCAGTGTGTATGATTCAGAAAGTTGTTTTTTTTTTTTTAATGAGAAGGAAAACTGTAGCAGAATTTTAATCTTTGTTTAGTTTCACCTAAAAATTGGAGTGAGAGGGCACTGGAAGAAGGTAGCAACTGAAATTTCACAGTTTCAGGACTTAGCATGCAGTTTTGAAATAATCTCTGCGATTGTTCTTTTTATCCCTCCTTTGCTCTAGAATAATGAGCCATGCATCTCTGTAATGGGTGGCTAAATTAGGTGAGGTTGTTAATAAGGTGAGGCATGAACACTTGTTGGAGGGAAATACAAGAAACCACTTCAAGAAACTGTGAGACTTTCAGTAAATCATATACCCTCCAAAATCTATAACTTGAAGGAGATCAAACAAAACAAACTAATTTTAATTCAATTTCAACATTCTTATTATCCCTTTAACACAACTGTTTTACTGATCTATAGGTGCTTACTAGTTCATTACATCAACACATAACACAAAAGCAAACTTAGCCGTAAAAATAGCATAACATTAGTGATTTGTGTTTATAACATAAAGCTTTAATGAAAATGACCCATGTCTGGCAGGTGCATATCCCCTCCCCTATGACACACCTATGACATTAATAACAAATTGACAAGGACATTATTTCACCTGAGTATAATGCTAACTCAGAATCCTTCTTAACACAAAGTTGACAGTCATTGCTTCATTTATTCATGCATGCAAACAAAGATTTATTTACTCTGTGCCTCTTCTGGGATCCAATATAAAACAAGACAGACACAGCTCTGTCATCATACAGCTTATACATTTTACGAGAGACATTGAAATAAGTAATTATGATGATGTAATGTGACATGAAAGATGAAACCATTTTTGCTATACTTGCTTTAGGATTAGACTCTTCTTAAGCTAGAAGCTTAAGAAAATATGTCATGAAACTTACCTAGTTCCCTATATAAGGACTTCCACTCTTTTTTTTTTTTTTTTTAATGTTTATTTATTTTTGTGAGATAGAAAAAGCACAAGCAGGGCAGGGGCAGAGAGAGAGGAAGACACAGAATCTGAAGAATGTGAAGCAGTTTCCAGGCTCTGAGCTGTTAGGACAGAGCCTGATGCAGGGCTCGAACTCACAAACTGTGAGATCATGACCTGAGCTGAAGTCAGACACTTAACCGACTGAGCCACTGAGGTGCCCCAGGACTTCTCCACTTATTAGATATTCCTGCAAAAGGGAGGTTTGAAATGTTCATTATAGCTGCACACATTGCTACTCCAATAATACAGTGGTTCTATTATTAAGAGAGAAGAAGGGATATCAGGTAGGCAAGAGCAGTCTCTGCCTGAGTGTTTAAAAATACATTTGTTCTGTGAATGAATGAAATCTTAAAGTCACTCCATGGCTTCAATTCCTTCAGTTAATAATATTCATTTTCTCACTCCCATTTAGCAATACTCATTCCCTTACTATCTTAGATCATTAGCATCCTTAACTATTATTATTACATCATTGTTAGGTAACTTTACACAGGTGTATACCTTGTTCTCCCAACTAAATTAAGCCCTATGAATACCTTTTTATTTATAGAATACCATCAATATGCTATAAATTACTTCACTTAATAAGTCCGTTATTCTGTTTGGGCTGCTCTAACAAAATATCACTGTCCTGATGGCTTATAAACAACAGAAGTTTACTTCCCACAGCTCCTGAGGCTGAGAAGTCCAGGATCATGGTGCTGGCAGATTCAGTTTTTAGTGAGGGTTCCTTGGTTCACAGCAGGTGACTTCTCCCTGTGTCCTCACAGAGTGGAAGGGGCTAGGAAGCTCTGTGGGATCTCTTTTGTAAGAGCACTAATCCCATTCATGAGGGCTCTGCCTTCCTGCCCTAAGTACTCCCAAAGACCCCACCTCCTAACATCCCATTGGGCATAAAGATTTCAAACATAACAATTTGGGAAGAAAACAAATACTCAGACTGTAAGTAATTCCCAATATTTGAAGGAATAACATACTTCAAAAAAGAAATAAGGGAAATAACCACTTTCTATCATGACAGTTACTACATGTCTCAAATTGGGTTTTTTGTTTGTTTTTTATATTTTAGAGACAGAGAGAGAGAGAGAGAGAGAGAGAGAGAGAGAGAGCACACACATGCAAGCAGGGGAGGGGAAGAGAGATGGAAACAGAATCTGAAGCAGGCTCCGGGCTCCGAGCTGTCAGCACAGAGCCCAATGCGGGACTCGAACTCACAAGCAGTGAGATCATGACCTGAGCCAAAGTCGGACACTTAACCAACTGAGCCACCCAGGTGCCCCTGTTTGTTTTTTAAATTGCATTTTTTAAAATGTTTGAGACAGAGAGAGAAAGAACATGAACAGGGGAGGGGCAGAGAGAGAGGGAGGCAGAATCCAAAGCAGGATCCAGGCTCTGAGCTGTCAGTACAGAGCCCGACACCGGGCTTGAGCCCACCAACCATGAGATTATGACCTTAGCCAAAGTCAGACACTTAACTGGCTGAGCAACCCAGGTGCCCCACAAATTGGGTTTTTTTTAATGTTTATTTATTTTGTGTGTGTGTGTGTGTGTGTGTGTGTGTGAGAGAGAGAGAGAGAGAGAGAGAGAGAGAGAGAGAGACAAAAAGTGGGGGAGGAGCAGAGAGAGACAGGGAGAGGGAGAATCCCAAACAGGCTCCATGCTGTTAAGGCAGAGCCTGATGCAGGGCTCGAACTCATGAACTGTGAGATCATGACCATCCAGGCACCCCTCAAATTGTTTTAAGTGTGCTCCTACCATGGATTTTTACAAGTATAACAACATTAATGAAAACAAAAATCAAGAAGCTCTAGATAATTCTAACCAATCATTATCCCATTAAACATATTTTAAGAAGGTGGAATTTGCATATGTGACAAAGTAGAGGGATAGAAAAATATTTTCCAAACAGAAACCAAATGAAGTAGCTATACTTAATTCAGACAAAATAGACTGTAAGCAAAAACTATAACAAGAGATAAAAAGGTCATTATATAATGGAAAGATGTCAATTCATTAAGAGGACATAATACTTGTAAATATACACGTATCCAATATTGGAATACCTAAATATATTCAGCAAATACTAATACATTAAAGGGAACAATAGGCAACAATACAAAAAATAGGAGGGGAATTTAATGCCACACTTTCAACAAAAGATAATAATCCAGATAGAAAAATCAAGGAAACATGGGACTTCAACCACACTTTAGACCAGATGGACCTAATAGACGTATACAGAATATTCTATCCAATAGCATAACACTCATTCTTCTCAAGCACATATGGAACATTCTCCAGAATAGATCATTTCTTAGATCACATATCAAGTCTTAGCAAATTTACAAAGACTGAAGTCATACCCTGTATCTTCTCCAACCACAATGGTATGAAACTAGAAATCACTAATAGGAGGAAAACTGGAAAATTCACAAATATGTAAAAATTAAACAACGCACCCCTAAACAACCAATGGGTCAAAAATGAACTCAAAAGGGAAATCAGGGCACCTGGCTGGCTCAGTTGGTAGAGCATGTGACCTTTGATATTGGTATTGTAAATCAGAGTCCCATGTTGGGTGTAAAGATTACTTAAAAATAGAAAAAAAAAAAAATTTTTAAAAAAGGAGATCAAAAAACATCTTGAAACACACAATAATGGAAATACAACATACCAAAATTTATGGGACTCAACAAAAGCAGTGCTAAGAGGAAAGTTTGTGGCAATAAATGCCTGCATTTTAAAAAGGGAAGAAGCGCCTGAGTTGCTCAGTCGGTTAAGTGACCAACTCTTGATTTCAGCCCGGGGCATGATCTTATGCTTCGTGGGTTTGAGCCACATCAGGCTCCATGCTGACAGGATGGAGCGTGCTTGGGATCCTCTCTCTACCTCCCTTTCTACCTCTACCCTGCTCATGCTCTCCCTCTCTCAAAAATAAATAAATAAAACTTAAAAAAAATTGTAAAAGGGGAAGAAAAGAAGAAAGATCTTAAAGAATTAACTTTACACATTGTGGAGTCATAGTGAGCTAGTTTGATTCATCATGAAAAGAAGAAAGATCTTAAATAATTAACTTTACACATCAAGGACCTAGAAAAAGAAGAACTAAGCCACTCTGAAATGTACAAAAGTTATCTATACTTCTACTCTGGTGATATTTTGTCTTTTTGGTGGATCAGACACCCCAAGCTCAGCCATTTCTATTCTTCAAGGCCCTATAAAACAGACTCAATCTAAAGTTTGATCATTCTCAAAATGAGAAGGGACAAGGTACCTTCCAAAGTCAGAACCTTCAAGACCTTGCTGAAGGCCAGCTACATAATTTGTGTGGGCCAATGCAAAATGAAAATGTGTGAGGCCCTTCTTCAAAATGCAAGACAAATGTGCCAGGAAAGATACAAAAATATAAAGTTTTTCCCTTTCTTCCATGTCTCTCTCAATTCATCATTGTGTTTTATTCATCTGACATTTAAAGTCATTCTCAGTAAAAGCAAATTTTAAATTTCAAACATTAGCATGAATTGTACCATTCATCTTTATATCATACAATGCTAGTTTTAGATGCAAACATTTAACTTGAATGTGCACAATCACCAAAATCACATCATTCATATCTCAGAGCTCTTGCATGCATATGTATTTCATTCTTACCAGAACAGTAGAAAAGCTGCACAAGACTCACTGAACTGTTTTTAGTTCTTTAAATGTGCACATTCTACCAACATTTTCTACCTTCCACTAATGAGATGGACTGAAAAGAAAAAGAATTTTGGCTTGTCCTATCTTTTTCCTTCTATATCATCATTTTTAGTGTAAGTTGTTAGAAAGTAGTAATGTTCTTCAGTCATGTTTCATAGACACCATTGTCATTCTGTGTTCAATACAGCTTACAGGTTAATAACAAAACCTCAGAAGACAATGAACAGGACTAGATCTGTAATGGGCATACTACAGTTCTCTACTAAAACACAATTTTTCTGTCTGTAGCCACTCTATTTTTACCAAAGACAATTTTGGTAACACTGATTTGTTTGTGAAAAAGGTCTAGCCTCATTAAATTTGGCCTGGTTATTTACACAAGTGCAGCAAGAACAGTGATTTTATGCATGTTTTAAAATATGATATTTCAGTTAAAGATTTGCTAATATCCAAGGGGCTTCATTGGCTCCATATAATTAACTTTAGTTATTCTTAAAACTGATAAGAAGCAATCTCAGATTACGTTTTTAAAAGTCTCTTTCGGCTAAGAAGCATGAAAGTTCAGTGAGACCCAAAGTGAATATAGAAGTTCAAAGATAAAATCGTTAAGAATTTCAAACAAAGAAATAGCCAAGAAATAACCCCACTATAATATGGTTAATTAATCTTTGACAAAGGAGTCAAGAATATGCAATGGGAAAAAAAAAAGTCTCTTCAACAAATGATGTTAGGAAAAGTGGACAGCTATATTCAAAAGAATGAAAACTGGACCACTTTCTTACACCATACACAAATATAAGCTAAAATTGATTAAGGATCTAGGGGCACCTGGGTGGCTCAGTTGGTTAAGCGTCTGACTTCGGCTCAGGTCATGATCTCACAGTCTGTGAGTTCGAGCCCCACATTGGGCTCTGTGCTGACAGGTCAGAGCCTGGAGCCTGCTTCGGATTCTGTGTCTCCCTCTCTCTCTGTCTCTCCCCAACTCACACTCTCTCTCAAAAATAGATAAAACTTCAAAAAAAATTTTTTTTATTTATTATTATTTTTTTTAATTTTTTAAAATAAATAAAATAAAATTGATTAAGGACCTAAACATGAGACCTGAAACCATAAAAATCCTACAAGAGAACATAGGCAATAATTTCTCTGACAGGAGCCGTAGCAACAGGGGTGCCTGTATGGCTTAGTTGGTTGAGTGTCCAACTCTTGATTTCAGCTCAGGTCATGATCTCACAGTTAGTGCGTTCAACCCCTCATTGGGCTCTGCACTGATAGTGCGCAGCCTGCTTGGGATTCTCTCTCTATGCCCCTCACCCACGCTCTCTCTCTCTCTCAAAACAAATAAAATTAAAAAAAAAAAGTCCCCACTCCTTCTTTCCCTCCCCCATGGCTCCAACCTAAATCATCTCCCCACCCAAACCCCAAGCTCCCTGAAATTCCCTTGGAATCATTTTTTAAAAATTTGGATAGGTCTCCGGAGGCAAGGAAAAGAAAAGCAAAAATATACTATTGGGACTACATCAAAATACAAAGCTTCTGCACAGTGAAGGAAACAGTCAACAAAACTAAAAGACAGCTTACTGAATGGGACAAGATATTTACAAATGGCATATCAGATAAAGGGTTACTATCCAAAATATATAAAGAACTTACACAATTCAATACCAAAATAAGAATAAGAATAATAACACAATTAAACCATGGGCAGAAGGCATGAATAGACATTTCTCCAAAGACACACAGATGGTCAACAAACACAATAAAAAAATGTTCAACATCATTCATTATCAGGGAAGTAAAAATCAAAACCACAATGAGATATCACCTTATACCTGTCAGAGAGCTAATGTCTAAAACTCAAGAAACAACAAGTCTTGGCAAGGATGTGGAGAGGGGCACCTGGGTGGCTCAGTTGGTTAAGCATCTGACTTCGGTTCGGGCCGTGATCTTACGATTCATGGGTTCCAGCCCAACGTCAGGCTCTGTGCTGACAGCTCAGAGCCTGGAGCCTGCTTCAAATTCTGTGTCTCCCTGTCTCTCTGCTCCTCCCCCACTTGTTCTCTGTCTCTGTCTCTCTCAAAAATAAATAAAAGCATTAAAAAAAAGAAAAAGGATGTGGAGAAAATGGAACCCCTGTGCACTGTTAGTGGGAAGGCAAACTGGCGTAGCCACTGTGGAAAACAGTATAGAGATTCCTCAAAAAATTAAAAATAGAACTACCATATGATCCAGTAAGTCCCCAAGAATACAAAAACACTTATTTGAAAAGATATATGCATCCCCATGATTATTGCAGCATTATTTACAACAGCCAAATTATGGAAGCAATCCAAGTGTCCATCTATAGATGAATGGATAAAGAAGACGTGTGTGTGTGTGTATGTGTGTGTGTGTGTGTAATATTACTCAGCCATGAGCAAAGAATGAAATCTTGCCATCTGCATCAACATGGGAGGATCTAGAGAGTGTAATGCTAAGTGAAATAAGCCAGTCAGAGAAAGACAAATACCATATGATTTCACTCCTATGTGGAATTTAAGAAACAAAACAAACAAACAAAACAAACAAAGAAAAAGAGAAACCAAGAAACAGACTCTACACTATAGAGAGCGAACTGATGGTTGCCAGAGGGGAGGTGGGTGGGGATATGGGTGAAATGAGTGAAGGGGATTAAGAGTACATTTACCCAGCTCCTGGGTGGCTCAGTCGGTTAAAAGTCTGACTTCTGCTCAGGTCATGATCTTGCGGTTTGGGAGTCTGAGTCCCCATTGGGCTCTCTAGGCTGTCAGCACACAGCCCACTTCAGATCCTCTGTCCCCTGCTCTCTCTGCCCTCCCCACCTCCAAAGCTGGCATATGCACACGCACTCACTCTTTCTCAAAAAAAAAAATTAAAAAAAAAAAGTATGCTTATCATGATGAGCCCTAAGTAATATATAGAATTGTTCAATTGCCATACTGTATACCCAAAACTAATATAACACCGTATGTTAACTATACTAGAATTAAAAATGTTTTTTAATTGTTAAGAATTTCAAGATGACAGCAGAGCACTATACCAGGATGAAGGCCTACTGAGCATGGAGCCCCAAGTATAAAGTGTGTCACAGAAGCCATTTAGTGGGCATCCTGATGACGATATAGCAATTGGGGCAGCAAGAGACACAAATGGACACACAAAGTGCACGTTATCTCATTTGTTCACGTGTCTGTTCCATTGTCTCATCAGACTTCACTTACAAGTCACAAGTGCAAAAACAAATTATTAAGCACTTCAAGATGGCAAAAGCAGAGCATTAAACCGAGTGCAAGGCCTTTCTGAGCATAGGTCGCGTGTTCATGAAGCAGCCCTGCTCTCACTTTCCAATTCATACCCTCTGGCCTCAAGCAATAAGAAAATTTTAAAAGTCTCTAACCCTTTTTTCTTCTCTTTAATCTTCTCCAATGACGGTCAAACGTATTCATAAATATCCCAACCGCAATTAGTTTTATCATCTTTTCAATTCAAACAAGCAAACAACTGGATCCACAACTTGTATTACCTGTTATTGTTTCCTATATTAAACATCTACCATAGTTTAAACCCTTTGGGTACTTAATCCTTCCAAGTAAAGAAGTTTATAAAATCACCTCTGTAAGAGGCAGTTAGTTGCCCTTCCAGTTTTCTTCCTTTGACTAAACAATGCTTAAGATTTTCCACTTTGGGCTGTAGCAGTACTTAGTGCTGTATTCTATTCTAGACTTCTTCAGCCTAGAATGTACCCATTTTGTATTCTTTCAGAGGAGGGTTGAAAGGCAACATCCCCTACCATATTAGGTACTTTCTTCCATGGACTACTCTACTGCATGTATCTCCAGTCCATTCTTTTTTTTAATTTTTTTTTTTAACGTTTATTTATTTTTGAGACAGAGAGAGACAGAGCATGAACGGGAGCGGGGCAGAGAGAGAGGGAGACACAGAATGGGCAGCAGGCTCCACGCTCCGAGCCATCAGCCCAGAGCCCGACGCGGGGCTCAAACTCACAGACCACGAGATTGCGACCTGAGCCGAAGTTGGACGCTTGCGACTGAGCCACCCAGGTGCCCCTAGTCCATTCTTATCTCAAGTCACATATTAACTCATAATCCATTAGAATATGTGTTCTATTAGAATAACAATTCTCAACCAGGAATTACCAGAAAGCCGTAGGGTGGATGAAGGGAGTCATCAGAAAAGGCCCCCATGTTGTGAGTCCTAGGATTTTTCTGAAAAGAAAACTAGAGCTTTAATAGATGTACAAATGGGTCTATGATCCTCCACACCTCAAAAATTTTAAGAATCACCTCACTGGATTCTCTTACTTGATAAAACTTCAAAGTATGAGATTGGTCAGTATAATCTGGCATCATTCAGCATCTAACCCTGTTTTCCAAAGTTCTGGCACCTCTAGGAAATTATAATTTTATAAACAGAACTGGACACTTTGATTCACTTTTGTATTTTTAGGATGCAATTAAACATACATATCTAGCACTTAAAAGATTTGTCAAATATATTTGGATTATAATTTAACCCACAGTACTTCACACAATTCATGATTTTATTTTTTTTATTTTTATTTTTTGTTTTTTAACGTTTATTTATTTTTGAGACAGAGAGAGACAGAGCATGAACGGGGAGGGTCAGAGAGAGAGGGAGACACAGAATCTGAAAGAGGCTCCAGGCTCTGAGCGGTCAGCACAGAGCCCGACGCAGGGCTCGAACTCAGGGACCGCGAGATCGTGACCGGAGCCGAAGTCAGACGCTTAACCGACTGAGCCACCCAGGCACCCCCACAATTCATGATTTTAAATAAAGACAAATTAAATCACATCTGAATTTCTAAACCTAAATATATTAGATAGTGACACTTGGAATTGTTCCAAAATTCCTGGAAAGCATGTCATTCTCTTGAAATAAACTTAGCATAAAAGGCGGCAAAGAGGTCCTTACAAGGCGTGTCTGAATCTGACTTAGTCAACGGTATTTGGCAAAGTTGGCAAAAACCTAGGAGAATGCAACAACAAATTCTGTGAAAGGCGCATGAATCTGGAACATAAGCAGTAGAGGACAATTGATGAAGGTACTGTTGCAGCAATCGGAATCATCAACACTGATACCACACGAACAAAGCACGTAATATACATCTGAAAATGAGTCATTCCAATTTTTTGCAGAGCAAAAATCTCCATTATTAATAAACTGATGACACCAACAGAGATAAGCAGAATCCAAGAGGAATCCAGTGCAGTGAGGTCAGGAAACCACAGGATCCCACTAGTAGGTAACTGTTCCTGAATAGAAAAACCTACATCTGAATGTGTTGCCCCTGTGCTAAAATTCCAAAGAGCAACGACATGAAGATCCACATTGGAAACCGAATCCAGACCAACACAGTGGCTTTGAGAGGGTGGCAGTTATCCCGAACATACAGCTCTGAAACAAGCCTCCCCGTATTCTTTAGGTAAGTTGGCCTGGCAACTCTTTTGGACCACCTCAACTGATCTGCACTAACTGCATCTTCTTGGTTAAGATGCCTTGCAATGCTTTTTATTTCTGGCTGCAAATTTTCCACCTTGGCCAGGACGTAGTGCCAGTAAGCGTGCGGTAGTAGGGGCGGGGGGGGGGGGGGGGGGGGGGGTGTAGACCACGCCCAGCAGGACCTCGGTGGTTAGGACAACACGGGACCACTAGGGCAGACCTGTGGCAGTGTGCGTGCGGAGTAGCACCTGCTCTGCGTCTGTACCAGTGCTGATGTGGCCAGGTCCTCGCCCCAGCTGCCAGGGTCGTGGCCACTGCCAGAGCCAACTGCCAAGACTGATGGCGCCAACCCACACCTGCAGAGCAGAGTGATTAATGGCACCGTGGACGTTGGCACAAGAGGCAGGCCCCTGGCCCCAAGTTGCAGTGCAGCCACCTACCGCCAAAGCCGGCAAAACATGTCTGGGTTGACCTTTCTTCTTGATGCTTCTGCACCTGTCAGCCACACTGCCCAGAGTAGAAAACTAAGCACTAGTGGAGGTGATGTGGCTCATAACACCTGGAGACCAAGTTGTTGGCTAAAGACAGATATTCTCATCTCTTCCACTCAAGCCAGAAAGGCGTGAGGTGAGGATTAGACAAGGGAAGGAGGTAAATGTTATCTAAAAAAAAAAAAAAAAATTCTTTATGATGAGTTGAATATCTAAATTGAAAACAATCTTAGGTTTCATTTACTTATTCTTTTATTGTCCCAATGAATATTTACTAACTGCAAATTGCTAATTAGAGGCTGAATATTCAACTATAAGCAGACATGTATAGTTCTACCCTTATGCAAGTTGAACAAATAGGCAATGAATGACCAGTCAATGCCACAAGGGGTACCAAAGGAAAAGTGCATGCATAGCACTAAGGATGTACAAATCGGACTATTAAGGAGGCTTTGGGAACAGATAAGGCTTTCTGGAAGAATTCACCTCTACAATGACCTGCGGCATGAGTAAGACTAACTGGTCTCAGAAAGAAGAAAGACTGTTCTTGACCAACAAAACAGCATGGGCAAAAGCAGCAAGATGAATTACAAGGAAATGAAAGAAAATTCATAAGAGGTGGAACATAGAACCATGGGGTTCTTCAATGACCAAATACCTTTAGGAGTTTGAACTCTATCTTAAATGCAGTGAGGAGCTATTTAAGAGTTTCATATTCAATCATATTTGCTTTGTCAAACCATCATTCTATGAATAACATAAGGGAGTGGAGTCCGCGATCAGAGTAGGTACTGGTACAGTTCACAGTTAAGATTAGGTATTTGGCTGGATTGGGGTATGGAAAATAGTGGGGTTTGGACGTGAAAAATACCTAAAAGGTAGAATTGACAGGACTCAGTGATTGACGGGACGTGGAAAGGCTAAGGGAGAATAAAATATCAATAAAGAAAATTTCCCAGACTTCTGGATCAGTAGCTTTACGTGTGCTAGTGCCATTTCCCGAGGGTTAAAGCGCCAGAGGTAGCCAGACAAAGAACCCGGGGCTGAATATTTCAGATATCTGCAACTTCCCTAATCCTGTTCATCCAAAATTTGTTTCCTATTTTGGTTTTAATGTCCCCTACAAGATGCCTCTGTGCAGCCGGCCGACCGCTTCGGCGGGCAGACAATCAAGGAAATTCTTCTCACAAGAGGGAGCCCTCGAGTGCAATCCCAAAGACGGGAAACTGTAAGACTAAAGAAACAGGAAGCTTTTGAACGCCCTAAAATACCCACCCTTAGAGATATCGCAGCCGATCCAACCCGAAAAGCCAATGACTCTGGGCAGAAACATACCGACAGGTCAAGGCGCTCCCTAATGACTCCGCCCCCTCGGGAGGGGGCACGGTAGATACCCGGATGTGGATGCTCGGTGTGAGTCACGTGACGCAGCCCGGTGAGGCGGGACTCCTGGCAGCGCAGTCGCCTCACGTGACCTCCTGCCAGTCAGCCAATGGGTGAGCGCGGCGGCGAATTTCGAATGTGGTGGCGTTAGCCGGCGGGCGACTGGGGACGGGGCCTAGACCTGGAGGGGCCGAAGCACAGGCTACGCCGGCCAGACAGCTTCGCGAAACCTTGGAATGTAAGGAGGAGGGCGACAGCTGCGGCAGAAGTGGTGGCCAAGGTACTGTTTTGGACGTACCTGTGGGAGGAAGATCTCCCGGCCCTCTTCCGGCAACACCCCCCGCCCCCGACTTTCCCCGAGCCCCTCCGTGAAAGAGAAAGCCGCGGGTTTTCCAGGTGTGGAACTGGGGTGTCGTGGTCCCTGTTCGTCTGCCCTCAGGGGTCTCTCTGTCGTTCTAAGTTCGGTGGCCAAAAGCTCGGGCTGTGGAGTCGGTTTGACCCCGACACTTTCTCTGTTCGTCCACTCGACTTGCGCTTCCTGAGGCTCCATTTTCCTCTTGTTAAGTAAATGGGGACGCGAACCCCCTGCCTTGCAGAATTTTGTAGATTCCGTGATCTGTAAAAGCATTAGTAAAGCCCGGCTTGACGTGAGGGCACACAAACTGGCAGCTGTTCTTTGTGCAGCCCTATACCCTTGACGTCCTGTTTTGCTTCTTCGGTTTGCCTGGAGAAGCTAGCACTGGTCGGTGTCGTACCTGGCTGCCTCAGCAGCAGGAATGATGGAAGCATTATGACGGAGATCAGATAGATATTCCAGGTTCTTCTGAATCCAGACCCCTTACCGAATGCTCTAGAGACTGACCCAATCCCGCCCTGTGACCTGTTTCCGTTCGTTCTCTCCACCACACCCCCCTGTACTTCGGCCTAGATAGGAAACTTCTTATACGGCAGTTTTCTTTCGTGATTTTAAGTTAATTAAAGGTAATAACGAAAATATTTTAGGTACGTTGTTAAACTAACTTGATCAGTTGCTTAATCTGGGTGACTTGTCAAACATCTCCTGTTCGAACTTTGAAAACTCCCATTGTGATACGCTGTTTTTATACAACCCACTTAACGTTAGTGCTTTAAAAAAAAAGAGTTGTGTTAGCTCTACTGGAAACATCCCAGTATGTGTTGTATCTACATTGTCAAAGAGAAAATAACAAATGAGTTCTACATTGAACACCCCTAGACAGTGCATAGAGGAAAATAAATATGGGCTGGAGAAAATACTCAAGAAAACGTAAGGTTCAGCAAAATTATTTGACTAGCTTAGAGCAGATGAAGGTATCTTTTGAGTGAAAATTGTAAGTATGGTTGTAGGAAACAGGAATTATTTCTTGCAATTTTGTGATCTGCAAAGTGCAATTTAGGGTAAAAGATGTTCATGAAAAGTAGTTCGATACGCTTAGTAGCAGAATATTTAAGCAAATCTGATTTGCAGCGTTGAAGGATTTAAATATATTTATGTGTTAATATATTCAGTAGCATATTTCACTGTCACTGCTCGTTTTACTACTTTCAACTGTATGTGGAACAACTGTTATTTAATGTCTTGTTTGCTGTTATGATTTACTAAGAGCTAACAGACCTGAGTTTTAAAAATAACTTTGAGAAAACTGGCATGTTGCTCTGCCTCAGTTCCTGCTCTTTCTAGTTCTATAATTGTTATAATAACCTATTAAGATTGTATATAGTGCTACATAGTTTCAACCTCTGAGGATTACCTTGACTGTCTTGGGAGTGTGTGCAAATCTTAAGTATTGGGTTAAAAGAGTGTGGAAGAATAACTGTTTCTTGATTAATTCTATCCAATGACCTAATGTGATAAATTAATAATGTAGAGAAGAACTGGAAAACAAAGCCCACATACAAGATTACCTCTGAACTAATGCTGTAAGTCTAGTAAACACTAAATGTGGGTCATAAACATTGTCTGTAGGAAACATAAATAATAATAACATCAAAATATAACATTAAGTATTTCCCATAATGCCTGGTATATAGCAAGCCCCCAGGCGGTATTTGTTAAGGAATAAATAAGTGCCATATTACAGAGTCTTTGGGTTGAAATGCATATTTATTAATTTTCCCTGTAAAGTACTGAGGAGGATAACATTATGCCAAAATGTTAATGAGGTTTAAAAGCTGCAAAATCTAAGTTATTACTAGGTTAGCCAGCTTCTTTAAGCTGATTCGACAGTTACTAAGTCTATTTAATCCATTCTTTATGAACAACCTGTGTTTTCCATCTTGTTTTATATTTGATATTATCTCTTAGAAAAATTAAATACTTTTTACTGTTTTAAATTCCTAGGCAGAAGATGGCCAAGGAAAGGTGCCTTAAAAAGTCCTTTCAAGATAGTCTTGAAGACATAAAGAAACGAATGAAAGAGAAAAGGAGTAAAAATTTGGCAGAGATCGGCAAACGAAAGTCTTTTATACCTGCGCCATGCCAAATAATCAGTAAGAGATTTTCATGTTGTCCTTTTGCTTCGCTTTTTAAGCTTATATTTAATACATAATAAAAAAAATTTATCCTCTTTCAGCCAACACTTCTACACTGTTAAAAAACTACCAAGACAACAACAGAATGTTAGCTTTAGCTTTGGAAAATGAAAAATCCAAAGTGAGAGAAGCCCAAGATATCATCTTACAACTGAGAAAAGAATGTTACTACCTCACATGTCAGCTACATGCATTGAAAGAAAAACTGGCTTCACAACAAACCGGAGAAACTACTCAGGTATTTTCATTACAAACGTTGAATTTCTTAGGAAAAAATGTGAAATCAGTGAATTGGTAATTTAGATCAATTATGTTATATAAATTCATTACTGACCGATAGCTCTGTTATTAGTGAATTGATCAAAACATACATGATTGAGGCTTGTGCTTGTATAACTTGGTTCTGAAAGCAGGTAGCAAGACAAGGTACAGAAGAAAGAGTTTAGCATTTTGCACTGCTGGTCCTTTCAACCGTTCAGCTAAGTGAATCAAATATAGGGCAACTCAGCTAAAGGTCTAAAAGTGATAGTTGAAGCGGACTAGTCCAAAATTTTAATCAGTGCTATAAATCTTAGCTTTTCTATGTAGCTGTGTTATACCTAGTGAAGTCTTATAAGAACTGCCTTAATTTGGGAGAGGGGGCATTTAAGTGTTTTTTGGAGAGTCCTTTTTACCTACTAGTTGGTTAAATAAGGAAAGGTATACATTAATTCCCAAACAAGAACTATCCTAAACATTTTGCTGTTTATATTTTACTCTTATTCTGTTGTATTCAAGGTTACATGGAAGGGTCAGCCAAAATATAACAGATGTGGAGAAAGCTTGATATTCTTTGTGTCCCACTGCAAATTGATCCCAAGAAGAGAGAAATGATGAGCCAGGTTCTCCTTTCCTCTTCCCAGGAAAACTACTTGGGGCAGAGAGAGAGAAAGCAGTGGTGCATGTCAGGTGTTGACAGAAACAAGTTTACTTTTTTCCTGGGCGGCCATCTGTTTGCTGTGCCAGTGAAGACAGTTGTGTTGGCACTTAGGCCAGGAAACCAGAGAAGAAAGCCAGACCATAGCGATTAGGGGAAGGGTAAAGACTCGGGAAGGGAATTAAAGTCACCTCTCCACTGACAGCAAGAGTCAGTGATGAAAGTGATTCCATATTTTTTCTGTGTATGATATACAGAATGTACATACACATACATATATGCAATATATACATATACGGTATAGCAGAGAATTGGCTATAAAAGATTTAATATAATTTTCCTTTATGTGAGGGTTAGATTATTTAAAACTTTTTGGTTTTTTGGGATTTTTTCCCCTTTAGAATATAATCTTTCCTAATTTTTTTTCTTTTCCTTGTTCAGTCAACTAGTAAGAAAAAAAAAAAATCCCTCCAAAGACATTTGAATGTTCCTTTTCCCTTTCCAAAGTTTTTGGTGAAATCATATATAAATAGTGAGAAATGAATACCCAATGAGACAATCACAAAAACAATGGGGGAAAAAATCTGTCATTGCAGGCCTTTTGACATTTATCAATGCTTTCTGAGTATTTATTAAAACATATTATTAGCTGGGGCGCCTGAGTGGCTCAGTCAGTCAAGCATCTGACTCTTGGTTTCAGCTCAGGTCATGATCTCTCAGTTTGTGGGATCGAGCCCCATGTCGGGCTCTGCACTGACAGTGGGTAGCCAGCATGGGATTTTCTCTCTCTCTCTCTCTCTCTCCCCCACCCCCTGCCTCCCTCCCTCTCCCTCTCTCCTTCTGTCTTACTCTGAAAATAAATAAAGAAACTTAAAAAAAACAAAAACATTAGTTGCTGGGCAAAAGTGTTCTTAGCATTTAAAACATCAGAGTTTGTTTTCTGCCATACATTTGCTACATGTGTCACCCCTCAACCATCATTCTATACTTGTGCTTACATGTTTATCAAGTCAATCGATCAGTAATGGAGAAACTTAAAATGCTTTAATAAGAAGAATGGGTTTTTTTTGCCTACCACTAGTTAACTTGGTTTATAAGGATTAATCATAAAGTAATTTCTAATAGCCTTTTGTTTCCTAAATTTTATCATAGATCTTTTTAGTAACTTGTTACTAAATTATATTATTCTGTAGTTAAATATTCTCCTTTATTTACCTTCAGTAATACCACTACTTAAATTTAGAACATGAGCTATACTGAAAATAAATTTAAAACTTTTAACAGGATTAAATTTCTAGTTGTTTTGTTTCTCTTGAACAGTTTTAATCTATCATAACATCAGCATATTATGTGTGCATCAAATTTCAAGAAACAACTGAACTGAATTAGAGTGACTTCGAAGGAATCAGTCCAGAACTCTTACCTTCCTAATACAAATCTACAAATCTGCCCGTATCTGCAGTGTGTTCTCTGTCTTCCCTCCTGTCACAGTGGGAAAAGTGTCTCTGCTCCTATCAAAGGCCAAGCCTTTCCCTGTGCATCACATTCCCCTTTTCTCTTGCCCTCAAGCACTTTGGTCCTGAAAGTTTGCACTCTTTCAACACGGATCTGCCTCTTGACTGACTCATTCTAGCTGTCATACAGATGTGCTTTAGCATCTTTTGCCTTAAGAGGAAAAGAAAATAAATGAAACCTCTCCCGATTTCATATCCCTCTACCTCCTCATTTCTCTGCTTCCCTTCACAGCAGAACTTTAGCAGAGACAAACAGTGCACTTACTGTTCTCACCTCCTCAGCTTCTATTTACATTTGAACTCCCTCTTATCTGGCTTTTATCCCCATCATTCTATGGTCACTGTGCCAAGGTCCCCACAACTCCCCTATTACCAAATTTAGTGGCCACCTCTCGTTCTTCTTGACCTTTATGTAGTAACATACTTGATAATCTCCTAGCTTTCCTACTACCATACTCTTGTAGTTGTCCTGCCTTTCTGACTGTTACATGTCTGTCTCATTTGCTCACTTCTTCTTTAGTTTCAAATGTCAATTGTCCTAGATCCATCTTATCTTACCCCCTTCCCATGCTTTAAATACTCTCTGCTGGGGACTTCCAAATTTATAGCTCAACACACACACACACACACACACACACACACACACACACACACGACTACTACTTGATTTATCCACTGAAATATTTATAAAGGATCTTAAACATTTTTTTTAACGTTTATTTAGTTTTGAGAGACAGAGCATGAGCAGGAAAGGGGCAGAGAGAGTGGGAGACACAGAACCTGAAACAAGCTCCAGGCTCTGAGCTGTCAGCACAGAGCCCAACGCGGGGCTCAAACTCATGAACTGCAAGATCATGACCTTAGGTGAAGTCGGATGCTTAACCGACTGAGTCACCCAGGCGCCCCAAGGATCTCAAACATTTTGTACAAAGTACAACTCTATTTTCCCTCTCCCAAAGATATTGTGTACTTCTGCCTTTGTCTGTCCGTCTTACTCATCTCAGAAAACAACCTACCATTTGCTCAAGTCCAAACCAAAGAGGCTTCCCTCTCCCTCACTGTCCCCACTTCCACGCCGATTCAATCTCAGCATCTTTGTTCTCTCAACACCGTCTGCTGGGCTTCACCTCTGTAGCTATGGGACTCGAGTTCTAGCTGATACACGTCTTGCTAGATTTACTACAATGACCTCCTAACTCCTTCTTCTCTTGGCCCCTTTCAATCCATGTTCCACATAGTGGTCAGACTGATCTTTTTAAAACTTAAATCATTTCACTTCCCTGCTTAACGATTAAGTAACTTCGTATCACACTTGGACTAAAATCCAAACTCCTGACTCCCAAGGCGCCGTGTTACCTGGTCTCTGAGTACACATCCCCTCCTGTTCTCACTATGAGAGAATTCATATATGTCCAGCCACAGTGGCCTTTCTTTTCTAAACACAGCAAAGCTTTTCCTACTTCATGACTTTTGTATTTGTTGTTTCCACCACTTTTTCTTTCCCTCCTCTTTTCAGTGGCTGGCTCCTTTGCATTCTTTAGATTTCAGATGAAGGTCTAAGGGAACCTCCAACCTCAATCACTCTCTGTCACTTCAACTCTGAGTATTTCCTTCATAGCACTTTATCACTATCTGAAATTATTTATGTATCTCTTTCCTTTCATTTAAAATTTTTCTCTCTCTACACTAGAATGTAAGCTTTAAGAGAGTTGGACTTAAATATATTTTTTAGCTGCTAGCGACTTGGTTCCTAGAACAGGGCCTGGCACCATAGTAGACTGTTGGTACATTTTTATTGTTGAATAAATGAATGTTTTGTTATGAATATTTCAGTTGTACCAGTGTTTTCTTTGTTTTCATATATTAACAGAACCAGGAAGTATGTCCCTCTGGAATGGCCACCAGTAGTGACAACTCCGGGGATTTATTTGTGAAGGATTTACCGTTGGTATCAAATTCATTATTATGATTATTAATGTCAAAAAAGATTTAATTCTCTGACACATTTATGAAAGAAAATTTGCATCGTATTGATTCTTGTGTTTGGAGTCTGATGTTTCTCTACTAAAAATGCATTTTAAAAAATTTGATATGTTGATATTCTGTTACATGTAGCTAAGCCAAAACTTTCTTATATTTACCTTTTTGATGTTAGGATTAAGCTAGCTATTTAAATATAATTGAATTCCTTCAGTTATATTTTTGTGATATCATGTTTTTATTCTAAGGAGGATTGTTTATTCAAATGACGGTATTTTGCCAGTGCTACAAATAGTCTGGTTTAGAAATGAAATATAATAAAACATCACATTTAGCACAGCTATCACCCTGTCTTGCTAATCCAATTCATTCCTAAATACAGTCAGACCCCATATACCCTCTTCCCCTTCTCTTGGATCAAGTACACTTTGTTTATGAATTACTGAGATATAATTACATACAGTGAAGTGTGCAGATCTTAATTATACAGTTCAATGAGTTTGACTAATGTATACACCTGTGGAACCAAAATCTCAATTATGATATAGAGCACTGCTGTCCCTCTAGCTGGGCTTTCTCAGTTTCAGCATTATTGACATTTTAGGCCAGATCATTCTTTGTTGTGGAGGGCTATCCTAAGCATTTTGGGATATTTAGCAGCATCCTTGGCCTCTACCACTAAATGCCAATGCCACTTCCTTCCCCCAGTTAAGACAACCAAAAATGTCTCCAGACAGTGCCATGTATCTGCTGAGGGGATATGATTATCCCCAATTAAGAACTGCTATAAACCATCTCCTCATATCCCTTTCAAGTCTATGCCCTTCTCTTCACAAAAGTAATCACAAAGACAGTTTCTGCCCCCATATTTTTAATCACGAATAGTTTAAAAGCTGTTCAACTGTAACACCTTACAAAATATTTATGTAATGGTCAAAAAGTAAAATGGGGTAATTGAATTTTTATAAGAGTCCTGAAATTGTTATTAATTAGTTACCATAACTCTATTACCTAAACCTGTATTTAAAATTTGATGTCTAGAGGGAAAATTCTCTATAGGAAATAAAGAATAAAATTATACTTAGAATGAAACAGCCAGTAATAGTATTAAAGCATAAAGAAAATTGTTTCATGAGCTACAAGGGGGACAAGATTTTTAAAGGAAATAAATAGTATTAACTTCAGAGGGGTCAGTAGTTAGGCACCATAAAAACCTATGCTACCAAAAAAAAAAAAAAAAAAAAAACAACAGGTCAGCTAATGATGAAATAGGCTGCTAAAGAGTTGAGTAATCAAATTGCACTTCTGTAATATATAAGTCAGTTTTGATTGGCTGTTTCTCCAGGTTAATGGAATTACGAGTTATGGCATGTCATCAGGAGTAAGTGTCCAAATAGATAAGGTAGTTCCTCCAGTGGAGTTGAATGTCACTTATAACAAACGAGGCTCCATATAATCAGCAGAAAGGTTTTTTGTTTTCTTTGATACTTAGCAGATTTAGAATAGGATTATGAAATGATACTAAGAGAAAAACTTAAGAAAATCTTAAATTTCTTTTTGTTACATAATTCTTAAATAAATTTCAGTTTTTCTTTGGCTAGACAAGTTCCTCTTCAGGAAGCTCACCTTCCAGGACAAGGAGAATCATTCCAAATAGAAGGTAATTCAAGTGAAAATGTAAAAATATTAAGGGCAAGATGAGATCTTTGAGAACAAGTAACATAATTAAATTTCTCTAATTTTTTTTTAACTTTTTAAGTATGCTCATCTGGCATTCTTCTGCTCAAAGCAAATCTGTTTATTTTACACAGAATATAACAGTTTAAAAATATATCTATTTATTTTGTTATCAGCTATCAGCTATAACTGGCTGCAGTTTACTGAGCCCTACTATTTGCCAAGCTGTGTTAGCCATTTTACATTATCTCACTTAACCCTCACAACAACCTTAGAATATAGGTACAGTTGGTCCCATTTTATATATACTCAAAGAAGTAAAGTATCACACAAAAAGTAGCCCAAAAGGTAAGAGCTAGCATTTAACTGAAAGCCGACCTCCAAAGCTATGCCATTCTTTCCATTTCTAAATTGGCGTGTCCCTGTTCTCAATGCTTTGAAGAAGGGATGGCATTTGAATAAGCAGAACCTTTCCCTAAAAATGCTTACTATATTTCTTACCTGAAAGGCTTTGTAATTATCGCAGTTTTACTGGGATTTCAAAGAACATCTTAGCTCCCACTTTCTCAGTGTACTGGTCTTACTTTACTTTACTTTAGAATATGAGGTTCTCTCCCACTGAATCCTATACACATAGATACATATAGCCAACTACTTTTTCTTTAAACCTTTAAACTAGGGACACAGAAAACCCCCAGTTAGAACATGTTTGGACGTTATGTAAGATTCTTTCACAAGTCAGATAGAACCCATCGATTGATCAGTGCCAAAAAAATTAGATGGTAGTACTAAGTTCCCCAGATTTTTATTTGCTTATAGCAAATGCGCAACTACAAACTGACCTTTCATTTATTTCATTTTTAATTTTGAGTTCTAAGATTACTGAATTTAAAATTTCCATAAAGTTAAACTATTTTTTTCTCATTTATCTTTTAAATTCTCAGAGCAAATACCTATTTCTCAAGACAGACTGGGATTTGATTTGAATTCAGATGACGATAAATCTACTGATAATGTCTTACCTAGAACTGTATCTGTCCGTCGCAGTTTAAAGAAACATTTTAATAATCTATGTCAGTTCAATACCTTGGATGATTTTGAAATCAGTCATTTCTCAGAGCAGTCCTTTGAATTGGAAAGAATTAGATGTGTAGACCCAGTAGTAAATATGCACTTACCTGAAAACGTGGAACAAAATGTTTGTCAATGGAATAATGATCAAATTAACTTATCACCAAAGCTGATTGACCCAGAAAGATCCACTAAAACAAAAGAAGACATCTTAGAGTATAAACCTGAACATACTAAAAATAAGCGCAGAGGTGCACAAGGAAGAAAAGGAGAAGAGAAAAGAAAAGGTAACAGAAGGAAAAAATCAAAATCTGTATCAAAGTATAAAGCGAGCAAAAGTGAAAATAAAAAAACTGTCTCCAAAGAAAAGTTGGATGAATCTGTCACTTCCAGTGATGCCTACAATTTTAATTTGGAAGAGGGAATTCATCTCACTCCTTTCCGACAAAAAATTAACAATGATTCTAACAGAGGAGAAAACACCAGTGAACCTGAATTGAGCGTCTGTGAATCAAGTGGTTCAGGAGATGACTCTGATGACCTCTATTTGCCCACTTGCAAGTACAGTCAAGGTCTCTCCAGTGAACCAGCTGGGAGCCCAGTCAGCAGGCCGAGACCTAAAAGAGCGCTAAAACACAGGGCTGAAAAAGAGATAGAGGGCACTAAGCTTATAAAAACTCCTATCAGTAAGTGATCTACTTGTTCGCGTGCATTTTTAATGTTTATAATAAATGATCACTCCTGATGCTTATAGGCTGTACTTACCATCTGTTTCTCTGGGGGAGGTTAGAGACTTGCCATCTGTCTCTTTGGGGGTAGTTACAGTCTGATTAAACAATGGCGGGTTGGGGGTGGAAATCACAATTGTATGGCTATGACCTACTTTAAGCTAATTTAAATCTTTTTTAAGAACAATACTACTTGTTATGGAGAAAGTATTTTTAACTTCAGTAAATGAAGACTTCCAAAGTAAGAAAAACTTTTTGGTGGAGTTAGGTTGAATTAAAATATCTTTTATACACTCACCTGACACAGGTCTTTGAAAATGAAATCAAATTTGAATCCGGTGACCTATCATTTTAATGGCTTTGCTTCATATTCAGTTTGACAGGAACCGCGATTTTAAATTGATTCGTTCTAGTTAGTGAAAGGTGGCCAAACACTAAGCCAAACTTTTCCCTCAGTTATTGGGCTTAGTATTTTTTTGTAAGACATTTGTAAGACATCTAAAAACCGTGGCTTAGAAAATCTTGCTTTTATAGATCAAAAGTAGCATGGTTCAAAAGTTGGTAACAGCCTGCATCTGCCCACAAAGATTCTCATCTGGGAAATTGTTATTGTGGTAAAACTAATATATGTGGTCAGGTTGTAGCATTCCCAAAACATCTGATCCTCAGGATAACTTTATAAAGTGCAGGTGTAAAACAAAATAATAAATAAATAAAGTGTAGGTATCAACATCCTTATATTGTTTATAAGAAAACTGAAAGCCTAAAAAATTTAAATGACTTCCCAAAGTTAGGCAGTGGTAGTATGCAACCATGTTTTGTTTTTTTAAATATGCTATAATAATGTTAACGTAAATCAAGATTGGCAAAATGTTGATAATTACTGAAGCTGGGTAACTGGGGGTTCATTATATTGTTGTCTCCATATTTGTGTATACTTGAAATTTTACATAATAAGTTTTTAAAAGAAAAAAATTACACTCTAAGATAGTATTACTCAGAATTTTATCCCCAGATCATCAGCATCACCATTACCTTGAAACTTCTTAAAAATTCAGAATCTCAGGCCATACCCTTGAATCAGAATCTGCATCTTTTTCACAAGTTCCCTGGGGGATTTGTAGATACATTGATTTTGAGAAGCAATATTCCAGAATATAGCAAGTGAGTAGATGTTGCTTAACCATATTTTCCAAACTAAAAGTTGGAATAATTAGTATAGTGCAATATGTGTAAGTGGAGACAAAAAAGACAGTATTTGAAACCTAGATAACTCTGGAGAGCATGGTTGCTAAAAATAGTCATTTTACAGTTATAATTTCGTTTGTATTGGAAAAACAACTTGCTTTTTAGAGCCATTTGAAGAATTGTCTTGCAGTGTTCTTTGTGTGCTGGGTACCTGACACCCAATATAGATCTAGCTCCAAAGTAGAATAACTTGAATGTTTATGATAGGAAAAACATTGGTAACTTTTTAACATACTAGCTTTACCAGAGGGAATCCCCTTCCTGCTGGTTTACACAGAGACTATGATGTAGAATTCTCATTTATTTAATAAAGTGAGTTTACGTAGCTTTTTTAAGACTATAGGAAGCCACTTGATAAATTATGGTTATGAAAAAGATGGAGGCCTTGATGATTCTACAAAGCAAGATGGAACTAAAATGAAATTCTGTGATTTAACGTAATTCATTATGCCCAAGCTATCCTAGAAGAATTTTAATTTTTTTAAGGAATTTAAGTCTTAGGAAAAAAAAAAAGAATTTTAAGTCTTAGTAACCTGTTGTATTAGCTCTTCACACCTATAGTAATTGATATTTCAGTGTTATCTGGGATGGAAAAATGATGAATGGGTTAAAAAAAATCTATATAATACAATGCTGGATTTGTATATGTTTAGGATCTGTAATTGCATATGATTTTAGTTCCTGCTTTGTTTTTTTTTTTTAATTTGGAACCATATTCAGTAAAAGTTGTCTTCGTAGGTGCACTACCTAAAACTCACCGCTCACCTCATTTTAGCCTGAAGGATATCACCAATGCTCCCTTGTATCCTGTACTGAAAGTCAGAAAACTTTCTCTTTCTCCAAAAAAGAATAAAGAAAGCCCAGCAGTGTCTCTGCCAAAGCGTAGGTGCACAGTCAGTATGAACTATAAGGAACCCACACTCATTTCGTAAGTATTTGTGGGAACCCACTTTTAATGATAAATGTCGGGGGTGAGGGGAGTAAGGTTTGGAGCTTTGTTCAAGAGTGTCTTATTTGAAATATCAAATTTTGATTAAAAACTGAAGTGGGAATATTAACACTGGCATATGTCACAATAACTTTATATTGAAGGGTAAGATGGTGCTGGGATGCTTATAATTATTCCTAAGAGTTCTTTTTATCCTTCTAGGAAACTGAGAAGAGGAGACCCTTTTACAGATTTGTGTTTCTTGAATTCTCCTATTTTCAAACAGAAAAAGGATCCCAGACGCAGTTCTAAAAAAAAAGTATGAAGCAAATACAGTGAAGTGTTTTTTGGATGCTGTTTAAATTCATCCTACTACACCTCCTATCTCTCCAAGAGAGAATCTGTAAGATAGTCCACAAAAGGGTTGAACTATTGCCATGGAATATTCTTTGACTGAACCCTAGATCATGAAAATGTCTTCAAAACTATACTTCAAATGTGATGCTTTTTTCTCATACCACTAATAAATTTGGTTTATTTTTTCTTTTAAATAAAAATAACCGGACATAAGCCCAATTTCTTAAACTGCCTAAAACTTTTAATTTTACTCAAAATGTATCTTCTGCGAAAGTAAAATGTGAGATAATGAACTGATGGTTGCTTAGGTTCTGGGACTAGGCAAGTGACTAGCTCTAAATACCAAGCTGCCTAGGTGTATACTGTTCAGTGACACCTCAGCAAATTATTATGTTTGGACTTTCAGGATAGTTCCTTAGTTAGTCGTTACCATAGTAGGGTCAGTGCAGATATAGAACATTTCCATCGCTATAGAAAGTGATTGCACTATTGGGCAATTTGAAATTTGGTGTTTTTACACTTTTAATATTTCTGTATTCTTACTGTTTATCCCTAGACTGTTAAGAATCGTTTTGTATGTTAACATTTTACGTGAATGTTACATTGTACGTACCTTTTTGCAACTGACTTTTACTAAACTCACCAATGTTTTTGAGATTTATCCATGTTGGCAGATGTAGATTATTTTCATCGTACAGTTATATAAATAAACTAGACTTACTATTTTGAGAGATAATTTGCTTCCACTATTTCCATTATTACAAATTAGTGCTGCGGTGAATATTCTGCATTCTTGCACACATGTGAATAAGTTTCCATGGAGTGGATACCTAGAAGGGGAGCTGCTCTCTAAAGTGGTTGTACCAATTCTCCTGACACAAGGAGTGTTATCACTCTCCTAAGAGCAATTTGTAAGTTCTAGTTTCCCCACACAGTATCACTTGGCATTATTGGACATAAAATTACCTAAGCCAATGAATGTCAAATGGCTTTTCTTTGTTTTAATTACTTATGAGATATTATCTCATTGAGTTAATTACTTGTGAGAATTCAAATATTGGTCACTCATTCCTTCTATGAATTATTGTATATTTTGCCCACTTTTCAACTAGAGTGTCTTTTTCTTAATAGAATAGGGCTCTTTATGTATTCTAGATAGTATTCCTTGTCTTTATTTACATGGGCTATAGCTTTCTTTTTCTACTTTATTTTTACCTTATGTTTTTTGACGTTGAAGAATTTTAAATATTAATATCCTCTGTCACCTTTTTGCTTAAAATTTTTCTCTAAAATTTGTTTTGCTTTTTCACTTAGGTCTTTAACTGTGTAGCATTTTGTGGAATGGGGATCTGATTTTATTTTCCATGAGAATAGCCCATTGCCTTAGCACTATTCATTGACTAATCTATCTTTTCCCCACTGATGAATACCACTCTCTTTGTCACACACCGAAATTTCTTTCTATTGGTTTATTTGTCTAGCTATGGGCTGGGTACTGTATAATCACTTTTTTTTTTTTTTTTTTTTTTTGGTTTGGCGGTAAAATATAGTAAGTATCATTTTGATCATTTTTAAGTGTATAGTTCAGTAGCCTTATGTACATTCACATTGCTGTGCAATCATCACTGTTACCCGTCTCCAGAAGTTTTTCATCATCCCAAACTGAAACTCTGTACTCATTAAATAACTACCCATTTACTCCACCCCACCCCATCTCTTAGTAACCACTATTCTACTTTATGGCTCTATGAAATTGACTGTTCCAGGTACCTCATATAAATGAGTATATACAGTATTTCCCCTTTTGTATCTGGCTTATTTATCATAATGTTTTATCCATGCCATAGCATGTTTCATACATGTCCACACATACCAGAATTTCATTCCTTTTTAAGCCTCAGTAGGATTCCATTGGATATATGTACCACATTTTGTTTATCAATGGGCATTAGGGTTGTTTCCACTTTTTGTCTATTAGAAATAATGTTGACGGGCGCCTGGGTGGCTCAGTCAGCTGAGCGTCCGACTTCAGCTCAGGTCATGATCTCACAGCTCATGAGTTTGAGCCCCACGTTGGGCTCTGTGCTGACAGCTCAGAGCCTGGAGCCTGCTTCTGATTCTGTGTCTCCCTCTCTCTCTCTGCCCGTCCCCCACTCATGCCACATCTCTGTCTCTCAAAAATAAATAGACATTAAAAAAAAGAAAGAATGTTGCAGTGAACATGGATGTACAAAGATCTGCCTGAGATCCTGCTTTTAATTCTTTCGGATATGTATCCAGAAGCAGAACTGTTGATAATATGGTAATTCTATGTTTTGATGAACCAACATGCTGTATTCCAGAGTGGTTGAACCATTTTTCATTCCCACCAGCAATGCACAAGGATCCCAATTTTTCCATATCCTTGCTAATACTTGTGGGTTTTTTTCATAATTCCTATCCTAATGGGTGTGAAGTGACATCTCATTGTGGTATTGATTTGCATTACCCCAGTGATTAATGATGTTAAACATCTTTTCATGTGCTTATTGTCCATTTATATACCTTCTTCAGAAAAATGTCTCTTCCAGTCCTATTCCCATTTTTGAATTGGGATGTTTTTGTTGTTGAATCTTAGAGGAGTTCCTAAAACATACTAGATATTAATCCCTTATCCAATCTGTGATTTGCAAATGTTTCCCCCCATTATGTGGGTTGCCCTTTTACTGTTGGGAGTGTCCTCTGATGCACAAGTTTTTAATTTTGATTAAGTCCAATTATCAATTTTTCCTTTTGTTTTCTTTGCTTTTGATTGTTATACTTAAGAAATCATTGCCTCATCCAATGTCATGAAGTTTTTCCCGTATCTTTTCTTGTAAGTCACAAGTTTTTTTAAAAGACATGGATGGAATTGATTTCTTAATATTTTAGGCATTTTTTTATATCTATGATCATAAATTTGCCTATATCTTTTCCCATATACATTTTTGGTAGCAAGGCCACTCTTAAAATTAGTTGAACCTTCCTTTTTTGCTCTCTGGAACAAATGGTACCTATTCACATTTGGTAAAACTTTGCAATTGAAACTATTTTATCCTGTGCTTTTGTAGGCAAATTTTTGTCTTGATTTTTTTAATGATTATAAGAGTTCTCTAATTCTTGATTCTATTCAGTTAAATTACATTTTTCTTACAAATTGCAAATTTCTATGTTTTATTTAATGGTATATTATTTAAAAATTTTTTTTCAGGGGCGCCTGGGTGGCTCGTTTGGATAAGCGTCTGACTTCAGCTCAGGTCATGATCTCACAGTTTGTGGGTTCAAGCCCCGCGTCAGGCTCTGTGCTGACAGCTCAGGGCCTGGAGCCTGCTTTGGATTCTGTGTGTCTCTCTCTCTGCCCCTCCCCTGCTCATGCTCTGTTTCTCTCTCTCTCTCTCTCTCTCTCTCTCTCTCTCTCTCTCAAAAATATTTAAAAAAAATTTTTTTTTTCAAATCTCTATGCTATGTAGTTACATCACTTTTTTGTTACCTATTTGAATCTACTTTCTTTTGTACTTAATCCTTTTTGCTAGTTGTTAATCTTTTTTATTTTGTTAATCTTTTCAAAGGACCAGCTTCTGTTGATCCTCAGTTTTTTCATTTTCTGCTTTATTAATTTCTGCTTTTGTTATTTTCTTTGTTCATATTCTTTGGGTTTATGCTGTAATTTTTCTAACTTCTATTTAGCTCCTTGATGTCTAGTTTTCCTCATCTATATTTTTTAAGATTTTATTTTTAAGTAATCTCTGCTAACATGGAACTCGAACTCACAACCCTGGGATCAAGAGCCACATACTGCACCCACTGAGCCGGCCAAGCACTCCTACTCTTAAGTTTTTAAAAGCATTAATTTTTGCCTCTTAGTTTTACTGCATGACCTCTTTAGTGTGATTTGTATATATCTCAAGTTTGATTTCAAGTATTTTCTAACTTTGTGATTTCTTTTTTGACCTATTATGTAAAACAAATTTTTTTTCATACCAAATTGGAGATTTCTATTGTTATTGTTCTTTAAGTGAGTTCTACTTCTTTTTGTAATACATCAAAAAATTTATTTGCGTGGTGTTGATTCTTTGGTATTTAAATCTTTTGTGACTAGTAAAAGTTGTTGAATTTTGCAAATGTTTAACTGTATGTCCTTGAACATAAATTCTCTAATTGTTGAATGCAATGTTGCATAATGTTTTCAATTTTTTTTTTGTATCTTTACCAATTTTGCCTGATTCATCATTTGCTACACTCACACACACACACACACACACACACACACACACACACACACCACCTTCCACAGAATTTCTGGATTTATTGATTTTCCTAGTGAATTATTCCTTTTATCACTGTTGTAGTCACTCTTTTTCCTTCGTAGTGCTGTGTCTTAATGTCTGATATAGCTAAGGCAACTTATATATGGTTAATATTTGCCTCTGTATGGTTAGTATTAGCATTTTTACTATATCATTTTTCCATTTTTTTAAGCCTTCCTATGTTACTGTTTTAGATATATCTCATTAAAGAGTATATTACTAGATTTTGTTTTTGGTCCAAATTGAATTGTCATCTTTTACCTAACAAATTCTGTCCATTTACATGTATTGTGATAACTGCTATAATGTGATTTATTTCCAGCAAATATTTTTATGTTATCTACTCTGCCTTATTTTCTTTTTTCTCTTAACTGTTTACCATTGGATTAGTGGAGTTGTCTTTATTTCTACTTTTATTAAGTGGTTATCCTGAACTGGCTTAATTTGTATACATGACTTCCCAAAGCCAAGTTTCTGAAGAATATCTTTTGGAAGTCATTTTGATGAGGGTCAAATTCTCAGTCTTTTTTCCAAAAATGTATTTAATTTTGCCCTCACTCTTGTTGAGTGTAGGTTGACAATTCCCCCAACATTTCATTTTCTTATGGACTTAATTTTGCTGTTGAGAAGTCTTGACAAATTTTTTGCTCATATTTTGGTAATTTACCTCAAGCATTTCATATTCTTGACTTATTGTAAATGTATTTTTAAAATTCATTTTCACCTGTTTGCTGCTAGTTTGTAGAAATGTAGTTGCTACTAGTTTATGGAAATGCAACTGATTTTTATATATAGACCTTGCTAAATTCACTCACCAGTTCTAGTATTTTTTTTCATAGATTCCTTAGAATTGTTTTTATTTTCATGACCTTATAGTCTACAAATAAAGACAGTTCACTTCTTTCTATCTTGTGTGCCTTTTCTCCTTACTGCACTGACTAGAACCTCTGCTATAATGTTGAACAGACGTGATGAGAGTAGACATCTTTGCCTTTATCTCAACCTTGGAAGCATTTGGTCTTTCAGCATTACTGTGATGTTGGCTATAAGTTTTTATTGATTACTTTTACCCTATTGAGGAAGTTTCCTTTTATTCTTTGCTAGTTTTTTTTTTTTTTTTAAAGGAATGGGTGTTGAACTTTGTCAAATGCTTTATCTGCATCTATTGAGATGAACATGTTTTTTTTTTTTTTTTATGCTATTCATATAGTTAATTACATTAGTGGATTTTCAGTGTTAAATGAGCCTTGACTTAATCAGATGTGCCCCACTTGGTCATGATCTCTGATATTTTTTATATATTGAATTCCATTTGCTAATATTTTGTTAAAGATCTTTGAATTTGTGTTTATGAGGGTTGTTGATCTATAGTTTTCTTGTAAATTTTATCCTTTGGTGTCAAGGGTAACAATACTGGCCTCATAAAATGATTTCAGAAGTCTTCCCACGTTTACTGTTACTTTTTCGCTTACGCTGAAGATCTGTGTATTTTATTGTATTATGCGCATTTTGTATGGTATTGTGTTGTACTGCATGTATATTGCTAATTATACTTTATTTTTTAAAGTTGATTTGAGAAGGAGAGCATGAGTGAGAGAGGGACAGAGATAGGGGGAGAGAATCCCAAGCAGGCTCTGTGCTGACAGGGCAGAGCCGGACGCAGGGTTCAATGTCACTATCTCACAGTTCATGAGTTCTAGCCCCATATCAGGCTCTATGATGACGGCTCAGGGCCTGGAGCCTGCTTCAGATTCTGTGTGTCCCTCTCTCTCTGCCCCTCCCTGACTTGCCCTCTGTCTTTCAAAAATAAATTTAAAATAAATAAATTTAAAACAAGTAAAAGAAAAAAAAGAGTTGGACGCTTAACTGACTGAGCCACCCAGATGCCCCACTTTAATTTTTTTTTTAATGTTAAATATAGAAGGGAATGTTGAGTTTTCCACAAAACAACATACAACTATATAGGTGTGAATGTGTTGAGTAGAAGCAGTGCTGGCACACTGAATCAATAGCACTGTATGGGGAGAAAAGATTTTAATAAGAGCTTGATCATAAAATTTGTATGAAATGTGTATTCTATTCAATTTTTAAAACAACCAACATTAAGCAAACTTAAGCACTCTCTTATAACCCTTTTCCTATTCTCTTGTTGGACTGCCCTATTGGACAAAAAGGCAGATTTTTTGTTCTTAGATATTATTAAGCATAAATAGCATACCCATCTCTCTTAACTGCAGAAAATGGGTGGTTAACAGAGAGCAAAAAGAACAGAGACCAGTGAATTTTAGAAAGGGCCCAATAACCAAATGAAGTGGTATTGCAGAAAGCGCATATGCATGAACATGTGCAAGGAGGTCCTTACCTTCTAGCAAATTCTCCAAGGGATTGCTTTTTTTTTTTTTCCTTCAAAGTTTATTTCTTTTGAGAGAGAGAGAGAGAGCCTAACTGGGAAAGGGGCAAAGAGAATTCCAAGCAGCCTTCACAGGACCAGTGCAAAGTCCGATGCAGGGCTTGAACTCAGGAACCACGAGATCATGACAGGAGCCCAAGTCAGACTCTTAACTGACTGAGTGACCCAGGTGCCCCCGTGAGGGATTGTTCTTGAAGAACTTCAAACCTAGATAAATTAAAACTGACAACCTTCGGTTCAGCTCAGAAAATTACACACATACACAAATTAGATGTGTTGTTTCTCATCTTTTTAAACTAATTCTGCCAAGGTTGTGTTGGACTTCCCAATAACAAGAGGGAGCAGGAAGACTGACTTTTGTTTTCCTTGCTTTTCTCTGCGTCGCTTTTTAATAAACCCAGAGAAAATCTACGGCTTTGTCTCTGTTAGTTTTTTTCCACAAAAAAGTAGACACTACCATAAAAAAGCCAAGGCATAAGTATACATAAATTACAGTAGAGAACTTTTCATGGCACTTAAGGGTGTTCTCTCACCCCCTCTTTCAGCATCTTCTGTGTACTTTGTTGACGCTCTCCCTCCAAACTATCGGTTCTACTGTGCTAAGGGGAGAATGCTAGTTCCGGAGGGCCCAAGCAGACCAGCTCAGAACAATACGGAAAAGGCCATAGGCTGCCACCAATAACCCTTCCTTGTACAGCTCTTAGAATCTCTTCAACATTGGTCTAAAGGACGTCAGCTAAAAGACGTGACACATTATTAACCTGCCCATAGTACCTCAGTCTGATCTTGTTTCTACTTAGGTTTCACAATTTTAAATTTTACTTCTAAGTAATATGAAAACCTCGGTCTTCTTTTCACTATTCTAATGAATACAACCAGTTATTAAATGTGTTGAATACAACTTCAGAGCAATTTTTGATACGGAGACATGGGGTGGAGTGGGAAGGAGACTTATCGTCCAATCCCGATGTTTGCATCCCTGTGGAAGGACAGACATCACCCCCTGGCCTCCCTGTGCCCCTCATTCATTCCTCCCCTGGGAGGGACTTACCTAATCGATGAGTTACAGCAAGGCCCTGGACTGCACGGTTTGGCTGTTCCGTCCCCTGTGCCTCTTCGGAGTTGGCCTGCCTTCAGAGAGCACCACTGCTCTTGGCCATGCACTAAACTCGACGGTACAGGCTCTGCCCTTGGAGGGGAAGCTGGCAGTGTCTGCAGAGCCGCTGGCGAGTCAGTCACATTCTGGGGTTCAGTATTAGCCCATTTTCCATAGATATATAAGCCACATTCTTCAATATCCATTTTATTATTAATGAAGGTATTTTGGCCATCATGTGCCTTATTCCTTTGACTTCTCAGTTGGTTCAGGATTCAGTAAGAAAAGGTACAGTACTTCTCATACCCCAACAGGATATAGGATTCTTTCCTGCAGTCAGCATTTTGAGTGAAATTAGAAGCTCATTAGGAGATGTCTAAGAACCAGCTATATTTTTACCCGCATCTTCATTCATCTTTTTGCAGATGGAAAGCAGAAAAACTGGGGGCGGGGGGGGGGGGGGGGGAGGGACTTAACTTTTAAACCAATAACACTCCTCTCTCACTGTTTTTTTTTTCCCCTTTGTTTAATGAGTGACAGCGGGCAAAATGCAGTGGACCACTCAAAAGACACACGCCCAGACAAGTGTCTCTCCTCATGGAATTATCTCAATGGTGGTTTGTGAATTTTTATGAAACTTACAACGAATGCAGCAATTCTAAACATCTTCAACGAAATGCCTAAAAGGCAGAATTACGGATCTCGTCGATGGTCATCAACCATCGCCCTATTGAATTTAATGGGCTAGAAGAAGAAAACGCAACACCACATTGAGAGCTTTTTAAAATATAATTTAAAACTATGTTGTACCAGTACAATATATTAATTTTACAAATGTAAAATTTTATCCGCTGTTAAAGCATTTGCAAAAACCACACATCCTACTTCAGCTTTATTGCACAATATCTATAAGAAAATATTAATTTTTAAATTAGAAAACATAAAAATGCTTTCAATATAGAAGAGACAATCTGATTTTAAAGACAATACTCTATAAGAATGTCTACCCAGAAAATAACAAACTTTCACAGGATACCAAGCTGGACAGATGCTTCGGCAGATTCAGTACAAAGCACTGTTTAAAACCAGTCCAAGATACTTAATCCAAAGTGTATCATCATTCTTCATTAGAAATCTAGATGCCACTCGAGGCAGTTTCTTAGACTTAAAAAAGTTGAGGCATTTTTCAGTGTGAGCATTCTGAATATCCCTTACCTATTAAAAACAATACTTCCCGCTTAACAGCCATTTGCAGGGTTTTTTCTGTCATGCAGATTATCTCTGGCAACTGTTTTTAACAATGATTAAATGATCACTTTAATTCACTTATGCTGATAAAAAACCCCATCAAGTTAAATACACTTTTAAAACTTAGTCCTTTACAAAAATCAGTTTATAAATTTGTATCATAAAAATTAGTGTCAAAGACCATCAAAATGGCCTTCATTTGTTTCGATATTAGTTGGTTCTCCCAGAGTTGGGATGGCAGACGTCCCACTTCTCTATGTAGTGTTAATCAGAAAATAAACCCAAGCGCTAAGCTGGAGTCCCGAGACAGGTTAATCCGTCCGTACGATGGATTTTAGTGGGATATCACCCTGGGTCTGTATTCCAATGTAGGTGATAAAATACTGACAGCAAATCTTGGTAATTGATTTCGCCTCAGACAATAAACAGAATGTAGAGATGCAACAGGAAAAATGTTCATATCGTACATTATCAGTGGGGTTGTGTGTCTCATGGAAAACGAAAACAATCCTTATTAGTTAGAACAAGGATCCACCAAATTTGATACATACGTAGATTATGCATCTTTTCTTATTAAAGCACATTGATTCGATCTCAAGTGTTCTCAAATGTATGCCTTTGTGCAACAGGAGATTGCCTTTTGGAACTTATGGCCTGCATAAGCAAAGTCAAATATAATAGTACACATTTGTGTAGAGAAAATAATTATTAAAATAGTGGTTATGCGCTCACAAGTGTATTGTAGGTAGACAGAATTATCAAAAACCCAGATGCTTATAAAAAACTTTGCAGTATTTAGAATTTCTTCCTTAGGAATCAAAGCAGTTGCTTTTCTGGAACTGCATTTTTTTCAGAACTGCTCAAAGCACCTCATCTAGATGAGTGTTTTTAAAAAATATATATAAAAAGTCTACAATGAGACTTCAAACATCACATATTTCACCTTTTACGGGCTTTTTATCATGTATCCCTTCCTTAAAGTCCTTCAGGATAAAATAAAAATAAACTCTCACATTCCATTAGAAAAAATGGAAACATTCATGGTCTGAAAAGTTTCTGCATTCCCCCAAATCTTGGTACTATGTGCAATTTCCTCATACACAGGTTTTGAGGAAACCCCTGATCATCTATTACTGAATATTCAGCTAATGGACATGCCATAGAAAATTTACATTTAATAGTAGTAAATAGATTAAAATCTATTCCATAAAATAAAAATGTTCTATGACTTCAATTTAAATATGTATCTGAAAAGCTAAGAGGAGGTTTTTTTGTTTTTCAAAAGTGCTAATTAATACAGTTACAAGTATCTTCAATACATTATGTCCAATTCTTTATAAAACTAAACCACCTTGCTTTAGGCACACTGTTTGATGAGTTTCTAAGAAGCAGAGGGGGGAAAAATCACTTGTCAATTAATCCAGCTTCCTTAATTTTACTGAAGAAGAATTTCTCCAGGATATTGGCACATTTGTAGTATTCGCTTTCAGGGGGGTTGTATTCTTTGCAATTGGTAAAGACTCGCTGTAAATCTGCCATGAATAATTTCTTAGACACGTAGTACCTATTCTTGAGGCGTTCGCTCATGGTTTTCAGATCTGCACAGGAAAAAAAAATATTAGCAACCTTTGACTCCTATCTTAAACACTCGCTGACAAAAGGGAGACAGGGAGAGAAATTTATGTCATTGGTTTGGCTACATTTTTACCACCCCAATGCCCCTGCTTACAAGAAATTCATATGATCAAGGAAAACAGTTCCTAAATCTTAGGTTGTTTCTGTTGTGAGGGTTCCTTGTGTAAAATCACAGCATTTTAACATTGAAGGGACCATTATTAGTCATCTGGCCCAATCCCCTATTCAGCACAAGGAAGCTAAGTAGATTAGCAGTGATAAGTATGATAAACTAAGTACTGTTAGCTATTCATTCAGAATTACACAGAAGAGGCTCTATCTACACAGAGTAGAGCAGGTGGGACATTTGTACTGAATCACTGCATTACTTAAGTCGAACAATCAGACTGAGTTTGTTTCAATAAATTCACAGTTGTTTTGGTGCTGTAGAGACAGAACTAAAGTACAGAAACTGATCATAAATAAATCTGCAGATACACCAGTGTCCTTGCATATAAAGATTCAAATTAATTTAGTTTCATGCTCCATCCACAAAATAAGAATCACAAGCAATAAAAAAAAATCACACAAAAAATTTTTTCTAAAGCCAGTAAGCCTTGAGAAACTACTGTAAAATAGTATTTTCCCAATATATCTACTTCCTTTAAATTATATTATTTTACAAATGAAAACAGTACTTTATCTAAACTTATAAGAATACCATGGGGCTTGTTTACTCCCCACTCTTAGGACTGATTTAAAGAATTCCATGCAGGGGCGCCTTGGTGGCTTAGTTGGTAAAGCATCCGGCCTCAGCTCAGGTAATGAACTCACGGTTCGTGAGTTCAAGCCCCACGTCAGGTTGTCTGCTGACAGCTCAGAGCCTGGAGCCCGCTTCAAATTCTGTGTCTCCCTCTTTCTCTGCCCCTTCCCCGCTCGCTCTCTCTCTCTCTCTCTCTCTCTCTCAAAAATAAATAAATATTAAAAAAAAAAAAATTCCATGCAGATTAGAAGATGTTAACATTTGTCTACTGATAGGTTCCTAGTTGACTCTAAGTCTGGTTCTATCATTAAAACTTATATTAACTGTGGGGCACCTGGGTGGCTCAGTTGGTTAAACCTCTGATTTTGGCTCAGGTCATGATCTCATGGTCTGTGAGTTCGAGCCCCATGTAGGGCTCCCTGCTGTGAGTGCAGAGCCTGCTTCAGATCCTCTGTCCCCCCCCCCCGCCCCTTCCCTGCTTCTTTCTCAAAAATAAACATTAAAAAAATTATATTAACTGTGCATGGAAAAATAAGTCAAAATTATTAAAGAAATACCTCTGACTACCCATAACCCAAATTCCCACTATATGATCAAATTTTCCAGAGGCAAGGAAACTTACAACCAACTACAGTGGGATTATCAGTTAGTCAGATATATAAAATTATGTACAACAACCAAAAATGGAAATTCATTTAGATCAAAATCTTAAATCTACCAAAACACCGAAGAAAAAAATGGGAAATATGTACTCTCGCCTATTTCCTCTAAACAAAGCTTATCTTTGGTAGTGCTATGTCATCAACCTGAGTTCAACATTCAATTTTCTTCTCTCACTAAAACAGTTTGGAAGAAGAGAAAAACTGGCAAGTGTTAAGATACCTAAAGGTTCAGCAAATACCCCACTAGCTGTCTCACCCGAGTGTGACTGGACAGATGAAGAGGTCCTCTCAGTAAATGAAGAAAGACTAATGAAATTAACTGTGTCTCTCCAAGTAAGTTAGATGTTTACCTTCCTTCCACCACATGCCTACCACTTAAGATACGCTACCTGATATAATTTTATGTTTTAGAAGGAAAAGACATGTAACCAAAAAGGGAAAAAAAAGAATGAAACATGGCACAAAGAAGTTTATCCACAAGCTTTCAAACTATTATTTGGAAGAGAGTGGATAAGAAGAGATGGGGAGAGCCTAAAATACAGTAGGAACAAAACAAGAGTCATAGAAGTATTTGAACCTTTCAGAATAATTACAGCCAACTCCGTACATTTCCTTTCCATCTTTCTATTCTATTCAGTTATAAATAACATCTTTCTTCCTCCAGCCTTCTAAGAGGCTTGGTTGGCCAAACGGCATGTGTCAAAAAAGAAGGTGATTACACATCAATGATACCACATAGGAAGAAATCATAAAATTATTCTGTTTTCATCCCCCACCACCACCAACTTGGGAGTTCTGGGTAAATAGGAAAACTCTAACTAGTAATCCACACGTGGTAAGAAGACATGCTTGAACCAGACTACTCAGACAATGTTCTGAATGAGATGCCCCAAATGACACAGGTTAGGTCTCATTCATACGGGAGAAAAGAGTTTTTGAAGGCAAAGGGGAAAGAGAAGAAATGCTTTTAGAAAAAGCCAAGAAGGCAATAATGGGAGAAAGTAAAATTATTGATCTGTCAGTCTTGTCCTCAGAAAAAAGACCATCTTTTCGGGCATGACCATCTTAGGGGCAAGACTACACATTTTACTCAGCACCTAAAGACATCTCAAGAAAAATATCATTACTCCCCTAAAGAGCACCATTTACTGTGTTAATTCTCTTTGTCTAGAACACACCTCAGTTCACCACTGGTCTTGCTCAATGGGGCCAATATTGCCCTCGGAAGCATTCAGCTATGCACACAGGCGGTATCCAACTGGAAAGTCTCATCCCTTTGCTTGGCTGGACCAGGAAAAACACTTCCAGAAAGCAGGCTGAGAGTAGGCTATGACAGACAGGACCTTCTAGAACTACTATTGCAGGTCTTCAGAGCATACATGAGCAGGGCTAAAAGATAATTATTCTCCCCAAACTCACACAACCTCCCACGAGGGTTTCATAAAAGGAGTGGAGATGGTCCAGGGTCAGTTGGAGTTAACTCCAGAGGTCAGTTAACTTAAGTTTGGAAATGGGCACAAATGGTCTTTACATATACTTTTTAAATGTTTATTTATTTTTGAGAGAGAGAGCACAAGTAGGGGAAGGGCAGAGAGAGGTGGGGGACAGAGAATCCGAAGCGGGCCCCGTGCTGACAGCAGTGAGCATCTGATGCAGGGCTTGAACTCCCGAACCAGATCACGATCTGAGCTGAAGTCAGATGTTCAACCAACTGAGCCACCCAGGTACCCTGGTCTTAACATATTTTTTACATGATGGAAAATACCGAGAGACACATCACTGGCTCAGTCAGTAGAGCATGCAATTCTTGATCTCAGGGTTGTGAGTTTGAGCCACATGTTGGGTGTAGACATTACTTAAAAATAAAACCTCTTAAAATTTTTTTTAAAAAAGAAAAGAATATACAGACTCCCCAAACACCGTTCCATACAGAATTCTAGACTCAGTCAATCCTCACACTTTGGTTTTCATAACTGAAATACACAGAAGCAAGGCAGAAAGCAAAGGGAAAGAAAAGCATATAGATGTATGTCCACTTTAAGGAGTACAGACTACCCAAATCATTACTATGACTATATAAAACACATTCATGTGAAAATTAAGGCTATAGAAAACACCCACAAATAATTCTGTTGCCAGGGAGCTAATGGGTCCCTTTCATTCTTCCTTTCATATTTTAATACTTGCTTGGTACCAGGAATAGATTACAGGTGGAAAAGGGACAGAAGACACAGGCTGTCTCCCAAACAATGGCCACACAAGTGACTGAAAAGAAAACATTTCAGCTAGTTTTCTGTCATCTACACAATGCCAAATTAGTTTAATTGGATTCTCAATTGGTTCAACTAATCATTTACATGGTGCAGGTACAGCAGCAAATCCCACACTTCTACATTTCTAAAGGCATTTCTTGTTTGTTTGGTATTGGATGTGGAATAAAGCTTTAAAAAGGAGTGAAAATAGGGACACTAATAGTATCCATCAAGAACATGGAAAATCAAGAATCTCTCCCTCTGCTAGGATAGCAGGCAAGCAGCTTAATCCAACTTCATTTTATTGCTTTCAAAAATTCTCAAAAGGCTCACAATATATCAAGAGGACAACCTGAAGTTTCTCCATTTGCAACCAAATGGGGGAGTATAAACAAGGCTGTGTCCACACAGCCAGCTTTCACATCTAGTGCTGAGTGCAGTTCCCCGCGTGGGCTTTCTGCATCGAGTGCTGTCGGGTGCAGCTCTGAAAGGTGCAAGCATGTCTCCTGAACACAGCCACCCACGTCTCCTTTATCACGCTGCTCTACGTCACTGGCCCTCCGCGGGGACGGGGAATCCCACCACCCGTCATCACACAAACCCTACCCTACCACAGAAGATTACAAATCAACCTCGGCAACCGTTTGTCCCCCACACCGCCATCCAGAGAGTGTTACATCTATACTTAGAAAATGTTAATGGCATTACCCATGGGGAACCTTATAACTTCATAATATCCCGGAGCTTCTGTTCTCTTCACAGGTTCCATGAAGGGCCAAGCGCTTTGATGGCTCTTGAGTAAAGAAAAAAGTAAGGTATCTAATATGGAAATTCCATGTGGGAAATCATTTCAAAATATCTGCATGAGGTGAAAGAAAAGAAAACACCCACCTTCACCTGCTGGAGGATGCTCTTGAGCGTGCTGTAAAGCTGGTCAGGGTCTTTGGGCTCTTTACTTGAAAGGAAAAGAGCAAACAACAAGGTACAATGATTAGTTTTTTGCCCTCCTGCCAGGGGATTCCTATTCAGCTCATTTTCACAAAACCCTAAGATTGGAACCATCCCAGCACTTTTTATGAAAACTGAAACGCAGCAAGTGCCGCCTGAGTGATTACAGTCAGTTTGCCCGTTTCCTCTAAGTTGCGGGGAGGAAAGAAAAATCACTTCCATTAACATCCTCTCGCCCATCTGACTTACCTTTTCTCTCTTCCACTCGGCTTCCAGCCTGTCTCTCCTACATGTCAACGAAATTAAACACTGAATGAGAACTGCTTTCGGTCAAGAGAATAACAACATTAATACTTATCAAAATGCAATAAATTATACGCATGCCTAAATAAAAGTCTATATTTCTGGGAAGAGACAGAAATCAACTGCAATTAGTTTTCTTCCGTATATGGCTACAAACCTGAAACATTTCCAACATTCCCAAGATAACCAACACTACTTTAGGTTAGTGTTTTTTAAAGGAGGAACTCCAACTTTTCAGAGGAGAGTATAAAAAATAAATATGTCAGTACCGGGGACATGTGTATATTTTAAACTCTAAGCCACATTTTTTTTTTGCTAATCACATGTGAAAGAGTTAAGCTGTTATTTTAGGTTAGAACGAACCTTATCCCTCCCGGTCTCTATTTTATTTGGCAAAGAACCTGCTTGCAATGCAAGATGGTTTAGCGCAGCAGAAAGAAAACACAGCCTCAAATCCAATAGACCTGGATTTGATTTCTTGCTCACTCCTTAAAAGCTAACTTATCCTAGATAGATTACTTAACTTTTTGCCTCTACAGTTTATCAATCTATAAAACAGAACTCTAAAAATTAGGTGACGTTATCGCTTTTGAGATTAGTTGATGCATGTAAAAAAAAAACAAAAAACCAGAAAAATGCCTGGCAATATGGTAGCTATTGTGCCATTAACAGGGATGATATAGGGAAGTGAAATCTCTAGGGCTAGAAGTAAAAGTAAGATGTGCCATAGGGTAGCCATTGTAATGAAGGACTATATCTTGGCCCAAATAATGTCTTATTTTTTTTCTGGAGAACTGTAGTTTGTTGCATTTTGTTTTCTGTATTAAATCTTCAATATACTAGAAGATGCTGGATTTGAACTGAATCAAAGCACAGCTATTCAATACTTTCAATCTACAAAAACAAGCTATTTTGTGTGTTTTATCCCAGGATGATTCACCTCTCACATACTCACAGATAAGAACCCTTGGGAAAACTACTCTAAAATAGGGAACTTGAAACAAATTATATGTTTCCAATCATCTTTTTTAGAAATGCTGAGAGACTGATTTGGCCGAGCACACATGTGGGCAGGTTGCAATCGTGACGGCAACGAGCAACGGGTACGAGCAGCAAAATGTCTGGAGATCCGAATCAGGCGGCTTCTAATTCTGACAGTTACTAGCCATGTACTATGTCAGCTCAAAGGACTTAATCATTCTGAGACTCAAATTCCCCATTTGTAGAAGTAGAATTCCCCTGTGCTCTAACAGCAACCTCTCGATAAATGGCAGATATTATCAGCTACAAGAAGGGGTCATCTGAATTCTCCTTGATTTGTCCACACTGAGAAGTAGAGAAAAGACATAAAGGGAAAGCATGCACTCCCTTCCCAAGACTACAAACACCATGAATGGAGACAGGCAGAGCAAAAAGCTTTCCAAATCACGGCACTCTGGCAATTGTTTCAAACCTATCTCATGGCATGACCAAAAGGTTTTGCTTTTAAAAGAAGATCTGTACATACTAATTCCAGGAATGCTCTCTATTGGAATCTGTCGAACTCCATCTTTAAAACACGAAAGTCCAGGGTATACTTTTCGAATCTGGGCTTGTTTTCTTTCTATCAGCTTTTTAATGATCTGTAAAGCACAGGAAGAAAATGTGTTTAGTGACAGAAGTTTGTGGCTACAGATTAAGCTATTCAACCTAGGAAGTTGGGCCCCTAAATATAGCCTTCAGGACACAAAAAAGGAGAAAGGGTGAATGCCATTTTATGGGTAAGACATGAAAACATTCTATTACACAACCATGCCCCTTTGGTGGCATTCACACAACTGTCTTTGAAACCTTGTCCCCTGCCATTCAAAACAGCCAAGACTGAGAGAACACACTGCCCTCAGGGGTGGCGGTCCTCTCTAGCACAGGAGCCAGTGATTTTGTCTTGCTTCTCTGAGGGGCCTCTGCCCAAGCTGCAGCCAAGCAGCCCTGTGCATCAGCTAACCCAGCTGAGCCCCGTGCCAGGACCCCTTCAGGTCCCCAGAGCAGGAACTATTCCCTTCGGACTGGAGGGCATATGAACAGGCCTCAGAAAGTTGCCAATGACAGGATGACCTTACTAGGACTCAAAATTGTCAAGGCTTGGGGTGCCCGGGTGGCTCAGTTGGTTAGGCGTCCGACTCTTCATTTTGGCTCAGGTCGTGATCTCACGGTTCATGAGTTCAAGCCTCGCGTCAGGCTCATACTGACAGTGCGGAGCCTGCTTGGGATTCTCTTTCTCCCTCTCTCTGCCCTTCCCCGGCTCATGCTCACTCTCTCTCAAAACAAATAGCCCTAACCCATGCTGTTTGCATCAAAAAAGCAATTCCAAATTGTTGAGGCAACACAACTCCTGTTGTGAGCATTCAGGACCTATAAGGGAATTTTGTAAAATAATTCCTAATGTACTTAGGTTAACTATTTCCAAAACAGTACAGTTTCCATTAAAAAAAAAAAACAAAAAAACAGAAAAAGATAAATTAAAAATAGCCATCCAGAAATTAACTGTCATAACTGAATTTTGGAAAAGAAAAAACAAAACAGTAGCAGTCATTAATTGAATTTACAAAGGAAAACAAAAAATTCCAGTTCCTAACAGCTTGATCTCAAACACATCGTTGGTAAATGTTCTGGCATGAATACATTTTAATCCTAACAAGTAAACAAAGAACTCCATAACGTGAATAGGACTAGTCAAAGTATATTCCTAGTAAATCTAGTTCAATGCTGTCCAATAGAAATACAATGTGGGGCACCTGGGAGGCTCAGTCAGTTAAGCATCTGACTCTTGATTTAGGCTCGGGTCATGATCTCACCATCATGGGATCAAGCCCCACGTTGGGGCTGGAACCTGCTGGAACGTGACCATGGAACCTGCTTGGGATTTTCTCTCCCTCTCACTCTGCCCCTCCCCGACTTGTGCTTTCAATCTAAATAAATATTTAAAAAAAAATAAAGAAATATAATGCAAACCACTAATGTAATTTTTTTTAATGTTTATTTATTTTTGAGAGAGACAGAGCATGGATGGGAGAGGAGCAGACAGAGAGGGAGACACAGAATCCGAAACAGGCTCCAGGCTCTGAGCTGTCGGCACAGAGCCTGATGCGGGTATCAAGCTTCACGAGCCATGAGATCATGACCTGAGCCGAAGTCGGATGCCCAACTGACTGAGCCACCCAGGCACCCCATCACTCATGTAATTTTAAATGTTCCAGTAGCCACACTCTTTAAAGTAAAAAGTAACAAGTAAAATTGGATTTTAACAGTATGTTTTTATTTACCCCAATATATCCGAAATATTATCACGGCTGTATATAATCATTAAAAAAAAATAAAGATATGTATGAGATACTTTACATTCTTTTATTCATAACAAGTCCTCAAAATTGTAGTGCATCTCAATTTCAGCAGTCTATATATCAAGTGCTCAATAGCCAATATGTAGCTAGTGGCTCCCATTCTGGACAGACAGATCTAGATGGATGCTCCCCCTTGTTTATTTATGAATCTAAGTCTTTTTTTTTTTTTTTAATTTTATTTTTAAGTAATCTCTACACCCAGCATGGGGCTCAAATTTACAACTCCAAGATCAAGAGTCACATGGCCTACCAACTGAGCCAGCCAGGCACCCCAAGTCTAAGTTTTTGGGTTTTATTTTAAGTTTTTGTATTTATTTAGGTAATCTTCTACACCCAATGTGGGGCTTGAACTCACAACCCCGAGACCAAGAGTCATATACTCTTCCAACTGAGCCAGCCAACAAACACCCCTCCCCCAGTCTAAGCCTTTTTTTAGAATTTCTTTTTAATGTTTATTTTTGTGAGAGAGAGAGAGAAAGAGAGAGGGCGGGAATGAGCAGGGGAGAGGCAGACAGGGAGGGAGACAGAGGATCTGAAGCAGGTTCTGCGCTGACAGCAGCAAGACCAACGTGGGGCTCCAACTCATGAACCGTGAGATCATGACCTGAGCCGAAGTTGGACACTCAACCAACCTGGGCACCCAGGTGCCTCCCTCCTCCAGTTTAAGTCTTTTTAAAAGAGAATCCTAATGGCAATCTCTTAAATAAACACCTTCAAAAAATGTAACTTCAAAGTTCAATTTTAAAAGCTTTTCTCTTTATCAGGAGTGCTCTCAGATGTGATATCCCACCCCAGTGGGTTCCACACCCCTTGTGTAGCACCTTGAAGGTTTGGGGTCCTAGTGAGTGACTGGTAATGGCAGTAGAGGGTTTCTTAACCCCTCGGAGCCTCCAAGGATCGCTTTGGAAGAAGGAGACATTTCACTTCTGTTCTAGTCTTTTATCTTCACTTCCCTCGAAAATGTCTCCACTGCTCCACCTGTCATCATCCTTCTCTCCTCAAATCCTTCTCCCGGTCCACCACTGTCCATTTAGTCTCCCCAAACCGAAGATTTAGGGGGACTCCCCCATCTGTGATATGCCAATAAGTCTTAGCACATCTTCTTACAAAGAAATCACGCTAGTTGGCCTCACCCTTACTTTGGATCCTCCAAACCCAGCCCCCCTCATTGTTTCACACTTGGATGAAGATTTGAGAAGCATCCCCACCTCTCAGGCCCTTCGCCCCAACACGCACATGCACTCGTACACTCACCTCTGTCTGCTCAGGGTCTAGTCACACTTTCTCAAATAGTGCCTTTTATCACCGGCACAGCTATGGTCCTGGCTGAATCTATTTATGCTGGACTCTGAATCTTTGCCCATGCTGATGGGATTCAGCAGGCTCAAAACAGCTCAAAATACATCTCACATGAAGACACCTCCAATGATGCTAGACCCTTACAGATCGCACTTTCCTCCTGGAGCCAACGCTCACAAAGTAGTCCTCCACTCCCACTCTGCTCCCCTGTCCAGCTGCAAACTTCTCTATCTCCACCAGCCACAACCACAGTATATTCTGCTCTTGCATGCTTCTAGGGGCCAGGAAAACCCTCTACACACTTATAACTTTGTTTGCTACCACCACTAGTCCCTGCCTTCCACAAGGAGGTCTTCAAAAGTCAGAATAAAGAGACTTGTGACACTCACTTGAATTCTGTGGAAGAAGATACTACATGAATCCAAGTATTTTATTATGGTGAGTTCACGTCTCTTTGAAAGGAACTAGGTTAACAGCTCCAAGCCAGCATGAGCCACTCCGAGGCACGTGTTAGAGAAGGCTGGAGGGAAACAGGGAAGGTGAGGAGAGAGGGAGATGAGATCCAAGAGGAGGGGAGAAAGAGGAAGGGGGAGGGAGCACTGTCGTCTAAATAAGTGCCTGCTTTTGCTAGCTCCTTGTGTGTGCCTTTCCCCTCTAAGTAGTAAGAGCCAAAAGATCCAGACTAGGTGAATCCGCAGGGGAATCCTGCTCTCAGCTTCCACCCAGAGACACAGCAGTGCTGCTCGGAGGAGGAATGAGGGAAGGGCAGCTGACTGCCCAGTGATGGCTCTAGTTGGCCGGCAGGCCCCCCATGCTGAACACTGAGCCGCTGAATACAGACCTGCTCATTAAACTCCAAAGAGAACAATGAAGAAAGCTAGCTCTTCAGAGAGAGACGGAGGGGGGAGGTGGGGGGGCTGCTGTGCTTTTATTAACTCTCCAAGTGCCCTATTTGTAATTCTAAGGCTGACATCTCTTAGCAAGAAACAACAAAGGTTGTTATTTTCTAACTTAAAACAAAGGGGGGGGGGGGGAGCTTTTACTCACAGTCATGCTCACATTCATAAGAACAAGTCTGACCCACTTCAAGGAAAAGGAAAATATTTATTGAGCTCCTACTATGCACCAAACTCTATGTAAGGAGTTTTACGTCTGTCATGTTGGTCATGTCTGACAAACAACTAAGAACTAGGGCTAAGGAACATTAGCAGAAACCAGAAAACAAAGATGGGTTGAAGACAGACGTCTTTTTTTGGTTACCTGCTAGGAGAAAAGTGCACTAGAATGAAAAACAGAGGTATGAAGTGGAATTGATGTGCAAAGACACAGCCGCAAAGCCCATTCCTGAATGCCAATGAACTACGGGAGCAAGGAGGTGGCTTCACACAAAATGCATTCATTTCATATACGGCCTCTGCACACTCCCCAATTCTGCTCTTTTTATGGTATTTTCTTTTCTGTCTTGGATAAATGTAAAATTACTATGCAGTCAAATCTATCAACCTTTCCCCTTACCGTTTCTCTTTTAGTTCCTGTGCATAAAAGACTTCGCCCCATAATCAGGTAACAAATCACTGAATTCCTACAAGTATAAGCCTTCAGAAGTTGCAACGTTAAAAGAAGAGATGGATACATACGAAGATAAACCTTAAGTAAGATCATGAATAACAAAAATTCAAATGACCGGATCAAACATATGCTAGAGAAGTTCAAAGGAGAAACTGAACAGGCCCAAGTAGTCCGATCTGTATGTGCGTTGGGAGAGTGAGGTGGGTAATGGAGAAAGACACCAAGATAGAGGCTTAAAGCATCAGCAATGACTTTTAGAGAAGAGTTTAGGAAACCAAAGAGGTAAGTATGGGAAGGATGCAAGAGGCCGGAAGGTAAAAGGCTTTGAAGGTGAAAGTAAGATACGTCATCATATTTTATAAGTTTTGTATTTTACACCAATTTAACAAGTGTTGACTCTTTTAGGAATGGTGCTTAGAGAGGAGACAGATCAAGGATACGATCAAAGAAGAAATCTATACAAACCATTGCAAACTAAGGCTACGATACGTGGGAGAGCCATGCACCTGGCACCCACTGGTACGCAACTCACCCAACGAAGACCAACCTGTATGGAAGGAATATGAGTCACATGCTTACCTCCTTCTGCTTCTTAATGATGACAGAAAACTCTGTGTATGGGATCCGTGGATTTAGCTCACATCCCATTAAAGTGGCCCCTTCATAATCCTTGATGTAGCCAACATATTTGGTTTTAGGTATTTTAATTTCTTTGGAGAAACCCTGCAATGAGATTAAATTCATTCATATGGGTGTTGTGCATCAGGTACTTACTGAGGGCAAACCACGTGGTAGGCCTCAAGATACGCTTCTTTCAAGTTCTCATCACATTATTCGGGGAAGGATTAGCGAGAAACCCCTCCACGAAGTTCAAAAACATCACAAATCAAACTGTGCAAGCAGGAAGCAAGATGACATAAACCCATAATCCTAGTAAAACACGAATTATACAAAACAGTTTTCACAGAAATTAAAATAAGCTTTAAGTGCATAATTTCTCCCAACACGGGGAGGGGACCGCAGGATTCTCAACAAATCAAACACCGATCTAAATTCTGAAAGAAAATCTTATCCAAAAGTATATTAATTAGGGGTACCTGGCTGGCTCAGTCAGTACAGCATGTGACGCTACATCTTGGGGTAGTGAGTTCAAACTGCACGTTGGGTATAGAGATTACTTAAAAATAAAATCTTTAAATATATATACAAATTCGTTTAAGTTTACTTAGAGAGGGAGAGCATGCTCAAGTATGCATGAGTGGAGGAGGGGCAAAGGGAGAGGGAGAGGTGGAGGGAGGGAGGGAGGCGAAGAGGGAGAGAGAGAGAGAGAGAGAGAGAGAGAGAGAGAGAGAATGAATCCCAAGCAGGCTCCTTGTTGTCGGTGCGGAGCCCAATGCAGGGCTCAAACTCACAAACCATGAGATCATGACCTGAGCCAGACACTTAACTGACTGAGCCACCCAGGCGCCCCTATATATATAAGAATTAGAACTTTGATGTTGAGGAAATGAAACCCCTACTGTATAGGCAAAAACTTCTAGACCATCATAATGTGTAGCTGTTTCAGTGACATTTATTTAAAATTTATTCTTTTACATACTTTAACCTGCAGTAACCTAGTATTTCAGGATATATATTCGTAAATATATATTATAAACATAACTCTCCTTACAGTGCCTATTTCACTTCTTTGCAGTAAATTACTTGAAATTTACTTGAAATTACTTGAAATTCAGGACTATCACCAGCAGTTTCCTGCTTCCCTTTCAGCAAAAACTTATTTTCCAAGCAATCATTGCCATAATCTTCAAAGAGGACTACAGACAAGTTATTTAAAAAACATGACTGAGGGGCGCCTGGGTGGCTCAGTCGGTTGGGCATCCGACTTCGGCTCAGGTCATGATCTCGCGGTCCGTGAGTTCGAGCCCCACGTTGGGCCCTGTGCTGACAGCTCAGAGCCTGGAGCCTGTTTCAGATTCTGTGTCTCCCTCTCTCTCTGCCCCTCCCCCATTCATGCTCTGTCTCTGTCTCAAAAATGAATAAACGTTAAAAAAAATTAAAAAAAAAAAAAAAACGACTGATATTTCAAGCTTTGCAATGTATTTACAGCCTAAGGATGATGTTTAAGCCCTCAGTAAAACAATCCCACCAAGTTCTCCCAAGTGAGTTGTATTTAAAAAGTCACAAACAGATCCTAAAGAATGAGAAGAAAATAAATAGGAGATGAACTATCTGACATCAGAGGAAAATAAGCTCTCTAGTCACATAAGACTTACGTAAAAAAAGAAGTTAATAGATTTTATGTATTCATGAAATACAGTTCTGTACATGAAAAAGCCATAAACAATGTTGAGACAGCTGATGAAAGGTAGAAAAATCACAAAATAAAAGGTTAATTTCCTTAGATACAAGACTTTTCATAAGTCACTGTGAAAATAAAGATTTTAGTAGAAGAAGAGGCAAAAAGACAATGAATTGGCAATTCAAAAACAGAAGAAGAAATACAAAGGATCAACGAACAAGAAAAAAACATGTCAAACTTCACAAAGATCAAATAAATGCAAACACACACAATTTATCTAGGAAAGGAGTAAAAATATATTCCTGAACCCCTTACATACTGCTGACAAGAATAGTTGTTACAGTCCCTGTCAATGCATAACAAAAACCTTGAAGATGTCTGGAAACAACTCTACTTCTAGACCCTTATTCTAAGCAAACTTAACATAGATGAGGGCAACACACACACACACACACACACACACACACACACAAATGTACACTTGTGTGCAAGAAATACTTAAATGTCCTAAAAATGTGGTAATGGTTTAATGATTTTCTACTTATACCATAAAATTTCAGAGAACCATCAAAAATTACATAACAAATGATCAGAATATAGTAAGTGAAAAAGGCAAGTAATTAAATCACATATACTACAAGCCAAGTTTTTATTTATATATATATACACACACATGAACACACACACACAGAGAACAATTACTAGAAAGGTATATATCAAAACATTAACAGTCAATCTCTTTGGGACGGTAAAATTACAAGTGGGTTTTCTTCATTCTGCTTTACTAGGTCTTCCAAGATTTCTACAATAACTGTGTTATCACTTTTGTAGTTAGGAAAGTGTTTAGGGATTATAAAGCACTATTAAAAAAAAAAAATATGCAGCCAAAGAATAATCCTTAAAAAGCTGAGCTGACAGGGTTGAACACCACTATTCTTATTTGTTTGCAGTCATGACTACACAGGTATATACAATTGTCAAAGCTTATCAAAATGTTGGTTTAAGATCTGAGCATCTTATAAGTCAATTATACATCATTTTTCTAAATTTAGATATAATTCTTTAAATACTACCTTTAACCCCCCCCAAAATAAATAAAAAATAAAATAATAAACAAATATTATCTTTAACCCGAAAAAAAAAAAAGTTGAGGTGAAAACTCCTGGTAAGAAAGGACCAAGGTGGCAGTCACATTCCTAGCCTTATGTGTGCTGCTGAAGAAGGATTGTCTGAAGCCCTTCATAAACTTCAGAATTTTCTTTCTGCTGTCATAAATGGCAGCTTCCCAGAGGCTGAAACTATTTGTGTGATAGATGGAGAACTCTATTTACCCAGTCCTTAGGCTGGAAATTTCTCCTTAGCCCGGGGATACCATATATTAGAATTCCAGGATGCAATAGAATACTTCATTTATAGATGACATTCATTCATTCACCCAACAAATATTTATTTAGTACTTACTATGGGCTGGTTATACCCTCTACTACAGTCTGAAGCTTACTATTGACTTAAGGATTAAAAAATGCATGTCCTTCTTGTAAGTAGAAAATGATAGAGGAAAAACTTATTTGGATGAAGCCTACCTGAGAATATACTAAGAAAAGAAACGACAGAACAGAGTTACACGTGAACAACCTACCTGTTTCTTGAAATAACCAATTGCATATTCATCTGCATATGTGAGAAAGTTCAGGATGTCATGCTTTATATGATATTCTTTCAAGTGATTCATCAGGTGTGTTCCATAGCCCTATGTGAAAGTTAGTACACAAACATATTAGGTTCTGGAGAAAGGACATTCCTACAAATTCACTGGGAAATGTTGGCAAATTTAGGAGTTGGTACTTTGATACATGTTACCAACATAGACTAACATCCGTTCTCGCATTTCTCAACTTTGAAGACGACCTACAAAACCAAAAAATTCAAAATCCTTGAACTGAGATATAATCAACATTTAAAAATATAAGCTTCTGATTCTTTGAAAAAAACACACCAAAGCTACAAGCGGCTAGTTCAAACCTAAAGAGTGATGGCTGAATATTAATAAAGCAGTTTGGGGACTAAATATTCTGATTTCTGCTTATCTTTAAAGTATTTGAGAACCTGAGATGCAAACAGCAATGTAAATGAAAACTGCTAGGGCGCCTGGGTGGTTCAGTTGGTTAAGCATCCAACTTCAGCTCAGGTCACGAGCTCATGGTTTGTGAGTTCGAGCCCTGTATCGGGCTCTCTGCTGTCAGCTCGGAAGTCCCCTTCAGATTCCGTCTCCCTCTCTCTGCTCCTCTCCTACTCATGCTCTCTCTCTCTTTCTCAAAAATAAACATTAAAAAAAAAAAAAGTGCTAATCTTTACTAGAATACTAACCCAAGTGTTTCCTGTATGTATACAAATCAGCAACCCTTCCAAAGAAATGTAATCATATCACATAGACAGGGTTTTCATCTTTGTCTTATCAGGCCTTTCCAAGCAAGGTCTAAGAAACCCAGGATCTCTGAGAGAGTCAGAAGACATAAGAAGTAAACTAAAGACAGTGAACAATGCTGAATAAATTAATGATTGAAATACGAAAAAAAAATGCAAGTATCAGGTTTTTCAGTCATATACAAAGCTTAGACAAAATCTATACATTTAAAGTGACTGTTTTAGAATTTCATTAAAAGAGGGAAAAGTAAATCCAAGCATCCAGACACAAATACCCTCACATAAATATTTTAGAATTTGGTGACACACTTTTCTAAAGAACTCAAATGTGCTTACTCACGGAAATTTAGTTGCACAGGGGGAGAAGGATCTTTGAAGTCATTTGATCTAATTCTCTATCCCATGTGACGCTAGAAGGCTTCTGCCATCTATCCTGAAAAGGCGAGCTGTTAGAACCCCGCCAGGATAGGGGGATCACTTGGCCCTTACATAGGTCAGTTCATTTTCAGATATTGTTATGGTTGGGAAGTTCTTCCTAAAGTTTACCCGAGATCTGACCCTTTCTTATTTCTACTTATTGACCTTAGTTCTACTCTTAGAGTAACAAAGGATCATTCTTGCTCGTAATAACTCTTCAAGCCCTTCGAGACTATACTCTCTCATGCCCATCCCTACCTCCCAAACCCCATGTGAAATACCATTGAGGTTTTAGTCCTTCCTTAAAAGGCATGACTGGAAGACCCCTTATTAATCTAATCATTGTCTTTAGGGCTTTCTCCTGTACATCCATGCTCTTCTAAAGCAGAGATCCCCGGACCAAGCATAATAATTAGGGGATGGTCTGCCCAGTGAATAGGATAATAGTATTACCACCTGATTTTTCCAGAAATTATTCTTCCGTTGATGTTACCCAAAGGACATCTTATCTTTCCACAAACATATCCCAATACTGAAATATTGTGACTTTCAATAAAACTTCGATAAAAAGAGGAATGAAATGTCTCTTCCCTTGAGGAGAAGATGGTAAAATGGGGAAGATAAACCCATAAATACAAAATAACACTATAGAGCTGTGCTGTTCAATATGGTAGTTCATAGCCACATGTGGCTTTTGAGCAACTGAAATGTGACTAGCTGAAACTGAGATGTACTAGAGTGTGTAAAATACACATCAGGGAAAAAAAGCTCAGTAACAGCTTACCCTTATTACATGTTGAAATGACAATATTTTGGACATGTTAGGTTAAATAAAAAATACAAAATTAATTGCACCTGTTTCTTTTTACTCTTTTAAATATGGCTACTCAAAAATTTAAAATTATGTATGTGGTGGGGCGCCTGGGTGGCTCAGTCAGTTGAGCGTCTGACTTCAGCTCAGGTTGTAATCTCACGGTTCGTGGGTTCGAGCCCCACATCGGGCTCTGTGCTGACAGCTCAGAGCCTGGAGCTTGCTTCTGATTCTGTGTCTTTCTCTCTCTCTCTCTCTCTCTCTGCCCCTCCACTGCTCACGCTGTCTCTGTCTCTCAAAAATAAATAAATGTAAAAAAAAATTTTTTTTAATTATGTATGTGGCTTGCATTTGAGGCTCAAAGTATATTTCTATTGTGTAGCATCGGTATAGAATCATGTATTTGTACCTATAATAAAGAAAAAGGCTGTATGGTATTTAAGAGGGGGAAGGAGGAAGGTACATAAGGAAAAGAACCTGTTTAAGCTAGGCCTTAAAAGAGTTTGTCAAATGGAAAGCGAGGTAAGAGGATGGATTGGAAATGTAAATGTAAAGAAAAACAAACTTATATAAAAGTATTATAAAGAAATATTGGAAAATTGGTTTATAACATAGGGGTACAAAAAGGCTTCCTAAAAAAAATGTAAAATGCAAAAGTATAAAGGAAAGAACAGATTAAGTAGATTACTTCAAATTTTAAAACTCCTTAAAGATATTATGAGCAACTGAAGATACCATAAACAAAACACAAATGACAACTGACAGCACAGTTGTCAGACATATTACAAAGATTTAACATCTTCTATGGGATCAGTACAAAAAAAAAGAAAGACAGGGGTGGCCTGGGTGGCTCAGTCGGTTAAGCATCCAACTCTTGGTTTTGGCTCAGGTCATGATCTGGTGGTTTGTGAGCTCGACACCCACATCAGGCTCTGCACTGACAATGTGGAGCCTGCTTGGGATCCTCTCTACCTCCCTCTCTCTCTGACCTTCCCCTGCTCTCATTCTGTCTCAAAATAAATAAACTTTAAAAAGAAAAAGAAAAATGGTCAAAGCACAGGAACAAGTCATAGGTATCACCAAAAAAAATAAATCCCGACGTTCAACTTCAGTAGTAATTAGAGCACTCCATCGGGAAATGCAACATACTGTCACTCAAGAGTATGTCACCATCTCTAAGGTTGATGGTATCCAGTGTCAGTAAAGACAGGGGAAATGGTACTCTGCAAAACCATTTACACTGGTAAAAATGTAAATTGGTAAGCCCATTGAGAAGGGCAATCTAGAAATTTTTTTTTTTTTTTTTTACTTCAGACAGGCCATATTCAATTCTGTGTAATTCCACTTCTCAGCGTCCAGAAAAACATTTCCAAAAAGAGCACTGTTTGTGAAAGAAAACATCTGTAAATAAACATAACTGTCTTCTTTTTTAAAAATTTTTAATGTTTATTTATTTTGAGAGAGTGGGGGAGGGACAGAGAGAGCAAAACAGAGCACAGAGCCCGACGTGGGGCTCAAACTCACAAACTGTAAGATCATGACCTGAGCCGAAGTCGGATGCTTAACTGACTGAGCCACTCAGGTGCCCCAAACATAAATGTCTTCAATAGAGAATATTATATAAATTATGTTGCTTCCACATTATTAAATGCTATAGAAAGAAAATAGCTTTATATCAGCACTAATAGAAATTTCTGCAATGATGGAAATGTTCTTTATCTATGCTATGCAATATGGTAGCCGTCAGTCACATGTGGCTATTGAGTACTTGTGTGACTGAGGAACTGAATTTTAAATTTTATTTAATTTTAATTGATCTAACTATAGGTTTAAATAAGCACATATATGCACTAAAGTTGAAAGAGCTCTAAGACATTATGAAAAGTGTTTATGTCAACAGCAACAAAACACATAGCCGCTCTTATAAACAGGTACATTTCCCTGCACGTAAATCAGTAAAGAAGCATCTGGAAGGTTGCACATGAAGTTGAGAATAGCGGGATGGCAGGCGGAAGGGGGAGTGGGATTTTTGCTTTACCTAAAAGTGTGTTTATGTATGATCTATGTAATTAAAAATTATGTTTAAAGAAAAATTAAAAGAAAACTAGAAAAAAGAAAAGGTTGGCTAGTTGGAGGGAACTGCATGGGCATAGAAATAGCAATATTTAGGAATTCATAAGAAATGCATCTTCTGACAAAACTCACTTTAACATAGATAAAGTTGATGGAAGAAAGCGAGGCTTTTGTTACAAGGGGTTAATAGGCCATAAACTTTCTAAGCTTTGCCCACAATCCAATAATTTTCCTCAAGAAGAACAGTAATGGTTCTTTTGTAAATAGCTTCTCAAAACCCACATAAGATATTGTTCATCACTGGCCACTTATTTGTCACCTTGCCAAATAAATTTTCCAGATTCCAATCGCTTAAGAGTAAGGGTTGTATCTTTTAACTTGAATCCTGTCTAGTACTGTGACTGGCAGTAGAGGTAAAACATTTCCTTGATTAGCTTAAATGTTTCCTTGGCAGGCAATTAGCAATATTAAACCACTATATACAAATGTTTAGATTTTCACCTAGAACTTTCTCCCTTTATTGGTCCACCTTTATTGTTAACTATCACCAAAGGTTTTATTTACTTATTTTTTTAAATTTGAGTTTCTGATACTTTATTTTTTCTTTTTTTTTTAATTTTTTAATGTTTATTATTGAGAGACAAGAAGACACAGAGCTCATGAGCAGGGGAGGGGCAGAGAGAGAGAGAGGGAGAGACAGAATCTGAAGCAGGCTCCAGGCTCTGAGCTGTCAGCACAAGCCTGACGTGGGGCTCGAACTCACAAACGTGAGATCATGACCTGAGCCAAAGTCGGACGCCCAGCCAACTGAGCCACCCAGGTGCACCAAAGGTTTTCTTTTCTAAATCCATCTAGCAACCTCAGTGTTTATTTAAATATTAAGATATATAAATATTAGCTCCGTAACTTTAAGCGTGCATGATAACAAATCCAAATAGTTCTGAGATGACAAGATAATTCTAAAACCAGGTGACGAGCTTCAAGTAAAATCTCAAATGTTATCTTGCGTGTGCTCTGAGTGAGATAAAGTCACATACAAATCTTATTTCCTCATTCTCAGGAATTTATATGCAAGCTGGATTCTCTAAAACGAGAGGAGGCAAATTTGACAGTATCATTTAGCCAAGATTTTTAACATATTAAATAGAAATCTAAAACCTCCACTTATGAACTTGAGGTTTTTTCCACATAGGTGCCACCAACACTTGCTTTTATCAAACTTCCCCATTTATCAAGACTAATCTTCATTTTCTAGAACTACAGTTTCAAGTCATTTACAAAAAGTGGCTTTTTCTAGTTCCTCCTACTGGGTTTGTAATATTTGGCCACCTGCCTGCAAGTCTTTAGAAAATTACATGGTTTGGGAAAAAAATAAACTGCCCTTCTGGGAAGTAATAACACAGAGTATCCAATTCATATTAAATACCTTTAGTTTTCCTCTGGTGGCCCTAAAAGTGTCCACGTCACCCTCAATCAACCTCTCCAAACAAGGTGATTGGTGTAAGTTTTCTCTGCAAACAAAAACTTTGCAATCTTTTTCTGAAATCATAAACTAAGGACATGTTTCCAGTTCCCTCTCCCTATGAAAAGCCAAACAAATTTTGCTTTTAAGTACGTCTCTAAACTCTGCATACTTGAAATTGTTTCCCACTTTGGCGAGCAGAAACGAAAAAATGATACGCACAGCAACAGCACCATCTAAAGACACGTTGTCAGAATTCCTTGGAAAAAGTGTGAGACGTCAGTTTTGAGCCAGTTTGGGCTCTCACCTTCCCCAGTCAGAATGACAGATGTATGACTGATGAATTTTGTTTATCCTTTGCTGCTCAGTACTATGAGTCAAAGACAAAAAGCCCCACTTGTGCTTCGTGAGAAGAAATCAGCAGCTATCATGGGCTCTGTGACCAGAGTAAAGCCATTGATGAAAACCAAAGTACCCACAGCACCGGCTGTAGCCCTCAATCAGAGAATGATTCCTACCAGTGACTTACTGCTGGTTTTTGTAAACGGCAGTGCTTCTTTGCAGCTAGAGCAAGCAACAGTGTCCCTAGACCTGCACTGCCCGATATGGGAGCACTGGCCACATGTGCCCAGGGAGCACCTGAAATGTAGCTAGTCCAAATGGGGACGTGTTCTAAGTGTAAAACACATCCTAGGTTCCAGAGAGTTAGTACAAAACAAAGAATATAAAATGTCTCATTAGTGATTCTCTGTGACATTGAGTACAGTGACACCTCTTTGGGTAGTGGGTAAAATAAAATACGTTGTTAAAATTAAATTTGCCGTTCAGGCTCTGCTCTGTGAGCTTGGAATTCTCTCTCTCCTCTCTCTCTCTGCTCCTCCCATGCTTGTGTGATCTCTATCTCTATCTCTCTCAGAATAAATAAACATTTAAAAATAATGAAATAGAAAAAAAAAGAAAAGAAAAGAAAAGAGAAAAGAGAAAAGAAAAGAGAAAAGGAAAGAGAAAAGAAAAGAAAAGAAAAGAAAAGAAAAGAAAGGAAAAGAAAGGAAAGGAAAGGAAAGGAAAGGAAAGGAAAAGAAAAGAAAAGAAAAGAAAAGAAAAGAAAAGAAAAGAAAAGAAAAGAAATTTTGCCAGGGTGCCTGGATGACTCTGTCCGTTGAACATCCACCTCTTTTTTTTTTAATTTTTTTTTAACGTTTATTTATTTTTGAGACAGAGAGAGACAGAGCATGAACAGGGGAGGGTCAGAGAGAGAGGGAGACACAGAATCCAAAACAGGCTCCAGGTTCTGAGCTGGCAGCACAGAGCCCAACGCGGGGCTCGAACCCCAGACTGTGAGATCATGGCCTGAGCCGAAGTCGGATGCTTAACCAACTGAGCCACCCAGGCGCCCGAACATCCATGTCTTGATTTCGGCTCAGGTCATGATCTCACGGTTTGTGAGAGGGAGTCCTGTGTTGGGCTCTCTGCTGACAGCGGGGAGCTTGCTTGGGATTCTCTCTCCCTCTCTCTCTGTTCCTCTCCCACGGGCACTCGCGCTCTCTCTCTCTAAATAAAAACTTAAAAAAACGAAAATTTAATTAAGAAAAGAAAATTAATTTTGCCCGTTTCCTTTTCTTTCAATGTAGCTACTCGAAAACTTAAAATTACATGCATGGCTCACATTTGCACACTGCATCATATTTCACTGGACAACGTTGCCTCAGACATTCCAGTCATTTTTTTTAGCAGCTATCTAATCCTGAGTTAATTGTCTTCCCACTATTTGCCCTAGTTTTGCATGATAGTTTTTAGGGTTCCCAAAATACCAAATGAATAATAAAAACACATTTCCTGGTTCCATATTCCTAAAAGCAGCAGCAGAATAGAACAAGACATACACTAGATCTGAGGTCTTTCTGACAACAGAGAGTCTACAGTTTATTCCAGTCAGACTGCAACACCAAATGCAGTTTCAAGGTAACAGCCTCGCTCCTGGGGAGGAAAGAACCAATGCCAAGGCCAAGTGGGAAGGTAAATGAGCCACACACACAGACAGACACACACAGGTAGGCATGCACACGCACATGTGTGCACACACCCCGCATTCCAAACCCAGCATGAATACTTCTAAAACACAGACCTAAATTTCTTCAAATTTTTCATGACTTCCCTTCTAGAATTTCTTTAGCCCTTGACTGGTTTTAGAGACAAAGCCATAAGACATCTTCCTTAAGTGTAAGTCACCTAAATCATGTAGCCCATGCCACATCCTTTCTGGTGGTTCAGCATTACCAACTGTGTGTGTGTGTGCCTGTGCGTGTGGAAATTAACAATGAACAGTGAGATTTCTTTTCAAACCTCCCTTCAGTTGCCATAGACTGTACTTCAGTTGCATTTGGGGCTGTGTGGGGTCCTTGTTCCTTGCCCCAGGTCCAAACCATTGGGAGAAGCTGACCTATTGGGATATGGAACCATCTACTCTTGTCACACACATACACAGACACCTGCAGCCAGAAAACTCTTCTCGGAAAGTCCTGAACTCCACTTTAGACATTCTGCAGACATGATACAGAGACAGACCTTGCCAAGCTCCACAACTTTAGGGAGAAGCACCGCATTCGGTTTTTCTTCTAACACCTTGGGTTACCCTTACCTTGACTTGCTCATTTGAGGTTACAGCACAGAAAACAATCTCTGTGAATCCTTGGGATGGGAACATACGGAAACAGATACCACCGATGACACGGCCATCTTTAATTAGGGCAAGGGTTTTGTGTTTCCTGAAAGAATAAGATTATGGCAAAGTTTTACCTATTTTGGTTATATAAAAATACTTTTTTTTATTTATAAGGGGTGTGCCTTATATTCATAAGGGGTGTGCCTTATGAACCAACCAGGATAGGAGGGGAGTGGTTTTCTGGAGTTTCTATGGCTGCTTCCTTTATCTAACCACTATCTTGGCAGAACATTCTTTTATTTTATTTTATTTATTTTATTACTTTTTTATTTATAAGGGGTGTGCCTTTTATTCATAAGGGGTGTGCCTTATGAACCAACCAGGATAGGAGGGGAGTGGTTTTCTGGAGTTTCTATGGCTGCTTCCTTTATCTAACCACTATCTTGGCAGAACATTCTTTTATTTTTATTTTCATTTTTATTTAATACAGAATGTTTCAAGAATCTGCATGTCATCCTAGCTCAGGGGCCATGCTAATCTTCTCTGTATCGTTCCAATTTTAGTGTATGAGCTGCTGAAGCCAGCACAGAACATTCTCAATGTGGACTCTAGAGTAAGCTTGCCTGCACAAGACTTCATTCATCCAAAAAAAAATGTCAGCCACCTACGAAGGGCCTGAGGTTTACAAATAAAGGACAAAGTATGTGTGGAGGTGCTCACCGGGACTGGAATGGTGCTACACTCAATGCCAAGGGTCCCAAATTGAGGGTTCAGAGGGAAGGCACAGTTGTGGACAAATGTGGCACATGTTTCTGAAGAGTTTACTCTCACTCAAAAATATTACAGAAACATGATGGAAGAGAATACAAATCCACATGTACAGTTCGTCAAAACCTGCACTGTAGCGTCTCTTCAGAACTTCCAAAATGTCACACTGAATGGTCACATGCAGGGATCACAGTCCACATAGGCTGTGGGGCTATATGCGTTAAAATACATTCAATTAGAGACCTTTAGGTTTTCTGTTGTTGGGGTTTTACTTAAAGCAATGGATTTTCAAATGTACCTGTCTGATAGCTCAGGAATCTTCCCATAGTTAAGACCCAGCAACAGTGGTACCTGTTAAGATACCAAAATCAAGCATGTTTTTGGCTATGAAAAAAGTGGGACCCTTCTTGGTGTTAATACTTCACTACTGTAATGAATGAAGCACAGGATAGTCACCAGCCACTCAAAGTAGAAACCTTCGTTATTATTAACAAAAAAATGTATGAATTGTTGAACAAATAATCTTACTGCTTTTAAGCATGGCACTTAGCCTGATAGAGCTCTGTATTCCCTGGCACGACAAGAGGCAGCTGGATTCAGTGACCCTGGCTGACTTCTAGTATCTGAGTGGTTCCTCCTTCATTTAAAAAGGAAATAAGAAAGAAAGAAGAGCCAGGCAGTCGAGCACCACTTACGGGTCAAAGACAAGCCGTGTGATATACTCTTTGGGCATCCGGGGCAGCTGGTGGGAGAACACATTCTGGAGACCGACTAGCCACATCAGAATCTTCTTGTTGGGTTTCTGGTTCAGGGAATTGCCGACCACGTGAAATTCAATCACACCCCTGCGCTCCTCCAGCCTCGCTGCCTCATCCCTGGCTGAATGTGCTGACAGTAAATTGGTCTGCAATGTGGGAGACAAGAGAAATCAGGCAGAGCTCTTCTCTTAAGACAATGGAGATGGGATCTCAATGTTTCTCTTACTTGTTCTAATAAGATGCTCATTTGTGGATTTTCAGGGACCCAAACAACATATACAAGTTACGAAAACAAAACAGAAAAGGGAGACAAAACGTTTTGAGAGATTACAGTATTATATATGTACATGCATATTTATTGTAGATTAGGAGTCATCAAACCTTCCTGCAAAGGGCCAGATCGTAAATAGAAGGTCTCGGTGGCAACTAGTCAACAACACTGTTGCCACACAGACATACACACACATGAATGGGCGTAGTAGTGTTCCAATAAAACAGTAATTAAAAGCAGAGGGAGAGCAGACCAGATTTGGCCTGTGTGCTACTCTTTGGTCTAGAGGAATCCCATCTGGCTGAACTTTGTAGAACCCTCAGGATGACAGACCCCCCCCCAAATTCTCACTGCAGTCCCGACAGTGGCAGTCACGTTTACAGTGTCAGCACCTCTTTTTGGAAGATAGTTTTCTTTCCAGAGGGTCATCTGTTGACCCACTCCACCACAGCTGGTGGCACAATCCTGTGCTGGCACTTCATGCTCCCCATTCTATTTAATCCACCCAGGGATGTGCAGGTAAATGTTCAACAAAGAGCTCCTGGGGAAGAACAGCCCCAAATGGTAGCACTTGCTCATCCCGTTGGTCTACATCTGGCTGCCCAGGTGACCAGGTTCCACTGTGGTCAACTTCAAGCTAACACTGCGTTTAACAACCAGCTCACAAAATTCCTGAAAATTTAACAACTGCCTTGTGCACACCTATACCAGCCAACTCCAGTTCACTATCAAATCCACCCAACAAATCTGTTAATGTGTGACCACATCCACATGTCACAGCTGAAAAACCGAGCTGAACTAATCTGCGAAGGTACTAACTCCTTGAAAGACAAGTACAGAAAAGGTACTACAGTCTTAGATTCCCAGGACTGGATACATCTAACAAGAAATGAGAAGAATAATCTTACAATGAGATCTTTCTCTTAAAACATTCCTGTTCTCTGAATTATCCTCAATACTATCAAACAAATATCTAAGGACACATGACAAATTAAAAATGGATGGAGCAGAGCCACGTTAAAAAAATTTTACAAGATATTGTATAAGATAATCTCCAAGACATCTCTTCATTTCCTGGAAGCTGTCACAAATGTCTTAAACTGCCCTGCCCGTGGATGCAATGTAATGGGATAACAGCAAAATTTTTACCAAAAATGCTTTACTTGAATCGAATCATGAATAAATAGACAAATCCAAAAGGGGTCATTATGGAAAACTAGGGAGCAGGATTCTTCAAAATGGAACTGCCATTTAAAAAAAACAAAAAACGGACTGGGGAACTGTTCTAGATTAAAAGAGACTAAAGAGATGAAGAGAAAGAACTAAATGCCATTCATGATCCCTGGCTGATCCTTGAACAACAGCAACAAATGTTATAAAGGACATAATATGGTTATATGGGGAATTCAGATATGGGCTCTCTATACATTAGGCCAAGGGTCAGACTGTCTTATAAAGGGGCCAGGTAACAAGTAGCTTAGGCTTTGTAGGTCCTACACCAGCTGTCTTAATTATTCAAATCTGCTCTTGTAGTGCAAGGCAGACATAGACAACATGTTTAAATTATACTTTATTTACAAAAACAGCCAGTGGGCTAGATTTGGCCTGTAGGCTGTAGTTTGCCAATCCATATATTAAAAAATGTTTTGACCTGGCTAAATTTTCTGAGTGGTAGCTACACTGTGGTAATGTAAAGGAATAGTCTTTATCTTAAGAAATACAGGTAAAAATAGGGGTGAAATGTTGTGACACCTATATTTAATTCTGAAATGGTTCCAAATGGTTCACAGGAGAGAGAGACAGAGGAAATGCAAATGTGGCATGTCAACAATTGGTGAATCTAAATAAAGAAACTAGGGGGGGCGGGGGGGGGGGGGGGCACCTGAGTGGCTCACTTGGTTAACTCTTGATTTTGGCTCAAGTCATGGTCTCACAGTTCGTGAGTTTGAGCCCTGCATTGGACTCTGCTCTGACAGCACGGAGCCTGCTTGGGATTCTCGCTCTGCCTCTCCCCTCTCGTGTTCTCTTTCTCTGTCTCTCAAATAAATAAACTTAATTAAAAAAAATTCAATTGGAAAAAACTATGAATCTCCATCACGAAATTTTTATAACATTTGTCAGGATTTAAATTTTTCAAGTTAAAGAGCTGAGGGAGGTGGGAACACCTTCAGCTGTGTGAGATTATTAGCATATTTCTCTGTGGTGTGATATCCACCCAGGGGCACCACCTCTCCACCAGCTTTTCTTGCCCTCCACACCTTGACCACCTGGTTGAATGTAAACCAGGGTAGCATAACATGCTATCTCTCAGTGATACCACCCCCACCTGCAACAGTTGGAGACAGAAAAGGGCTACCAGCTGGCTGCTCTGGTTTACCCTTGCTGACCTCTGGTCCAAGCATTGCTGCAGGGTCCGTGATGGTAGACATAACCTCGTCAATTAATTCCATTGGAATATCCCCCATAACCCGGGGTTTCTTGGCCTCCTCCAAGGCATGAGAGTCATTCATTTTCCTCTTTTCTCCTGTGATGATCAAAACAAAAGGGCAAACAATGGGTGATCGTAAATACAAAGCAGATAATACGTGACAACGAATCCAAATAATTTTCTATTAACATTGATGGGCATGGAAGTCAACTCTCCATTTACCCAGGAAGGGGTGGCTGTGGAAGATGGGAAAGAGAAGGGAGGAGGTCCCAATAATCACCAACCACAGATACATTCAGAATATTTTCTACTTTCTATGATAATTTTTTAACTTGCTATATGAGTTATGTGTTCATTTGCAAATGCAAGGGGTGATTTCAGTTATCACTGGTTATTAATCTCTAAATTTAGTCCCTTTGTGGCCAAAGAACATGGTTCATATGATAACAAAACATCAAAAATTTCTGAAACTTACTTTAGAACCTAAAATATGACCAATTAATTGTAAATGTGTATTGTCTTCTTGAAAGTAATGTGTATTATATGATTTTTAGGAGTAATGATCTCTGTATATCCATTAGAGTAAGCTTACTGATTATGTTTTCAGAGTTTCTGTATCTTTTTTGATAGCTTTGTCCATTTGAACTATGAATTACTCAGAGATGTTGCTTCAAGCCTTCAACTATTGGTTGATTGGGTTGTTTCTCTTTCCAGTTCTGGAAATTTCTTTTATGATGTATGCATGCGTGTATATGTATAGGTACGTGTATATTATGTATGACTATATATATTTGACCTATACTAATGAAATGTTTATTTTGCTAGTGAATTTAATTTTTTCATTATAAAATAACCCTCTTGGGGCACCCAGGTGGCTCAATCAGTTAAGGTTCCGACTCTTGGTTTGGGCTGAGGTCATGATCTCATGGTTTCATGAGTTCAATCCCCACATCAGGCTCCGTGCTGACAGTGTGGAGCCTGCTGGGGATTCTCTCTCTCCCTCCCTCTCTTTCTGCCCCTCCCCGACTTGTGCTGTCTCTGTCTCTCTCAAAACAAATAAACTTTAAATAAATAAATGAATCCCTCTTTATCTCTCACAATACTTTTTTGCCATAAAATGATACCCCACAAAGTGAGTAGGGCCATTCTCGACATGTCACATGCTGGGAAAAGCCAGGCAAAGGCAAAGAGAACTTTTTCCCACTTTCTTCCTTAGATTACATGGTGGCTTGTTTGTCCTTTCTACTATCATGGTTGGTTTTTCCTCTTTTTTTCCCCCTGTCATAAAATGTCATAAATTTATTTTTACAATAAGTTTAAAATTTGTTTAGATGTTCAAATCTAATTATTCCTCACTTGTGAATCCCACTAGGCACATTTCCACACATCTTTAGTTAAAGGAGCAGAACAATGTAACGTATCTTGTCTATATGAGATGCTTCCATAAACATTATACCACTTATTAAATGGCTTTTGTTGAGTTCTTGTTATTATAACTCTTTTTTAGTTGTAAATGAGAATATTTTCAGTCATTTGACCAACATGCCTCCAAATTCTATGATTCCCCAAAAAGTAATGCTTTGAACTATTTATTTTGTAGCCAAGGTTTATAATAACATGCCCCAAACTTGATAAATTGCTGTTAGTGTCATTGTAAGAAAGTATCTGAGGCTACATCCAAGCTCACTGGCAAAGAGTTTCTGCATTGATGAGTGGCATCTCCCTTGGAAGTGAGAAAGTAAATGGTGGCACACATGTTAAATATGTGGTACTGCATTTAAAATTCTCTTCTTTCCTCTGGTCTGACACTTCTTTAATGTCAAGATTTGGTCATATCCAAAACGTGTGTGATGTTAAGCCCATGGACAGAAGGACAACCTTCAAAACATTCTGTAACTAGGAAATGCCTTTAGGGTCAAGAGATGGTTTTGCCCACATGGCAGATTACATTAGCAGCCAAATTCTTTACCCTCCAGGTATCCACACTCTTGCCATGTGACTTTGCGGTTCTTCCTACAAAAGAAGTAAGAGTACATTTCTCCACCCCTTGAATCTGAGTTCGACCATGTAATTGGCTTTAGTTGACAAAATAAGGCAGGGGTGATGGTATACCAGTTCTGAGTCCAGGCTTCTAGAAACTGTATTTCTACTTGTTCTCTGGTACTTCTGCCATTGTCAGAAGGACATATTCTGCTCCAAGAAAAGCAGCCCAGTGATCCCAGGAGGAAGATGAGAAATATTTGGAACAGAGATGCTCCAGTTTAAGTGCTCTAGCCCAGAACAGAGCCCCCAGTCAATAGGTAGGCTCACGAGCAAGCCTAGCAAAGACTGACTGAATGAGGTTGGCTGAGATCAACAACCTACCAGGAAACACAGAATGAGTGAGCTACGATAATAAATGATTATGGCTTTAAGACTCTGCATTTTGGGTTGCTTTGTTGTTTAAGACTCTGCATTTGGGTTGCATTTTGTAACTAACCAATTCAGCTCAAAGTGATTTCCAGCCATAAAAATCCTGGACATACACAATCTGTAGCTGGTCTAAATCTACCTTTTGCACTCCTGAGATAACAGGACTTCTATGGCAATCATTGCCCTCTCTTATGCCCCCTTACAAGCTTACCTGGGTTTGCCTCAAGCCCAGAAGAGCCTTTGCAGGAAGGACTGGTGCTCCCTCCATTAGGTTGCTCAAGGGAAGATGAGTTTGAATTATATGAAATGGTCCCAGCTACAGGAGGTGGACTGATAACTAGCCCCAAAAAGAAAAACAGGAATTAGGTGACTCCTTTCTTAAGCAATAAGGAACCACGTGCACATGCAACCATCCCATTCCTGCCCAACACCACAACAAAATCATCTTTAAAATAAAAGCCATGGAGGGACACCTGGCTGGCTTGGTCGATGGAGCATGTGACTCTTGATCTTGGGGTCATAAGTTCGAGCCCCACGTTGGGTGTAGAGATTACTTCAAAATAAAATCTTTTAAAAATGAATGAATTAATTAATTAAAATAAAATAACAGCCATGGGGCCAAAATGAACATGATAATAATAAATGGATCATTAAATAAATAAATAAGTGGGGAGAAGGTAAAGGCCTTCCTTATAGGAGAATACCAATAAATAAAAAGGAAGGAATCATGGACGTTAGGGGGTAAAAAAAACACTTGACAGCCAGCATGTAATAATTGATTCAAGGAAGAATCATCTGTGCAGGCTAAACCTTGGGAGTATAATTTTGATGAAGACAGGCTAGTTTCAAAGTATCTCTCTACAAAAATACTTCTTTATTGCAAAAGGAAAGATGGTTAACACTGCAGTGGAGAAACCATGTAAACACTATCATAACCAAGTGATCAAGCTTATACCAACAATGAGGGAGGCCAACATCATGTGCCTCCTGAGGTCAGACAAAAATTGCTATAAACCACAGGATTGTGATTAGAGGCAAAAATGGAAAATAGCCTATAGGTTAGGTAATAATATTGCATCAAGCTTAAATTCCTTACTTTGATAACTGTACTGCTGTTAAGTAAGAGAATGTCCTTGTTCTTGGGAGATATTCACTGCGCTCTGTAAAGGGGTATGAGGTTTGCAACTTTCAAATAGTTTAGAAAAAAAAAAAAAGAAGGGAGGATGATAAACCAAGTATGGCAAAATGTTAACAAGTGGTGAATCTGGGCGAAGGATATAGAATATACCAGATTTCTTTGTCCTATTGTTATAACTTTTCTGTAAGTTTGAGAATATTTACAAATTAAAAAAACATCTTTTCTTTTCTTTTCTTTTCTTTTATAAAAGCCATTGTCAGAAATAGGATATTGCTTTGCCAGTGTGCTGCTGATTGGTAGCTAGTGTGGTGAGAGCAGATGAAGAATACAGACATTTTCAGTGGCACTGGTCACGTACAGGACAGAGTATAGCAGTAAAGCCAGATGCCCAGAGAGAACGTTCAACTAAGTTTCAATGCAGCCACAGTTCGGTCCCCAGAGGACGTTCTGAACAGCCAGGAAAGTGATGGAGTAAGTTTACAGAGAGACACCATTCCACAGCACTGAGAATATACCAAAGTGCCCGGCCATATATATATGTGTGTGTATATATATATACACACATACATATGGCTTTCCTTCCAGGAAACAGGCCTTCTGAATCTCAAAGTGCACTGGAGTGATTGCACACAAAGGGGAAGCTCTGGTTATTCTGAAGACATTTGAGTATCTTGCAAAACTTCAGAGCCATCATTACGAATGTCATTTATCACAGCTGCATAGATGTGCAGACATGCCAATTAAGTAGATGATTACACTCTTCTTTCCCCCCAGAGAACACACTGCAATTACAGTTAAAAAAAAAAAAAAGGAGAAGGCAGCCTGCTTCTGACAGCTTTGGGTAACACTAAAGAAGACAATGCAGTTCAACTGGGTTACAACCTCAGCCACACAAATAAATGTGGAACTCCCCGAGAGTCAGACACAACCTCTGCCTTCTCCATCCTGTGCTAAGACATAAAATGCGCTAGAGGCTGAACACACCAGGGAGGCATTCCGGGAGGGCAAGGATTAAGGGGAGTTTTCACAAAGAGGAATCCTCTCTGGAAGACCCTCCAGCAAAGAACTCAGCTGATCCTGCTGAATTGCTTTGGTGTCCTCCTGCCTGAAGGAGGAAACTGCTCTTCACTCACTCCTCCCACAAGCGTCTATCTGCCGGCACATTCACAGCACATGCTAGAAAGCCTGGCTCGAGGTCTGGCTGGCTCCTCATGGGGTGTAGTAGTTGAGGAATTTCACAGACTGGGCATGAAACCCAATTCCATCACTTAGGAGCTCTGGTTGTGGGCAACTTGGTGCTCCTCTCTGAGCTTCTATTTCTCATCTATATAAAGGGGATAATAATACCAACTTCTCTGGGCTTGAGCTAATTCACTATGAAGCAGACTTCACAGGCAAGGACTTAATGGAAGTCTGTTATTATTATTGTGGCAAACAGCCTCTGACCACCACACTCACTGGAGACAGAAGACTTACAGAAAAAAAGTGGGCTTAGGACAGCACGAGGTAAGTGCTGCGTGACACAGCGGTTCTCAAATACGGCTGCACATCAGAATCACCTGGGGAGCTTTTAAAATTCTCAATGTCCAGGCTAGACCAATTACATCACTCTCTCGGGAGAAGCCTCAGAAATCAATATTATTTTCAATCACAAGTGAGGCCACCACACAGCCAAGCTAGAGAACCAAAGATAAGATATATTCAAGGTTCTGTGAAAGTTTGGAAGAAAAGAGATGCAGTCCTTGCTGGAAGGCATGGGAGGAGCAAGGAGAGGGTTTGTGGGAGAGATGTTATTTGAAAACCAGATGAGATAAAGACAAAGTGAACAGCACAGGGACAGAGAGAGCAATACAGAGGACATGCCCAATCACTACAGAGGATATGTCCGTAAATGCTAGAAACTGGGGTCTCTAAAAACAAGAATTCAAACAAAAAGGATTTGATCCAAACCAAAATACCTCATTCCCTAAGTACTCTGCTTTGTAGGGATTTAATTATATTTACATCCAAACTTGGGCGCTAGATAAGAAAAACATTATTAATCACCTTCTCAAATGTATTATGCTGAATGAAAGAAGTCAGACTCAAAAAATGGTGTACCATATGATTCCATTCATATGACATTCTAGAAAAAGCAAACTCCAGGAACAAAAAACAAATCAGTGGTTGCCAAGACTGGTGGTGGGGCAATGAACGAACTACAGAGGGTTGCAAGGGAATTTTCCGGGGTGAAGCAACTATTCTGTATTTTAATGGTACTGGTGGTTATTTAACTGCATGTGTTTATCAAAATTCACAGAACCATACACTAAAGAAGGTGACTTTTACCGTTTGCAAAAAAGATTTTTTTTTGCTAGAGGCAAAAATACTATACACTGAGCTAGATGTACTAAAAACTCTAATATGGAAATTCTGCATTCTGCTTTCTCCACGGCCACATAGGAATGACTGCTTTGGCATCTCTTGCCAAACTTCTCTGAGTCTTCCTAGCGTCAAAGGCAGCAGTTCAGAGCCTCTCTCTGGGATCAGTGGGACTCTAGAAGTCACATGCCTTCTTCCGTCACAAAATACTAGCTGCTGCCACCCAAAGCAACGGCAAAGATGCTCTGGCCCCACTAGGAAGTACTTCACGACCTGAGACTCAAGATGGCTCTCCTCCACTCACCACCCTACCTTTATCCATGACAGTAACTTGATGCACAAAACTGACATCACAGATTCAGAAACCAGACCAAGGCTTGATTCCTGGGCATATCTGGCCACTACTGACCAAGACTTTAAGTGTCTTTTTAAAAAGCCGGCATTTGACTACAGAGCTGAGCTGTACGGCATTTTACACCTCCTAATATGCAAGCTAAGCAAACTCAATAGCACAAGGAGGGGTTGTTTTAACTGATTTGCACCTGCTCTCTTCATTAACCGAGATGCACATGTAAGATTTGCCAAGGTGTTACTTTTTGGCCGGCTCTGTTCTTCGATTTTTTGACAAAAAAAAACCACAAATAAATGCAGAGTGAGCTGTGACTAACACATTCTGGTTGTTCTCTGATTTATGCAAAAAGAAATTTACCTGTTTGGATTCCTAGCTGGCTGGTTCTAGAAGAGGCTGAGAGAAAATCCTGATCCCAGATAGGAGAGTTTTGACTATAAACTTCTTCTTCTAACATGGATAGAAACCTAGACACAAGAGTGAAAGCAATAATAAGATCAAAATATATTACTAATATATTACTAGAAGGATGAAAACCCTAACCATTTATGGCAAGCACCCCAACATCAGCCTCTCACCTTCAACTCAGAAATACGATCGCGAATTACGACTCAAATGATGATCTGTGGGTGGGCCTGGTATATTCAAATAAAGAAATGCATTTCTACAAATTTATTCTCTTTTGATTCTGCACAGATTGACATAACATAGAATGCACAGAGCATACATCAGTAGGAATGCATTCCACTGAGCATTCCTCAGTGAGCCCCAGAGCAAGATTTCCACCATCTATGTAGCTGTCATTGTTCAACGCAAAACTAATATTTATCGAACGCTTGCCATGTGCCTGCACTGTTCTATGAACTTCTTATTGAATCCTCATACCAACCCAGTGAGTTACATATTTTATTTTTATTATCACACACATACGCTTACTACATGACAGACATTGTTCTACGTGGTTGATGTATTATTAACTCAGGTGCTCTCCTTACAAACCTATGCAATGGAACCCATAATTATACTCATTTTGCAGAAGAAAAACTTCAAGCAAAGAGATTAAATAACTGGTACAAAGTTCCACAACTAATAAACTGCAGGGCTAGGATTAGAATAAATGATTGAGGGGCACCTTGCTGGCTCAGTCAGAAGAGCATATGACTCTTGATCCAGGGGTTGGGAGGTCAAACCCCACGTTAGGCACAGAGATTACTTAACAAAAATAAATAGCTAATTAAAAAAAAAATTTTTTTTAAAAAGAACCAGGGTGCCTAGGTGGTCCAGTCAGTTAAGTATCTGACTTCAGCTCAGGTCATGCTCTTGTGGTTCATGAGTTCAAGCCCCACGTTGGGCTCTGACAATGTGCTGACAGCTTGGAGCCTGAAGCCCCCTTCGGATTCTGTGTCTCCCTCTCTCTCTGCCCCTCCCCTGCTCGCACTCTGTCTCTCTCTTTCTCAAAAATAAACAAACATTTTTTAAAAAGAACCAGTGACTACTATGTTATACTTCCAGTCATATTATAAACCAAATGGATGAGACCTTGTTAGAAATACGGATAACCAAGCCCTACCTGGGCTTACTGAATTGAAGTCCATGAGAACAGGCCTGGGTAACCAAATTTTGATAAGTACCTTAGACTTCTGTACACCAAAGTTGAAGAACTATGATTTAACTACACACACAGATCTATACATCTGGTACTGAAGTACCTTCCTACAAGCCTCTTCTTGAGGCACATTAATTCTAGCGGAAGGATACAGAAAAGAGACTAAGAGCCTGAGCTCTAGAATCCATTTGCCAAGTTCAACACTTAATTTCTGTGACCCCTGGGACACATTCTTAATTTCCTCTTCCTCAGCTTCCTCTTCCATAAAACAGAAATATCAACAGTAATTCCTGTGCAGGGTAGTCATGAGGGATACGCTGAGGTGCAGGCACGAAATGGTGCCTGACCCCTAGTAAATGCTCCACTCATTCGTTCAACAAACACTGACCGAGTGTCTACCCAGCGCCAGATACTGTGCCAGATGCTGTTAGGACAGAGTGAACAGAACCACCACCTTGCCCTCCCGAAGTTCACAAAGCAATCATGTAACAAAGGTTGAATATGAACAGTCCGCTCTCCTGTCTCTGAAATTCTGAAATCCACAAGTTCTTTAAAAAAAGATCTTCCAGGGGTGCCAGGGTGGCCCAGTCGGCTAAGCCTCTGACTTCAGCTCAGGTCATGATTTCACAGTTCGTGAGTTGTTGCCCCCGCATTTGTCTCTGTACTGAGCTTCAGATCCTCTCTCTCCCTCTCTCTCTGCCCCTCCCCTGCTCACTCTCACTCTCAAAAATAAATAAGTAAACATTAAAAAAAAAAAAAAAAAAAAAAAAGATCTTCCATAACCCATCTGGCAACAATCTGACCCGAACAAACATAAAACTGTTTATAATTTTTATAATTATAAATGGATTTGATTTAGGGGGATTGCCTGCATCCCTAGAACCATGATATATAGTATGCGTTATTTTTAATTTTTTTTTAATTTATTTTTGAGAGGGAGAGGGGCGGGGAAGGGTTACAGGGGGTTGGGGACACAGAATCCGAAGCAGGCTCCAGGCTCTGAGCTGTCAGCACAGAGCCTGAAGGGGGGGCTCAAACTCACGAACGATGAGATCATGACCTGAGCCGAAGTTGGACACTTAACTGAATGAGTCACCCAGGTGCCCTAATAATATATGTGTTATATATTACCTTTACAAAATATTGTAAATTTGAACTGTGAAACATTAGTATCAAGGTTTTGGATAACTGATCAAGGATCTATATCATCCTCCTCATCACCATCACTAAAAGTACCACTATTCTCATTTATCAATGACTGCAAAATTCTAAATGGTTTCAGGGATGGGAGAAGCTTGTTTTGCATAAGTGAAAACAGATGGGGAAAGGTCCTAAGGGGTCTTTTTACTTGCTGCTCGGGTTAAATCTCAGATTTAAAAACAAACCACTTGAATGAACACCTACCTGCACTCGATAGTTTAATTCATGGTTTCTAGAAACTGCATGAGTCACTTCTACTTCCTAAGCAAGCCACCATTATCTTACGTTTTAAAACATTTTAGTGTGTTTCTTACCAATTATGGAAAGGCTGACAGCAACACATTCTGAGATCATTTTGATCTTGCTGATGAGAAAGAAGGTGCTTGAGGTCTTTTCCTCTTTTCCTACCTTACACAGCCCTCAAGATTTTCCCAACTGCCCTTCATCACAGAAGTAAATTTCCTTTCCTTTTCTAGGCTCTTTCTCTATCAGTAATTACATGGTCAGAACACTCTTCACAAAGCCCTCCAAAGACTCATCAAGGAATAATGCCATTAATAATTTAGGAAAAATAATTTTATATGCACATGTATGTGTGTTTTATGTATATACGTAAATACATTTATTTCATTGTAATAAAGAACAGCCTTATGAAATGTCATGATAAAGTGCTTGCTTTATGTATATATATAAACACACACACACACACAATATAAAATTGTATATAGAATAAAAGAACACACTACATGGAGAAATAGAGAAATACCTAAAAACACTAAAAGTAGTTCGGAATGGTAGGGCTATGGGGGAGCCATTTGCTTCTTTGTTCTCTCTTAATCAAATTTTCGTATTTTCATCAGCAGGTGCATTTATCACTTGTAGAATGAAATACAGACACTAAACATTTTTTAAACAACCCTGTAAGTAGGTGGGTGGGAGGAGAGGCACGAGTTAAAGCCAAGTGGAAGAAAGGGCACATAGGAGGAGGACAACAACAAGGACGTAAGCCCCGCAAGTATATGTGAGAGCCACAGCCACCCTGCACAATGGCATGAAGCCAGTCACAGCTCTCAGTCTGAGACAGTGCCCAGGACCCACACAGCACCTCAAGCTTCAATATATATGATTCAGCTGCCAAGGCTATGGGGATAAATCCCTATTGGGCCCAATGTTGTTATATTCAATGACAAGGGATTTCAAAGGAGAAGTGGGTGGTAGTTTTACCCTACCATTAGTAATAGAGAAGGAAAAAAAAAAAAAAAAAAGCAGCACTGATTTTTTAACTCAGTAGCAGAAGCACGCCAGAACTATGGGATGAAGGAACATAACACGTTATAATTAGCAAATATCTCCCAAGAAGCAAGATGACTTTGCTATGGGGGAAAAATTGTTACTATGTTAGGTAATTAAAATTTCTCTTTAAGTACCACAAAAGGTGGGGTAGGGGGAGGGTCCTCTTTGTTCCTTGGCTTGGAGACAGAGAATGACAACTGTAATATGAAAGTGTAAAATGCTGCTTATGTGGCAAATGTAATAGAGAAATAAGAAAATCGCTTTAAATCCCTAAGGAAAGCTAAAAGGCAGCCACCGAATACACGAGTGTGCCCAGAGATCATAAGCCATTTAGGGGTAAACACCCAAACTCCAATTTCAGTGGTGCTGAACCTTCTTTCCCGGAGAACGCCAAAGTGTTCATGTCATGCCTGTCTTAGGTACCAGCTGCTTAATAATACATTGAAAATCAGGAAGCTAGGATTTATGTACAAACATTGGGCATTCAGCTAAAGCTCATCAGAATTATCCATGATGCCCTCTACCCACGGCTCAAGATTTGTGTTACACTGCCAAGGAATTTTCAGTCAATTTCTATCAAAAAACTATTTTTGTGGTTGTTTTAGACCTAACTTATTCTTTAAAATTAAAGCTATGTTGGGGCACCTGGGTGGCTCAGTCAGTTGAGCATCTGACTTCAGCTCAGGTCATGATCTCATGGTTTGTGGGTTGGAGCCCTGTGTAGGGCTCTGTGCTGACAGCTCGGAGCCTGGAGCCTGCTTCGGATTCTGTGTCTCCCTCTCTCTCCGCCCCTCCCCCACTCGTGCTCTGTCTCTCACACTCTCTTTCAAAAATAAACATTAAAAAAAATTTTTTTTAATTAAAGCTATCTTTCCTGAGAAACAAACTGGGTAATACAATAATTGTAACTTAATAAAAATCTAGTTTCCCTACTAAAACAGGGTATTATCAGTCTTTGGTTAAAGAATATCTCCTTTCTCCATCTCTTCTCTACATGAGCAGTTCTTAATGGGCGGGGGAAGACAGACTCTATCATACCTAGAAAGTCCTTTCAAATTATACCTTCGACTTCCCCCACACCAAAGCGCTGCTCTGGGCAGAATGATGCCCCAGAATGAACCATCTCCCTCATGTCTTGCTGTCACTGCTCCATGACAAGTTGGCCACTGCATCCTCAGCCCCTCTCATGAGCAGTCAGCCTTTTAGCTTCAACTTTTGGTTCTTAGCACTGAAAATGCACTTCCAATGTCAATGTTACAGCACTGCAACTCCCTATTCCTTTGACACACTTCTTTCATTTGAAAAATACGTAAGTGATTATTTATATGTTGGAAGCTCTGGCAGGTAGAGAAAGCATGGTGCATAGGAGTCAGGCATGTTCTCTAAAAAACTGAGTAGAGGGGCACCCAGGTGGCTCAGTTGGTTAAGCGTCTGACTTCGGCTGAGGTCATGATCTTGCAGTTCGTGGCTTCGAGCCCCACGTCAGGCTCTGTGCTGACAGCTTGCAACCTGCTTCAGATTCTGTGTCTCCCTCCCTCTCTCTCTGCCCTTCCCCTGCTCTCTCTCTCTCTCTCTCTCTCAAAAATAAACATTAACAATTTTTTTTAATAAAGAAAAAGAAACCGAGTAGAGAGGTACAAAGATCATTTTAAAGGAAGCCTCTCTACTCCTTTCCAGCCCACTGTTGGGGTCTAGTTTAGAGTGAGGGGGCAGGCCGACTGTGGCTGAGGCAGGAGTGATTCACCAGGTCTTAGAAAGGGTTAGAGATCTGGGATGGAAAAAAAACCAGCGAACTAAACTTGTCCTGCACCACTTCTGAGTAGATGGAAACTGCTTCTACCACTCTCCCCCATGGTCCCCTAGCTTCCTGGCAGCTTCCCCATCCTGAGACCCAGACACAATGACTCAGGTGGGATGAGCTGGGGCTCAGGGAGCTACGACTGCCAGCAACACAGATTGCAGCTAATAACAGATGCGTTGTGCAATTCCCAAGACGACTCACAAAGGGAGGTGAGAAGGAGAGGGTCCCTTCCGCCTCCTCCCTGGGACGCTTTTGCTATCATTCCTGACCTCGTGGCTGATACAGGCTTTGGAACGTGTGCATCGATCTCAAGCTCCAGGATCAAAGACCTGCAGGAGTGCTCTCTTACTTTGGGAAGTGGGTGAGGATTAGAGTCCGTTTCTCAAGTGGCAGTTTGTCTTTTTCCTGCCTCGCCTGCTCCAGGAGTTGTCGTCTCATAACTGTGAAGACTGAGCGCAGCAGTGTTCTCCCAAACACCTGGGTGGTTTCATACCGAGGTAGACTGTCACAGAACTGGGGCACGTTGCAGTAACACAGCCACCTGTGGTCAGAGGAGACAAGCACCATCAATATCCCTTCAACATCCCAGATGATCTGAAATATCCAAGCATGGTGACTCTCATACCACTAACCACAGGGGAAGAAACTAGGTCAGTATCACTGCCAGCTAATGGAACTTGAAGTCAGATTCGCTCGCCCCGATATAAGCAGTTGGGTCCAGTTCGAGGACAACCATTCTATTCTGCAACATCGCGTGGTGAGTCCTGTAGTCAGACACACCTGGGGTCAAATCCTTGCTTTGCCATTTAACGGGCTGCTTGACTGGGAGAATTTAATTATGTTTTTAAGTCTCCATTTCCTCATCGGTAGAATGGGGACAGCAATAATACCTACTTTGTTGGGTGATCACAAGCATTATATGAGACACCATATGGAAAGTGCACAGTGCAACTTGAGTTTCTGGTACGTAAATGGTAATTTAAATAAAAAGAAGAAATTAAGAAGAGGAAGCTGAAGAAGTCCCATTTGTGAAAGATGAGAATTCCACCATCTAGTTCTCTGAGTAAAATTTAAAATGCCTACACAGCACTCACATACCCCCAAAGCCTTGGTGGGAAGATAAAGATCTTCAAGACTATTCAAAACTCAGTCAAAACACAGGAAGTAATGAGCTCCCACCATCTGTCGCTAAGGTGCATTTTCAATGACTCAGTCTCAAACTTAAAAATGCACTTTGGCATTGCAAAAGCTGGATGTGTGCCCAGGCCCAGAGGGAAACCAGGGGCTTTCTTGAGATCAGACCACAGTTCTGGGGTACACTGGCTGTGTACGGCATACAATGTGGAAAGCTCACTCACCCAAGAGAAGCTAGAGAATGCAAGTTTATTCAACACCAGCCCTCTTTCTTTACGGTCTCCCAGGATGCAAGGTCTCAAATTCCCAGGACCCAGCAACATAAATGTACAGTGGGGGTCAGGGGGTGGCACCAGACCAGGGGTCAGAAGCTTCGTTGCACAGATCTTCATTCCTTGGTAGCAGATCCAAATATCTCTTTCCAGGGCAGGACCTGCTTTCCAAAAATTAACACCCCTCCTCTCTGTGTGCCTTCCTGATCTCCTTTAAAGTGGGAGGGAAGGCTGGCTCTAATGAGCCCAAACTGGTACTGGGAAGCTCCCAATGAACTTTCAAACCCTTAATAAAGAGTGGAATAATAGTGGTTACCTAACTTTTGTTGGTTTTTTTATCTCACTCTGTATGACTTCATACTTCCCCTGTGCGTGGTGGTGATGGCAGTGGTTCATCTTTGGGAAAGAAAACTTTTGTTACTGTTAGTTCATCTGCCTAAATTTAAACCTGACCTTAAAATCCTGCTACCATGTCTTCTCTTCTCTCGGCTTTTCTGTCTTAATTAACACCCAAATGTCACTTTGTTGGTTACAATTCCAAAATGGGCCTCTTACGTGTTGATCTTGTCAAATCACAAACAGTGACCTCGGTAGCAGAAAGGCCAGGAAGCGCATTTATGTTGTGCTTCCTAAGGCACTTCACACAGAACTGTATCACCTTCAAGGCTAGTCTTTGCTGGGTATTAGTCCATGGCCACTTAACGACGACGTTCTAAGATATTCAGGGCTGAAGGGAGGCCAGCCGCCAAGTGGCTAATCACGAAACGACAAATGTTAAGAGTTAAACAGTTTACAGACCTTAATAATCAGAAATTCGGTTTCATGAGACTTAGGCCATCACAAGACTATCAGTAAGACTTAATATTAAAAATATGTCCAATTTTCTGCAATGGAAGACAGATGACCCTCAGAATTTAGACCAGTACTGTCCAAAACAGCAGTTTATACTGATACTGTGCAGATACAGTAGCCATTGGCCACACGCAAGTACTGAACACCTGAAATGTGGCTACGACAACTGAGAAGCTTAATTTGTAATGTCATTTAATCAATTTAAAATTTACTTTTAGTGTGAAATATTTTTCCATGAAATATAACTTTATTGCTTTGGTAGGACTCCACTGAGCTTTAACCATTTTAAATTGAGTGAATGAATTGAGATGTGTCGTAGGTATAGAATACACGTTGGATTTCAAAGACAGCACAAGAGAAGGTAAAAATATATCATTAATAATTTTTCACGTCGATTACACAGTGCAGTAATATTTATACATTAGGTAAAATAAAGCATTACTGAAATTAATGTCCTGTGCCTATTTACTCTTTAAAACGTTAACTACTGGAATATTTTAAATTACATTTGCAGCTCACATTATGTATCTACGGGAGGTGCTGATTTTGAGTCTACAGAGCATTTCCATCTGTGAAGGGGTCACAGATGTCTGAGACTCTACTTAAAAATGATGTTATTTCTGCTACAGCAATGGTAGGTTTTAAATATCACCATAAAATCATGAAGTGTTATAAAGAAGGGCGTAACAGGCCATGCAATCTTCCCAGGGTAGGGGAAGGCAGCACAGACCATTATCGTCTAGTAAAATGTTTCAAGTAATGGACTTCCATCCATTTCTTCTAAGAAGCATTTTGTAGACCATAGTTTATGCTTTTTAGCTTTGTTTTGTTTTTGCTTCCAAGATTAATATTATTTTATAAATCTGTCAAGTGCACAGCATGATAAGACAGAGTCTGAGTCAACGTGTGGTGTTTTAGTGCTGTTTTAACAAATGACATCGTCATCGCGCATAGTGGGATGAAAAGAAGATATGGGAATTTGTGTGCATCTCTGCACACACAATCCTCCAAACACTTAACTGTAAGAAAAGATTTTACCTAAATGACTGGTGTCAGGACCTCTAAGAAGTAATGACAGGGATATGGTCCATTCATTTTTGCATGCCTAATAAGAATGGCATGTGTGTGCAATTTACTGGTAGTTCAAATAACTCTCTCAGATTTTTGACACCATTATGATGCTTTGCAACCACCTTGCTTTCTTCAAAATGTGAACAGAACTATGGAACTTGAACACAGAAGACCACGCCGCCCTACTTACTGGCATGAAAATCCTAAGGTTTGTAGGAATCCTGTGATCTCTCCTAGTGCACCTGAACTAAAGGCTAGGGTCTCCTCTCACCTCATCCACTTTCTCTCCATGCCTCCTGATACTGTCCTAGATGTACATGCCTGATGATGAACGCTCAGTAACACACAACAATGGTTACGTAAAAAAATCAACTTGGTTATATCAAACTTGCTCTGTATTCCTACAAAACATCTCCCCATATGTGAAATTTGAGAAACACAACAAATGAACATAAGGGAAGGGAAGGAAAAATAAGATAAAACTGAGAGGGAGGCAAACCATAAGAGACTCTAAATGATAGAGAACAAACGGGAGGGAGGTGGGTGGGAAGGATGGGCTAAATGAGTGATGGGCATTAAGGACAGCACTTGTTGGGGTGAGCACTGGGTGTTATATGTAAGTGTTGAACCACTGGGGTCTATTCCTGAAGGCAAGACTACACTATATGTTAACTTACTTAAATTTAAATTAAAAAAAAAAAAAAAATCTCCCCAATATGGGATGACCGTTATCAACTTTCAGACAGTCTGCACAACTTAGCATCTAAGACTAAATATTTGCCACTTCCAACAGCAGATTCTATTTGTCAGATGTATTTTAAGAAGTCACATTTCTCTGACACTTTATTTTCAGGTTATTTCTTCATGAAACCATATTAGTGCACCATCATGAAATTCAGGGGACTTCAAAATACTTGTTCAGAGTTTTGTTTTGTTTTTTTTCCCTAAAACCACAGTGATTTCTGGGGGATATATATTGCTATTATTAAGTATATGTTAATATTACTGTGTCATATTTTCAATATATAAAAGTTTTCTTTCAGGAAGTTTCCTTTCATTTTCTTTCATTTTCAGGATCCAGTCTCTTCCACAGAGAATCCTGTATCACCCCACCTCCGTGCTGACGTACAAGCTCCAAGAAGTGTTCAACCGCTTTGCTCTGATTGCTACAAATGCTGTAAATTATATGTGGAACCAGCATGACAGGTCCTGAGGCTCACTTACACATCAAGATAAAGCCTGGTGGTACCTGCAGACTGTAATATTACCCATTTTCGAGAAGATTATATATCAAGGAGACACCATGCTGTAGTGGCGTGTGGTTTATTAAAATCCTAAGTGGTCATGACAGTGAGGTTTTACTCTGAAACAATTACTGATTCTCATAATTTTCACAGGTTGTTTCTCTCTACTTCCCTTTCTTCATCAACATGGTGTGACAGTGGGCAAGCAGGGGAGGTGAGTGTTGTCTACCTTCGTTTCCTTATTTGTTATTAACAGAGGCTCTTGGTCTACATTCCACCTAGAAATCAGCAGGTTTCAGAACTCATCAGGGTGTATTCATTCCAGACTCTCAGCAGGTTTCTTTTCACCATTGTCAGACTCCACTCTTCTGCCTTCAGCCCTTGGCTCAGGATACTGGGCTGGAAAGGAATCTGCGGCTATCTTTCTATTCCCTATGATGCTGGCTTCTTAAGTCGTATTCAAATAACTATCCTTCTATTCCCTATGATGTTGGCTTCTTAAGTCGTATTCAAATAACGACACTCTCATTAAGTTGTACGTGCTCTAGCTTGAGTCCCACGCTGGCAGTGGCTGAGTTTTAGAAAATAACGTGTGTGGGAGGAAAATGATGACTAGGCATCTCCCCAGTGCCTGTTCTGTGTGCCAGACGCTACACACAACACTCAGTACTCATGAGGCTCGGACAGAGGAAGAAACTGAAGGTCAAGGAGGTGAAGTGACTGGTTTAAAGCACACAGAATTAGCGAGAAATGGAGCTAGGATTCATACCCACTGTTCATTTCAAAGCTCCATCTCTAACTTTACTACTCCTTAAGTATTTGTAAGTGCCACCCATTTCCGGGTAATTTCCAAGTGCTATATAGTATCTTTACAGTTTTCTAAAATACACTAATATCTCCATGCTGCTTCACATTTAATTCTTCTTGATGAAACATTTTTTCCTCTGTTAGTAGTGGTAAATACTTTCAGGGGTCTGCCTTTGGCAAATATTCAGCTTTCCAATCGTTGACAGGCAGGTTTAAGACAAAGATAGATAAGATAGGTGATAGACAGACAGACAGATAGATAGATAGATAGATTTTTTAAAGTAATCTTTATACCCAACATGGGACTCAAACTCATAAACCCAAGATCAACAGTCACATGCTCTACTGACTGAGCCAGTCAGGTGTCCCTATATTTTTGATAGATGTGTTTTCTCAACTCTTATTATAAATGACAGTTAAGACACTATAGGACCTATTGTTCATGCAAAATTCTGAAATGAAGGTATAGAAATAAAGACATAATTTTAAAAAAATTGATGCTAGGCACCTAGGTGGCTCAGTTGGTTAGGCATCTGACTTTGGCTCAGATCATGATCTCACGGTTCATGAGCTCGGACCCCGTGTTGGGTGAGCTTGAGACCCACTTCAGGTGAACCTCGCTTCTCTCTCTCTGACCCTCATGGGATTCTCTCTCCTTCTCTCTCTGCCCCTCCTCGCTCACTTGTGCCCTCTCTCAAAAAAAAAAAAAAAAAAAATTGGTGTTGAAGATATCTGTAATTCTCATAAAAGTCAATTAGAGGAAATACTTTATAACTCAAATTATATCTATTTTAAAAGAAGGGAGGACAGAGAAAAGGGGATATTACTCATGAATATCAGGTCAATGATCTGAGAGGAAAGCTTATCTCATTCCTACATGTCATCTGCTATTATAGAAAATAATCTAGGTAGAAGTGCTCTTTGCACTATCAAAAAACATTGCCTACTCTAAGTCAGGAATACCTCTTGAACCAGGCTTGATGTGTCTATAAAATATAAGAGGGAGTCAGGAGCCTCAGTAGGTAGAGCATACGACTCACCATCTCTAGGTCATGAGTTCGAGTCCCATGTTGGGTACAGAGATTACTTAAATAAATAAATAAACTATAAACAGGGGAAAGTACAAAAAGGTAAATAAAATGGATAATTCAAGTCACTCTCTTACTTAAATGAAAATAAATGTAGTCATCCTGTTTTGTGTGGCCCATGTTTAAGATTTTTTTTAAGTTAATTCTATTATTCTGCAATTCATAAACAATAAAAACAAATTCCCACATTAAGGAGAAAATGTGCAATCCAGGAACATTTGCACAGTCTGATGTCAACCAACAGGGAAACGGATGGGTTAATTATAGTACATCAACCCAACAGACTATAGTGTAACCAGTAAAATATTTGATATGATGTTAAGTAGGGAGACATAAAGGATGCAAATTCTATATATTTTTTCATTCTAACTAATATAAAATATTATTTAAAGGGCAAAGACTGGAAGACAACTTGTATAATGATATTAGTTCCATCATGGTTCTGGGACTAGGGTGATCATTCCTTCTTTATAAAAATTCTTTACCACTATTATACTCACGGTCATTGTTCTTTTGTTTTGTTTTTTTAAATGATTGAGGTTTCTATATAATAATTACAGAGTCACAGTATGGTTATCTAGATCACTGATGTTCAATAGAAATATAATGCAAGCCACATAACTGATTTAAAATTTTCCAGCAATCTGATTGAAAAGGTAAAAATAAACAGATGAAATTAACTTTAAAATATCTTCTTTAATCGAATATATCCAAAATATTATCATTTCAACATGTAATCAGTACTCATGAGGGGCGTTTGGGTGGCTCAGTCAGTTAAGCTTCGGACTCCTGATGTCAGCGCAGGTCGTGAGCTCACGGTTTGTGGATTAGAGCCCCACACTGGGCTCTGCACTGTGGGCACAAGTCTGTTTGGAATTCTCTCTCTCCCTCTCTGCCCCTCCCCCGTGCACTCTCTCCTTCTGTCTCTCTCTCTCAAAATAAATGTAGTTTAAAAAAAAGTTCTCATGAAATAGTTTACATTTTTTTTAATTTCCTATTTTTTGTTTGTATAATCTTAGAAATCTCAATGCTAGCCATATTTCAAGTGCTCAGTAGCTCCATGTAGCCATCAACTATCATACTGGATAGTATAGGACTAGGTGGTTTGGATCTCTCACCCCCCAAAATATCGTGATATTAATAAAAAGCTACATTCTAGAAACATTCTCTCTGAATTGACGGATTACCACAATAACTGGGCAACCCTCGGCTCACAGACACAGGCAGCAATTATACGTCTGCAACAGGCTCTACAAGGGCCAAGGGAAAGGAACTGATCGTCTGATTACCTTGTGTAGTTCTCTTTGTATCCAGAAATATCATCATTGGGAGATCTCAGTCTTCGTTGAGACGGTGCCTCCAGATGCCAATAGTTGATGCGGTTTAGGAACATTTTTGCCAACTCAACTATCGTTTGCCTTTCTTTGGCTGGCAGGTGACTAAACTTGTACTGCACAAAGTTATTCACACCCTTAAAAGGAGGGAAGGCCATTTATTCATACAGTTATGCGAGCATACTAATTCTGAACACCCACACAGCACCATTGACGGTCATTAGCAAGAGAACAGACACTTCTCTACTCACAAAGCCTCTTCCTTTTGCCTATTAGAAAACAGGAATGCCCAGAGGGAACTGCACCACAGATCACAGCGGATGAAAAGCGACAAGACAGAGAAGCTGTGAGTTGCTATTCTGTGCCTGCTGCAATCCTCAAGCGTCACAGAAAATCAAGCTCACAGACTGAAAAGGTCAAAACCTTTCAAACGATAAAATAGGACTATTTTGTAAATTAATTCTTCCTGCACTATCCACATAGATTATATACGATGAGGTTCTTGGATAAACATTATGTTTTTGCATTACCAAAATTTGAATCCAAAGGCCACCAGCACGTCTTCCATTGAACTAAACCAACAGAATTTAAACTCTTCACTATCACTTTTTTTTGGCAAGCTTACCAAGGGAAAAAAAATTCTTATTCAGAATTATGAGCTTTTAAAAGAATCTGTGGATTCATTTAATCTTTCTGCAGAACACTCCCATCTAATCTAATTTCAAATAAAAGAACAATGAATTCTTGTTTAACAGAGTTTGGAGACAAAATAAAATTTCTTCTACTGAAAACTGACTGATAAAAATACATTTATTTGTACTAGGGACTCTGATGTCCTATCTTCTGTAATCATTCTCATTAAGAAATTCAGTCAAGAGAATCTAAGATTTATTTAGCCAAACAATGATAGGCTAAAAAGTGACTCTGACGAGGAGTAGAACACCTCACAGAGAAAGTCTATCCATGTCAACAGATTCCCCAAGTAAACCAGTTTCTTTCCAGGAATCATAATGTAACAGAAAGTCAATTTCTGGATGCAAAATCTCATTTCCTATTTGTGCTTTTTGCTTGACTTACAATGTTTTTGACAATGCTCCTGAATTCCCTCACCTCAACAGGCTTTTTCAGATAGTGACAAATAAGAGGACAAAGACTTAATTTTAAAACATCAACACCAAAACAGAGCACATTCCGTGTGTTCTTGTGAACTACATGTTCTTAATTTTTTTCTTCCCCAAACACACAGTGAATTCTGAGTATACAGCAACCGTAAAAGACAAAAGCTAGATCATTTATTAAAATAAATATTCACTTGTGATGCAAAGGGTCCAAAACAATTTCTCCATACTCATCTCTAAGCATCTCTAAGCTGGGTATAGAGGATGGAAGGAAGACGCATGTAAAAATGCAAAGATTAGGTTTGTTCAGCCTTAGAGCAATAAAAAAGGGCTTCTCTCTCTTTTTTCTTTTTACCTGTTCAATACTAGGTTTTTCAAATGGGGGTTTCTTCTCCAAAGAGCCTTCAACCACAGGTTTTCCTCTTTGTAAAATAGACTTTCTCAAGAGCTGCAAAAAAAAGAAATCATTAAGAAAAAGAAAATCAGTGTCTCTCTCTCTCTCTCTCTCTCACACACACACACACACACACACACACACACACACAGACACATACATAGCCTCTGAAGGGAAGTAACCATATTCTAATTATCTTAACTACATGTAAATAAATCCTTAAATCAGTAAAAATGGGTGACTACCAGGTAACCCAAATTTGCCTTCACACCCATGACCAGAGCTATGAGAAACTAAGACCCCTTTCATGTTCTGTGCAGACTAGCACAGCAGCAGTAGCCACCGGGACTCTCTCTCCGACTCATTTCCCTTCTCCCCACTATTTCCAGATTCCACTGACCCAGAGGCCTGGCGTGCAACACGCACATTTTGCACATGCCCACCTAGGCCAATGCAGGTGCGCTCAAGAGGGTTTTATTTAAACCGCCGAAAGGCAGAGATACATTCTGCACAAGTATGGCCAGGGGAGAGGGATGTCTGTAGCTCCCATATGTCGTACGCATCATCTAGAGCCCAGGCCCTTCGGGAAGGAATTCTCTAAGGCTCTCAATTGGCAACTTTCACTGCTGCGGTCTTTTCTCATTTCCTTTCCATCCATAGAATGCAGGCCAAGTGTTCTGGCATCTCAATGCCCACAAAACAAAACACTGCTCTTAATCCTTGCCACTGGAATTTAAAGCCCTCAAAGAGCAAATATCAGAGAGAAAAGGGAACACAGAGTCACTAATCAAGACCTAATTTGAAAATAAATTTGGTATTGAAATCCTTTACTTTCAACCTTTGCTTGAATCTTTCATAACATTTACATGGGGGCCAGTCATCACATGACCACACATTTAAGTTAAATCTTTCCCTCCTTTCTCCACTTACTGCCTCTTCAGTGGAAACAAAACACAGCAACCATTCTCCCAGGAGTTAATGGAAACGGACAAATGGCCAAGGTTGAGGATCACCATGTGTTCCCCCTGGGCCATGTTTTGCAAGGGCCTCAATTCCTTCTAGGGGTGCCAATACATTATTAGCATGGGACATTCATTGATCTTTTCAAGGGATTACGCCCATTTTTACAAAAATAAGTCTGCAAAAATAAGTCACTATATCTGTTTCTAAGGACACGGAAAGCTTGATCATAAAATCTAAATACAAGTAAATTCCCGCTGCCTACTTTTTTTACCCAGTTAAAATAAGACCTCTTGGGAACGTGGTCCACTAGGGGTTTCAAAACGGAGATAAACTAACAGGTTGGGGAGTTGCTGAATCTCAGTTTCTTCATCTACAAAAGGACAGAGCTGGGATAAGTGGGCACATGAAAGACATTTAATGCTAGCATCAAGCATTTGCATCCTTACTTTTGCCAGGCACTCTTCACAGTTCTTTTTTTTTTTTTTTTAATGTTTATTTTTGAGACAGAGAGAGACAGAGCATGAATAGGGGAGGGTCAGAGAGAGAGGGAGACACAGAATCTGAAGCAGGCTCCAGGCTCTGAGCTGTCAGCACAGAGCCCCACTCGAGGCTCTAACTCACGGACCGTGAGATCATGACCTGAGCAAGTCAGACGCTCAACCGACTGAGCCACCCAGGCGCCCCTTCACAGTTCTTTATAGGTCTTATCTCCTGGAATGCGCATAACAACCTTTTGAGGCAGGTGCTGTTACGGTCTGTACTTTACAGATAAGGACACAGGGAGAAAGACCCGCCCAATGTCACATTTCCAATGTGACGGACCCAGGGTTCAAACCCAGACAGTGGACTTCCAGAGCCACATTAACAGGGTCGAGATACACCCAGCTTTATGAGGCAGCTTTTCACTGGGTTTATCTTCAACATCTAAGCCTGAGGTTTTTAAGATGTTACTCAAATGTGTAATACATTTCATTTTAATTGAATTATTGAGACATAAGACACAGGAACTGCCTTTCAAAAGCTAAGGGATGGATGATTTATTACTTATTTACCCAAAAAAGGACTCTGGGGGAAGTGGGGGAGAATGCTGAATAGTTGAGGTTTCGTTCCCATGGGCCAACATATTTGCACTGTTGAAGACGAGGGAGGTGAGAGAGAGAAAACGTACTTCAAAGCAGAGCAATGCTTTCTGGCCTATTTGGTTAGTTATAAAGGGAATCGAGAGGAGGCTGGCAGGATGGAAACCTTGACACCACCTTCACTTCCAGCCGGCAGTGGGGGCTGCCAGGGCACTTCGTTCCAAGACAAATAATAGCGGCAGTCATGCAGACGTTGTTTTTCTTTGACGAAGATCTTTTTCCAAAGAAGCTCTAAACAGCATGACCCTGCCAGGCTTCAATCTGGATGACTCAGGCTTCATAGCCATGTCAACAAGTTGTCACCTGGAGTAGCCTAGTGCCTGCTAATGGTAGTGGGGGATTCAGCTGTTTGTCCTCTTTCTGCCCACCCCGCTCCTCTCTCTCTCTCTCTCTCTCTCTCTCTCTCTGTCTGTCTCTCTCTCTCTCTCTGTCTCCTCTCCCTCACCTCCCATTAACCTTTTTAGAAGTAATATCCCCTAGGGGTGCCTGGGTGGCTCAGTTGGTTGAGTGTCCAACTTTGGCTCAGGTCATGATCTCATGGTCCGTGAGTTAGAGCCTCGCGTGGGGCTCTGTGCTGACAGCTCAGAGCCTGGAGCCTGCTTCAGATTCTGTGTCTCCCTCTCTCTCTGCCCCTCCCCCACTTGTGCTCGGTCTCTCTCTCTATCAAAAATAAATAAATATTTTTAAAAATTAAAAAAAAAAAGGATATCCCCAAAACCTAAAAATACAATTCTCCTATCTATCTATCTGTCTCCTATCTACCCCAAACCCCCATTAGTACTCCCCCCCAAAAAAGACAAAAATAAATAAATGAGAAGGGAAAATTATGTATCAAGTAAATTCACATTAAAAAAGGGAGTGTGGTGCCTGGGTGCCTCAGTTGGTTGGACATCCAACTTCAGCTCAGGTCATGATCTCGAGGTCAGTGGGTTCAGGCCCCACGTCGGGCTCTATGCTGACGGCTCGGAGCCGGGAGCCTGCTTCTGATTCTGTGTCTCCCTCTCTCTCTGCTCCTCCCCTGCTTCTGCTCTGCCTCTCTGTCTCTCAAAAATAAATAAACGTTAAAAAAAAATTTTTTTTTAAAAGCTATGGGAATTGGGCACAAAATTTGCAATGAGATTCCTAGCAGCCAAAGCAAAAGAGGGAAGTCAGTGGAAAATTTTCCTATCCTTATCATATGAAATGAAGCACGGTGCTCATTAAAAGAGGCAAAACTTGGGGCGCCTGAGGGGCTCAGTCAGTTAAGTGTCTGACTCTTGATTTGGGCTTAGGTTGTGATCTCACAGTTCATGAGACAGAATCCCACATCTGGCTCCATGCAGAATGCAAAGCCTTCCTGGGATCCTCTCTGATCTCTCTCTCTGCCTCTCTCTCTCTCAAAATAAACAAACATTAAAAAAAGGGGGCAGGGGGCAAACCTTTCCTGGCTACAAGCTCTGAGTATACTGTTTTGTTTGCTGTCTTTGTTTTTAAAAGAATCTTGTAAGTATTAAATAATACGACATAATCAACACTGCCTCAATAACAAGGTGTTTTTGTTTTTAATTATTTCCTGTCAGCCCCCTTTAAAAAATGTCATTTTTGGCAACCTGAACTTTTTCTGTCTGTTCCCACCACTAGTTCCTCTCCCACACTGTCCATCCTGACAGCAATCAGAAACTGGGGAGACAACGGTCTGCAGAGAGGGGACGGATGTGACCCAAATGCAGCTAAGGCAGAGCCACAAGGAAGCAGCTACAGGGAGTGGCAGCAGGAATCAGTGACTGGGGTCAAGGAGACACAGAGGACAGTGGTGAGGTGCCCAAATCTGGAAATTCTTGATTCCTCCCCTTGAAGTGCGAGAGTCAAGGCCCTGGTGCCACCCTCCAACCAGATCTCCTCCCACCTTCCCCTGGCTCACTGGGCTCCACCACACCGGCCTCCTTACTGTTCCCACATCACATCAGACTCACTCAGTGCACGGCCTAGACGGCGGTCCTTCTGCTGCCTGGAAAGCTCTTGCCCCCAGCCCTTTTCGGCAATGGCTCCTGTCCCCCAATTCAGGTTCCTGCTCAACTGTGGTCTCCTCAGAAAGGCTTTCTTAACTACCCTTCCTCATTATCATGTCCCCCCACCCACCACCCCTGCCATTCTGATTCCACTTACCCTACTTTGTTTCTCTTCACAGCACTTATCACCACCTGCAAATATATTATTTACTGGTTGATTGTCTGCCTCTTCTACTGAAATGTCAACTCCATGAGGGCAAGGACTTTGTTTTGCCCACTGACCTATCCCTCATGCCTACATGAGTGCCATGCACAGACCAGGTGTGCAATACAATATCTGGATGGATGAATGGATGGGTGGATGGAAAGAAATCCATAAGCATAAGCAAATAAAGATATTCAAATCTGCATACAAATATGAAGGCTCTCAAGGAGAGTGATGTGTTCAGCACATGGCGGGTCACTTTAGAGACTCCCTCATGAAGAAATGCATGCTTCCACAGACTCTGCGGGCGAAACATACCATGAGCTGAGAACCTTCCCACCCCCGACCTGGGATACAGAAACGGAGCACATCTGAACAATGAGAGAGAGAGAGAAGAAAAGCCTTCTTAAAAGGGTGAAACCTCACCTTAAATAGATAGAAATAAACTTGTTTGGTGTCTGCATCTTCTTCCCTGTGGACGCAGGTAAAGAGATATTCCACATCCAACACTATTCCCAGGAGTCTGTTCATCTCTTCCTCTGACACGTTTTCCAGGTGGGAAACGTGGGCAGCTGAAGACAAAAATCGAGGGAACATATGTGACACGGGAGCTGGAGACAGCAAACGTTGTTGACTTTAAAACAGAAGGGTCTCTCTCTAAATCTCCGGGGACCCCAATGCATTAGGTTGCACTGTAAACAGGGGAATTTCTGAACTCCTGAAAGACCTCAGTCTTCTCTCAAAGTCAACTTAAAATTAAAAGACTGTCAACTTGCTGAGCCCTGGCCTCCCCCTCCAAGACCCAAAGTGGGCCAGCAGCTAATGTGTTCTAATAAACGTATACTTTAAGATCCAGAACTTGTCGGCACCAAAGTCTGGTCCTCATAGTGTTGAATTCTTTTTTTTTTTTTAATTGAAGTAGAGCTGATGTGCAACGTTACATTAATTTCAGGCGTCCAACGTGGTGATTCGACGAGTCTCTATGTTACAGTATGCTCAGCAGCCGTGTAGCTATCACAAAATCACCGGCTATATTCCCTGTGGTATACCTTTGGTTCCCATGACATGTTCATTCCATAACTAGAAGCCTGAGCTTCCCCCTCCCCACTTCACCCAATTTGCCCATCCACCCAACCCCTGTCCTTTGGCAACCACCGGTTTGTTCTCTGTATTTATGGGTTTGTTTCTGCTTTTTGACAGTGTTAAATTCCTATGTTTCCACATAAGAATTCCTATGTTTCCCCATGCCTGTGAATAGTTCAGTGAGCCAAGAATATCATATTAGTGTAAAAACTGAATAACGGCCCTTTCCCTTAGCCTTTCTGAGCAATGCAATGAAATCTCACTATCGTTGCAGCCAAGTCCCAAGACCTATTTGAGCTTCAGATTCAATGCCTTCCACGGTCAGGCCCCCAAACGCATTTTTCCCACCTTTGTTCTCTGTAAGATCTCTAGTTAGTGACCTAGCCACTGACCTTCTCTCCCATGCCCCTGTCCTCTCTTCTACCCAAATCCAGTCCATCTATCAAGGTTATTGCATTTAATCCTCAAACCATCCCATGAATAGGTATTAGTCATCCCATCTGACAACTGGAGAAACTGAGGCTCAGAGAGAATGGATGCTGTTTCATCCAATGTCACTTAGCCAACAAGGCAGAGCCAGGGTCTAAAAGTGAAAAATGCTTGACCCAAATTCCAAATTCCCAAAAAGCACACTTTTTGTTGATTAGCTGATTCACTTCAAGTCCTTCCTCACTTGCAAAGGGTCCTCTAGGTAAACCACTCAACCCCTATCCCAGGAGCTCTCCTGGGTCAGGATCCCCTCTCTCATCTCTGCATCCCCAGCATTTATCACTATGCTTGCCACAGAATAGGCAATGGCACTTTGAGGGAAACCTCTTGGGTACAGCTCTTGGCATGCTGGCTTAAAAATGAAGTGTTTGAGATCATTTTTAAAGAGAGACTAAACCACGTAGAAGATTTCCCTTGCCTTCTTAAAGGAGATGGAACTGGGGCGTCTGGGTGGCTCAGTCGGTTGTGCATCCGACATCGGCTCAGGTCATGATCTCACAGCTCGTGAGTTGGAGCCCCGCGTAGGCTCTGTGCTGACAGCTCAGAGTCTGGAGCCTGCTTCAGATTGTGTCTCCCTCTCTCTCTGCCCCTAACCTACTCGCATTCTGTCTCTGTCTCTCTCAAAAATAAACATTGAAAAAAAAAATTAAAAAAAAAAAGAGATGGACCTAAAGATTATTGAGGAATACTTGTCAGGTGTCAGGCATGGGTCAGTCTACCCCAGAGACCATGGTGCTCTTGTCATTAATCCACGAAACTCAATCATCAGACTGGGACAGAGAACGCTGCTGGTACCCTCCCCTTACCACTTCAGGTATACCTTCTGGCGTCCAATTACGGGCAGCTCCATTTCTCTACCTAAGGGCTTTTCCAGTCATTGTAATCTGCTCTGCCATCCACCTGCCCCTCAAAAGAAGCCCTTAACCCAAAGCCAAGACATCCGCCTATAAATAAATACCCCAGATCCCTCATCCCTCAGGCTGAATAACTGGCTCCCAGATTTCCCACTCCCCACCCAAAATTAAGTAGCAGTTGCCCAAGGTGGGAGCTGGCTCAGTAATTCACCCTCTCTTGGCCGCTTTTTCCTCATTTCACCCTTCTACTCCCCTAGCTTCATGCCAAATAAACTACAGGCATTCAAATCCCTGTCTTAGGATCTGCTTCTGAGGGAGCTCAAACTAAAATATGCAGTCAAATGCATTTTCAGAGACTCAAGAGGATTAAATACCAAGAGGCTGAGACTTGTAAATTGTCCACAAGGAAGCCAGATTAAAGAACTCATAATTAGAGAGGCAGAGGACACCCAACTTTCCTTCCTTTCTCACGTGGAAAAATAATGGAAAGGCAGAGTGATGGGCCCAAGGTCATGGACCATTGGTAAATCAGCGTGATGTGCACATAAGTGTGCGTGGTGTGCATGTGCACGCACATATGCACCCCATAGAATACTTTTAAAGGTAAGAGAAGAAGGAAATTTGTTTATCTGTCTGCCTTAGGTACTGTGGAATAAATCTAATGGATACATCTAAACTAGAAAATGCCAACACTGTATCATCACATTACCAAATAGAAAAAGAGTAACCAACTAAACTATTTCTCAGAACTTAAGTAACTTGTATCGTAAAAAAAAAAATTACAAATATATATAGGAGTATAAATAAAACATTAATATTCAAATCTATTACTTCCTACTTGGCTATCCAACATGTGACTTCATCATTTCCTAAAAGCTACCCAAAATTAGACTTCCTTTTAGGTATAATGTTTGCCAGGTCACTTTTTTTTTTTTTTTTTTTTTTTTTTTTTTTTTTTTTTTTTAAGTCTGTGCAAAATTTTCCTTGAGGTCAGTCTGGAGCCTTTGGGACACAGGCCTCATTCTGAAGACAACTAGGTCAAAAATTTTATGTCAGTTATTTACAGAAATAATTTTACTGAAAACTGCTTTTGCCTTGTAATGTTTAATTGCTTTCCAGTGATAAGCTATGAAAGCAATCGGTTTATAACATAACATCAATTCCTTCAGATTCTCCACCATACGAAACAATCTAATTAAGGTGCTAAGATAAGTGGGTTTAACTCATAGAAGTACAAGCCATGATTTATTTTTAAAACCAGTGGTTCACTTTCTTTAAGCCACAAAACACTTAACCCAAATGAATTCTTCTTCTTTTTTTTTTTTTTTTTAAGTAGGCTCCATGCCCAATCCAATGCCACTCTTGAACTAATGACCCTGACATCAAAACCTGAGCTGAGACCAAGAGTCAGATGCTTAACAGACTCAGCCACCCAGGAGCCCCAGCCCAAAGGAATTCTTAATCAGAATTAGAAAAAGTTGCTCTGATTGAAACAGAAGTTAGAGGCATCTATTATCAGAAGGGGGACTTGGGGGCATCCCCTCCCCTTGTTGGGGCTCTACAGTTTGAAAACCACTGTTTAGAACCATCATCCAGCATATTCTGAAAAAGAGACATTAAAATGCTTAAAAAGTAAGACCCGAGGAAATTTCTTTCCTTCTGATTCTGCCCATAATGAAATCCATGATCTCTCCTCAAAGCTCTGTGTGTAAGCCAAAGCACAAAGGACTAAGGAGCTGAAGACTGGGAGGCCTGTAGGTTAAATGGAACAGCAAGTTTCCCAGAAGGAGGGAGGGAAAGGGGAAAGGCTATGCCGGGCAAATGGGGCTAACATTTGCAGCACAAGAGGGTAGGTATCTCTTCCTCTGAGAATAAGGGTGGGTGTGGGGTGAAACCAGCCCCCAGATTCAGGCGAGCTTCCTCACTGTCTCTCAGAGTAACCACTTTTCCCTGTCCCTACCTTGCTGGTCATTGGGATCTCAAGCCTAGAGTACCAAAATAGCCCCAGACTGTTTTCTCTGCTCCCAGGATACCCTTCCTAAAACACCACTTTCTTCAAACAACCCCTTCCCTACCAAATCCAAAGACTGACTCCTTGCGGCTGCTGACCAGAAGTGGACAGGACTTACTCAGGAGCCCACAATCAACCCCAACCCATGCAAACACCCAGGTGCACTTCACTCTAGCTACAAAGCTAAACTATTTACTATACTGATAATCAACTCATATTTAACTAAAAACAGTCACTCATAATTGAAAATAACCCTTCTTTCAATTTGGAAAGCAATCTGTGCTTCAGTTTGGAAGCACATTACTAAAAAATAAAAATAAAAGTAAAAATCTGTAAACTACGTTGTACAAATCTATAGCAGTTAATCTGCCACAGAACTCGTAAGGCTGAATCATTGCTATTTAAAGCTTTTGTAGGGGCCCCTGGCTGCCTCGGATGGTAAAACATGCAACTCTTGATCTCAGGGTTGCAAGTCTGAGCCCCATGTTGACTGTAGAGATTACCTAAAAATAAAATCTTCAGGGGCGCCTGGGTGGCTCAGTTGGTTAGATGTCTGACTTCAGCTCAGGTCATGATCTCACAGCTCTGTGTATTCAAACCCTGCATCGGGATCTGTGCTGACAGCTCAGAGCCTGGAGACGGCTTCAGATTCTGTGTCTCCCTCTCCCTCCCTCTCTCCCTCTCTCCCTCTCTCCCTCTCTCCCTCTCCCCTCTCCCCTCTCTCCCTCTCTCTCTCTCTCTCTCTGCCCCTCCTCCACTCACACACTCTCTTTCAAAAATAAATACACATTAAACAATTTTTAATAAAAAACTAAAATCTTTAAAATAAACAAATAAAGCTGTTGTATATGCTCCCTAGTTTAGCTTCCACCACCAGGGAAGTTTGCATCAATGTAGACTCTCAACTGTGAGAGCATAATGTGCCTTCCCCCACTCCTGCCTCCAGTGAAGAATCATTCTCGGTAATTAAATTAGCCTTTTGAAAATTAATGAGTCCCCCACTGCTTTGATTTGCATTCACTGAAATGCCCTTGGAGGTGTTTGTTTTTCCGTGTTACTGGCCATTTGTATTTGTTCTTTTGAGCACTATTCATGTCCTCTGCCTGGTTTTCTTAGGATGTTGGTCTTTTTCTCATTGCCTTGAAAGAGCTTTAAGTCCTTCATGTTCATTGTAAATGCTCCTGGATTTTGTTGCGGTTTGGGGTGGGTTGTAAAGGAATCTTAAATTTTTTGTAAAGTCAAATCTATGTTTGGCCTTTCTTTAAGGCCTTGCTTGCAAAGGTCTTCCCTACATAATCTGAAGATGACAAAAATGTATTTTCTCCTAGCTCTTTAACAGGTTCTTAATTTATTTTATTTTTTATTTTAGAAAGAGAGAGCAAGCGAGAGGAGGGAAGGAGAGAGAAAGAGAGAGAATTTCAAGCAGGCTCCATGTCCGATCCCACCACTCTGGGATCACGACCAGAAACCAAGAGTAGGACACTAACCAACTGAACCACCAAGGCAGCCGAACAGGTTTGTTTTTAAAATATAAAACATTCCTCCACCAAAATGTCAACGTCATAAAAGACAAAAAACAAAATAATATAGAAAAAAAGCTGAGGAACTGTTCCTGATTAAAGGAAACTAAAGGGACCTGCTGTGAAATTATAACTTGTAATAAAATATATATATTTAGTCTTTGTCCCCTGTCCTGGCACAGTGCTTTTTCCTCCCCACCCCCCACTGTGCTTCTAAAACCCTTGGAATTTCCTAAGTAGTAAGAGCAACAATGCGAAAGGAGTATCTTTTGTTATTCATAACAAGTCCTCTGCAACCACACCTGAATTTAAGTCACTGACCTTTTAGAAAGTCCCTATGGATGGGGGTGCTGATTGCCAGGGGAACCAAATAAGTGACTAAGGGTTGGAATTTTCAGTCCCACCTTCTGTACCTATGATGGGGGTGGGGAGTGGTCTGGAGGCTGAATTAATCACTAGTAGCCAAAGCTTTAATCAATCGTGCCCATATAATGCAGTCTCCATAAAAACCCCAGCTGAAGGGGTTTGGAGAGCTTCAAGGCTGGTGCACACAGGAAGGTGCTGGGAGAGTAGTGTGCTTAGAGCTTCGTGCTACTTTCCTCCAACCTCTCTTCCAAATGGCTGACCCTGAACTATAATCCGGTGGGGTTTTTTTTAAAATGTTTATTTATTTATTGAAAGAGAGAGAGAGAGAGAGAGCGCGAGCGCCTGCACAAGCAGGAGAAGAGGAGACAGAGAGGGACACAGAATCCCAAGCAAGCTCCACACTCAGTCCAGAGCCTGACACAGGGCTCGAACTCATGAACTGTAAGATCACGACCTGAGCCGAAATCATGAGTCAGATGCTCAACCAACTGGGCCACCTGGGCACCCCTGAACCACTAATCAAAGAAACTGTTTTCCTGAGATCTGTGAGTCACTCTAGAAAATTATCCAACCCCAGGAGGGGGGCATGGGAATCTCCAGCTTACAACCAGTTGGTCAGAAACACAAGTGAAACTGGGACTTGCCATTGGCATCTCAAGTGGGAGGAAGGAGGGGGACCGAGCCCTTAACCTATGGGGTCTGTACTGACTATAAGGCCATTAGCGTCAGAACTGAGTTAAGAATTGCGAGACAGCCTGTAGTTGTCCACTGGAGCGCTAGAGTATTGCTGATGAGAAAAACCCCACACATTTGGTGCCAGAAGCGTTCGGGAAGTATTGATTGTGAGCAAACTGTTTTCCTTTCACATGACAACTAAGCACACTCGTGATTCTAGACTGGGTGCTTAATGTGAAGGACAATATCAGTTGGGGTCAGCTGATAAAAGTAGAATACAAACGTAGATTAAAATATTACATTAATGCTAAAATATACTGAAGTTGGTAACTGAACTGGAATTATGTAAAAGAACGTCCTTATTTTTAGTAAATACACATTGTAGTATTTAGGGGGAAAGGACCATGATGTATATATATGCAACTTATTTTCATATGGTCCAGGGGGGGGAAAAAATGTATATACAGATACACACAGGAGCCCCTGGGTGGCTCAATCAGTGAGGCCTCTGACTCTTGATTTCAGCTCAGGTCATGATCTCATGATTCGTGAGCTCGAGCTCCAGTCGAGCTCCACTGACAGTGTAGAGCCTGCTTGGGATTCTCTCTCTACCCTTTCTCTCTGTCCCTTCCCTCATGCATGCATGTGTGCTCTCTCTCTCTCTAAAAAATAAATAAACCTAAAAAAATACACACAAACTCAAATATGTGAGTCTCTATGTATATTTATACATATATGAGAGCCAATAACAAAGGAAATCGGGCATAAATCTGAAGTAAATCTGAGCAAAATCTATAAGGGATGTCCTTTGTTACTAGTCTAATGACTTCTCTCTAGGTTTGAAATTATTTCCCAATAAACGGCTTTTTAAAATTCTTTCATCCCCACCGCCACCCCTGCCAAAAAAAAAAAAATCTTTCATTCACTTGGAATTTAATAATCAAATATAAAGGACCCTGTTTTCATTCCAAATAGTCTTCCAAGGACATGGCACAGAGCATCGATATAATTTTCCAAAATTGGCCAACCCTTTACTTGTGGGAAAAGCTTGCTCTTTCTGATAGGCCATGGCTTCCCCCAGGGTCCATCGTGTGCAGAGGACAGGGGGAAGCAGAGGGAAGGTGTGAGCCAGAAGACTGGGGGGGGCAGGGTCTGCTCTCTTCATGTCTCTCCAGGAGGATGTACCTTGGCACCTCTCAGTGCAACACCCAGGGTGCCCCAGAGAGACCTGCCAAAGGCCTGCTGCCAAGGATCACGGTGCAGCTGTTGCCTTGCTGGGAACAGGAAGCACACTGTCACCATGTGCTGTGACCCTCTCTAAGCTCTGGCTCTGTGCATCACTGGCCTGCACTTCTCTTGAGGACAGCCTGCCCGTCCTCACATGCCCTGCAGTGTGAACAGGCAGCAGCTGGGCGGGCGGCTAACATGTCTCCGCTCCCTTGGACTGGAAAGAAAGCAAACAGCACAGCACCCGTAGCGTTTGTAAGCTGTTCAAATATATTTTTTTTGCTCATGGGAATTTGAGGTCAAAGCTAGAAGAGGTAAAACAGATTCCTTCAATGAAACCTTCTGAATAAGCACCTTCTGCACTAACGTCTAAAAGTTTATAATTTACAAGTGGTTTCCTCTTTTGTAATCTCAGATCTGGATGGAGAAAAAGAGAAGTTTAAGATTAAGAGCCCTTTAGATGAGTTCAGTCCAACATATATAGAATATAAGACACATATATATATGTAAGTATACTAGCAGCCACTTTTAAAAAGGTGAAATTAGGGGTGCCTGGGTGGCTCAGTTGGTTAAGCATCCGACTTCTGCTCAGGTCATGATCTCACGGTTCGTGAGTTCGAGCCCTGCGTCAGGCTCTGGGCTGATGGCTCGGAGCCTGGAGCCTGCTTCCGATTCTGTGTCTCCCTCTCTGCCCCTCCCCTGTTCAAGTTCTGTCTCTGTCTCTCAAAAATAAATAAATGTTAAAAAAAATTAAAAATACATAAATAAAAGGGTGAAATTAATTTATTAATACATTTTATTTAGCCCAATATATACATTATTCAACATGCACTCAGTGTAAAAAATTATTAATATTTTGCATTCTTTTATAATACTAAGTCTTCAAAACCAGGGTGCGTTTTACACTTTCAGTGTTTTTCAATTCAAGTTAGCCACGCGTGACTAGTGGCTACTGTTTTGGACAGTGCCGGTACAGATTTTCAACTGTGAAAGCTCCCCTAAATGCTACCAGCCATTTTTTAATATTAAGGAATTCAGTGAGTGCTTATCAATGAAGGAATAAGCCCAATTATGCCCAAGGAACTGAATATATTAGGAACTAGAGAAAAAGTACTTAACCTTAGTCTACTACAGAAAGCCTACAATACATTATTATATAGTTATATATTATATAATCATTTATTATATATCTTAGATGTATAATTAAGAATAATTATAGTATGCAAGGAACATTGCAGTACAGCTCCAAGAGGCCTTTATTCTTTCCACCAAGTTCCAGACAAGTCAAACCTTGGGGGTGAGCAGGGTTCCCCTGGAGGAGAACGAAGGAAAGGCACTGCGGGTGTTGTGAGCCTCTGCATCCACAGTAGAGGTGGGAGAAAATAGAACCTTCAGAGGGGCGCCTGGGTGGCTCAGTCAATTAAGAATCCAACTTCGGCTCAGGTCACGATCTCAAAATGTGTGGGCTTGAGCCCCGCATCGGGCTCTCTGTTATCAGCATAGAGTCTGCTTCAGATCCTCTGTCCCCCACCCCGCCCCCGGCCCCTCTCTGTCCCTACCCAGCTCATGCATATGCATGTGCTCACAGGCTCTCTCTCAAAAATAAATAAGCATTAAAAAAAAAAAAAAAAAAAAAAAAAAAAGACCTTCAGAGAACATGGACCAGCCTGGTAGCCAAAATGCAGCAGAGGCGGGGCAGGCAGTGAGGGCTAGATGCCAGAGGCCCAACAATCCTCAGCGAGAGCTGAACTTCACTCTGAGAATAATGGGAGGCTCAGAGGGGCTAAACACGAGAACGCTTAGCTCAAATTAGATCTACTTTCTTGGGACGCTGAGTGCACAAGGATGGAGCTGGGGACTCCAGGTGCTCCTGCTACAGAGAAGGAACCTGAATTCAGGGAAAGCTGAAGGAGGCACAGGCGAGAAAAGCAACAGGAAGGACTTCATGACCCAAGGAAGGTAGAGAGAAGTAACTCACATGAACTGAGCAGAAAAAAAATGACCAGATGTATCTATCCCCTTAACTCCTACTGTATACCAGACTCGCAGCTCCTGACAACTCTGAAACCTATGTGTAAAAGACAGCATTAGAAACACAAGGGGGCCTGGCTGGCTCAGTCGGTGGGGCACGCGACTCTTGATCTAGGGGTTGTTGGTTTGAGCCCCACGTTGGCTGTAGACATTACTTACAAAGAAAATCTTTACAAACAAAACCAAACAAAACAAAAGGGAGAACACCCAGCCAGAGAAACATGCTGACTTGACCCAGATGGCTGGGTCCAGTGTGCCGGGCCCCCTATTTCTATCATTTGGCAGCTACACAGTACATACGTAAATGGGAACGAGAAGTGATTAAGTGGTGGAGGTCTGTGCAGTGTGGGAAGGCTGAAGAAAATGTGTTGGGTCAATGATTTACCTGTGATTTAAATGTCTGAATTAGTCCATGAGGAAAACACTGGTAGTCCCTTCATACCTCATGCTATTCAAGAAAATAAGCTCTAGTGTAATTGGTTAGTGCCAGTCTTTACTTTCCTTAGAAAGTTTCCACTGTAAATAAGCAAGTAAGCAGAGGTAACCATAGTAAAAAAGAACTGTCAATTTCTACCACTGTAATGTTTAAACACGAGTGTATCTGTGTGATGTATGTGTCTTTATCAGGAAAAAGTGATGGCACGGGAAAAGTAACCAAAAACCTCCTATTTACAACTGCAGAAAACTATCATTAGTCAAATTTAATAATCAGTGTATCCTGGCAGAGGTCAGAACAATGAACTTCAAAATGACAACAAAAATTCCAATTGTGTTTGATCACAATGGAGCATTTCCTCCTTCCCGATCATAGAAGCAGACTGCTATTCAATCAAATAAGCAATCCCCAAATAAGGAACTTTTATTAATACTAAAATAAGGAGAAATGTTTGGGCCAATGAAGTGCTTTGTTAAATTTTTGTAATCTGAACTTGACTGTCCCAATCTCAAATGACAAATAATTTCAGACAATGGACTCGAATGTTGCCAGGCCAGCGCTATCCAAAGGAAATATAATGTGAACCACAGGTGTAATTTTAAGTCTTCCATTTGGAAGACCATTTTCCATTGGAAAAAGAAACAGGTGAAATTAATTTTAATAATATATTTTATTAACCCAATATACTTAAAATACCATTTCAACATATAATCACTATTAATGAGATAGCTCATCTTACCTTTTTTCAAACTAAGCTTTCAAAATCTGGCACGTATTTTATACGTACAGCTCATCTTAATTTGGAGTAGCTATATTTCAAGCGCTAACTCAAGTAGCAAGTAGCTATAACGTTGGACAGCATGGGTCTAGACTAACCATTTTATTCTGTGGATGAAAACTCTGAATCACAAAGGGATTGGGAAAGTGCTGTGCCAGGCCTAGAATTCTGGTTTCCTAATTCACAACTGAACGCTCCTTCCACTTGGCCAGACTGTCAGTCCTATGTTTTGTACCCAGGAGACAGGGAAGAGTGTCCAATGACAGGGCAAGGACACCTGGGAGGGAAGTAACTGTCAGGAGACCGCATGAAACCAGAGCTCACTGTCAAAAGAAAATGTATGGTGAACCAAACAGTATCGGACAGCAAAGCAACAGAACAGACATCATCTCAATCGATAAGCCTGAAGGTTATGTGTTGATAAGCACGGGAATGTTACACGTTGAAACATGTGCATGATCACTGGGGACTAAATCCACCAGGCTCAGCATAGTGACTGTGGAATCAGAATGGTGTACACAAATTTAAATATATTTGAGAATTCAGGCCATCATTTCTAACAGAATTCCTTATACCCTAATCTCTACTGTTGGCATAATTTAATCTGCATAAATAGGAAAATACGTGTGGAACTTGATTTAAATACTCTGGCAAAAGAAAAAAGTGAGGGGAGAGAAAATTGGCAAATTTTAGTAATTATTAAAGCTGGGTGATGAGTACAAGGCACTTATTAAACTATTCTTCCTGGGGCGCCTGGGTGGCTCGGTCGGTTAAGCGTCCGACTTCGGCTCAGGTCATGATCTCACGGTCCGTGGGTTCGAGCCCCGCGTCGGGCTCTGTGCTGACAGCTCAGAGCCTGGAGCCTGTTTCAGATTCTGTGTCTCCCTCTCTCTCTGCTCCTCCCCTGTTCATGCTCTGTCTCTCTGTCTCAAAAATAAATAAACGTTAAAAAAAAAATTAAAAAAAAACCCAAAAACTATTCTTCCTACCTTTACATACTGTGAACTTTTCCAGGATAAAAAGTGTTTTAAAAGGAGTATAAGAGAGAGGAAACATAACCTCAGAAAAAGGTTTTCTAGAGCCCTGATACTAAGACCAAAAAATAAACTGTGAGATCCTGCCAATAATTCTAAGAGCACTTGAAAATGTACAGACATTTCAATTTTAGAAAAGCACACTGAAGAGAGACAGAGGTAAAAGGGGTGGGGAGGGAAAGGACAGAGACGAGGAAAAATATTTTTAAAACACCAACAACCTCAATACCCTGAGAAAATCACTGTCAGCAACTCAACATAATCCTTCCAGATCCTTTCCTGTTAGCATATATTGAAAAAAAAATATGTCATATCTTCTAAACTGATAAAATGAGATTATACTCATGATGCCATTCTTAAGTTAGCATGCCTTCGTGGGAATGACCACCTTCCATGCAGTTCTCGAAGGGTGCAGCGGAGGGCTGGGCACGTGACAGATGCTACACCAATCAGATCCTATCCTCCAGGGATGTAAATCCTCCTAAGCTGATACTCCCGGGGGCTGGGCAGATAGAGCTGAATCATCCAGTGGGGGTGTCCTGGACAGAAGGCCCATAGATTTCTGCAGCTGAGATCCCTGAACAAGACTAAAACTGGGTTTCCCTGTGTTTTCAGCTTCTGGAAGCTACCTTCTTATAAACACTGTTTTCCTATTTAAGCTAAGCAGAACTCCTATCTGTTGGCCGAAGTTCAAGAACTCTGGGAGTATGGTAATACTACCACTAACAGCAAGAAGAGCTAAGAGTAATGCATTAATTTGCCAGGTACTGATCTAAAATTTTTATGTTTTATCTCATTTAATCCTCACAACAATCCTATGATATCAATACTGTTACTAACTCGGTTTCAGAGCTGAGAAAATGGAGCTCCAGGTAAACTGAATAACATGCCCCACTCACAGCTACTGGTTGTAGAACCAAGATTTTATCTTGGGCTGGTGGATCCTTAAGTCCTAAATAATAAAAGCTCCAATTAAGCTACTTTATGACTTGCTTTTTTCATTAATGATATGTTAAGAATGTCTTTCCATATTGGAAAATATATCATTTTTAATAGCCATATTGAATTTCATAATATAGATTGTCATAATTCAAGCAATTATCTCCTACTCTGGGATACTTAGGTTGTTTCTAGTCTTAATATCATGAATAAAGCTGTAATAATGTTCTTTTAGTTTTGAGGACACATCTTGATTTACAAATAGGTTAAATTTCTGGCATGGATCTGCCAGGTCAAAGGATATGTACTTTTTTCCCTATTCTTGATTGTGTATCAAATAAGAGTATTTGTTTTCAAAGCTAGTTGAGAAATATAAAAGGGAACAAAGTTAGCTTTTCTTTGTAAAAGGCCATTTCTGCCTTTGGGCATTCATGTGTGTTTACATGCTCAGAATGGAGACAATCTGCTCAGCTAAGAAAGAAGGCTCTGTTTTTAAATGTTAATTGATGTAAGATAATTGGATTTCCCAATCAATACCAAATACAGTTCAAGCACAGTGCTTAAGAAGTTCTTGAGCCAGCTTTTTATTGCATCATATTTCCTGAGGCAAATTCTAAAGGGCACTCGCTCTGGGATCAATTGTGGAAAAGGTAAGTTATAAGCAAAGGTGTTTCTGTAACTCTTGGAATCCATCCTTTGCACTGTTTTTTTCAAAAATCAGAACTTACATTATTTCAGACACCAGTTATACAATGATGTAATTATGTGTTTATGGTATGTTTATTTCTTTTGTGAGATCAATGTTCTCTATTTCCTTTCTCAGAAGGTTACTTCAGTGCAGTAACTTCCTGGAAGGATCACATTATCTACTTTTCTGCTCTGTAAGGATTGAAATACTCTCCAGCTGAGTACAAAATAAAACTTCAGACTGACATCACGCTACCTTGAAGGCTGATGCTGCACCGTTTCATATCACCAGGAAGCTCGAAAGAAAGATGATGTCAAAAAGAAGCCACCTACTTATGGTCAGGGGGAAAAAACCGCTTCAGTGACCAGGCTCTGCCCAGAACAACCCTGGACAGTAAACTGAACATGCAAGACGTTCTCTGGGAGACTGGATAACCAAAGGGGGAAAAGTAAGTATAATATTCCAAGATGGTCCTTTATGAACTAGAATTTTAATATCTAGGGAAAACTACCCGTTAACTTTTATCTACCCAAACCAAATACAATTTTTAAAATTTTATCTTAAATCGAGTATCAAGACAAGAACATATTAGCACAGTCCAGTTGAGTAACTCTGGCAGAGCCTATCTTTCCAAACTGACAATGATTATCTTGCCAGGGATAGATAAGAAAGTTGAAAGGGAGAACACAAGTAAACATTCACCAAACACAACCCCAGTGAAGAAAGAGCTACCAGATGCAAGAAAATAAACAATATAAAGATAAAATGAAGCACTTCCAGCAAGTTCAGGGAATCAGAAAATAAAATAATAAAAATAATAATAACAATAATGATTAGACAAAGACCCAGTTGGTTGAGGCTTAGATCCTGGAGATCAAAGACCTTCAGGCTCCCATCAGAATGAATGAGGACACATTACACTCTATTCTAAGCCACTCAATGGCCGTGGTCCATCTTATCCAGGAATCCCCCAGTGGAATCCAGCTCTTAGGGAAGGGGGGAGAGATGGATAAGGACTCAGTGCAAACAGTGCAGAGCTTGTCTCACATTAAGCAAATTCATGAGACTAAATAGACTCTTTTGTTACTGCCTCAAAAAGAGGTAAATAGCATGCGAGTTTGGTTAACCCACGGAATTAAGTAAGTTAGAACTTTCAGGCAACGAGGACATCGTTCACGTTCCCTTGAAGATTTAGGAACTCACCTAGGGCATGGCTACAACTCCGGCAGGATTCTGTTAGACTGACAATTATTTGCTGCAGATCAGCTCTGGGGGGAGTAGGAGAAGGGTTGGGGTTTTTCCAGCCATTACATTTACAAGACTCCTCGGCCTAAAAAAGGAATAGAGAAAATCATGTAACAAGCAGCAATGGACTCAACATTTTACGTGAGATCAATACACACTAGTTAGAGGACAGCTACCCTCCCCACTCCTGACTTTGTAACTTTCGACATACGCACAAGAAACAAAAACAGAGAAAAAGGCAAAGGGAGTGTTTGATCCAGGCATTTTGTGTTTTCGTAGTTTTTTTGTTTGTTTCTTTTCTGCTGGCTGGAATGTGAGTGCTGCAGCTCAGACAGCAGACCCATACACTTTGGTACCTTTGGTACCATTGCCCCAAGCAAATGTCCATGGAATGGTCAGTTCCTAGGGAATCCATCCAGAAAGCTTCTCAAGGCAACAAGCCAGATTCCTGAGGTACCTGGAACACAGCCAGGGCCTTGGCCATGATTGAGCCTTGCAGGTTCGAAGGCCCCACCCCACCCCACCCCACCCCCCCCCCACCCCCCCCCCCGCAACTCTGCCCCAAGGACAAGAAAGGAAACCCGCGAAACTGAGGAAGTTAGCAATCTTAAGGACTTGAGGAGGGACACGCCCAGGGGAAGCCACATTTGCTGGCTTCCAAGTCCTTCCAAGTAGGCTCCAGCTTTAGAAAGAGAGAGGGTTTCACGGTGTAGTCTGGGATTTCTACCTGTGATATTTCTGAGGTTTCCTGAACTACAACACTATTATTTATTATTTTGGCAACACTTACTAGATATCTTCCATACTCTCCACATTCCCCTACCTTCTTTGAGAACAGTGAATACAATCTAGCCTTTTTATAGTGACTTGGGTTATAAAATGTAGGACAAGGGATAGAAAGATATCAACTATTTTCAAATGTAAAAATAGCATGAAACATAGCTGGCTGATTGGGGGTGAGAGCCTTCTATGTACACTGTCCAATATGTAACCATTAGCCACATGTGTCTGTTGAGCACTTGAAATGTAGCTAGTCCAAACTGAAATGTGCTGCAGATTTACATACCAGATTTAAAACACTAATGCAAAAATAAAATATTGCATTATTAATGTTCACACTGGTTACATGTTGAAACATTAATATTTTAGGTGCATGGAGTTAAATAAAAGGTATTAAAATTCATTTGACCTGTTTCTTTTTACTTTTTTAATGTGGCTACTGGAACATTTAAAATTACATATGTGGTTCACATTCTACTTCTTCGGGTAGCACTGGTCTACAAAACATCGCATAAATTTTTGTGCTCAGGCTTTGTGTTCGATCTTTGATCAGAGATTTTTTTCTTCCCGCTTCCCACCACCTGCCACCCGCCAGCCCACAAACCCCATAGCAGATGGCTGAAGTTAGAAGTCTAATTTGTAGAAAATTGGAGAAAGGCTGCTACCTTAACCTCACACAGAAAATTCTCCAAGACAGGGACAGTTTCTGAAGTGTGTGCACACATAGGAGAATAAGAAATAAAAGAATACATAACTGGCAAGGCAAGAAGGGCCAAGGTGAAAGAAGGAAAACGTGTTTCTACAGATAAGACCCTATGCTTTTGAAGATAAGTCCTTTGCAGTGGGCCCTGCGAATGTTGGCAAGCCCAGCCTGACTGCTTCTCACATTTTATCACATTTTATCATCCATGAGGATGGAGAAGGCAAGACCAAAAACAGCAACTTAACAGCACAACCCCCAATGAGTAGCAGCTCAAGCAACCCTCTTATGTTTGGCCAGGCATCAGGAAGGATCTGACTATCAAACCCTACTCCTCACTTACTAAGCTGAACTGGGCCGTGAAATTCCCTATAATGAGCCATCCACTTCTTCAGAGACTGGAAAGGTCTCAAAGGGCCATGTTTTTGAGAAGGACTCTCATGACAACTTCCATCCAAGAAAGCATCCCTATAATCTTTGTAGGGATGGAGGAAAACACCCCCATTGTGGATCATTCCTCTCCTAGCAGTGGAATAGCTACCCAAGGGACTCCCACAGCCTCTGACTTCTCTGAGCAGCTGCCCTTTCAAAAAAAAAAAAAAACTCTTGGTAGAAAAAGAAAAATGATGACAATAGTAGTCCAAACAAATCGATTAAATACAGCAGGACAAATCTAAAAGGAAAAATAGCAATGGCCCAAAGCCTTTCAGTTTGTAGAACTAAATTCCAAGCCAAAGAACTACTATGCATATTGAGTCATTCATTGAACAGTATGTATTGAGGGCCTACTCTGTGCCAAGTACTTCTGCTAAGTATGGAAGGAAAGAACTAAAGATCCTGCCCTCATGGTGATGACGGATGGGGCAAACAGGCAACACAAATTAACGAAGTATATAGTATATTAGAAAGTGACAGTGCTATGGAAGGAAAGATGAAGAGATGGGAGAGGGGGTGGGGGAAAGGATAGGACAGAATCTGCAATTTTAAGTAGCTTTTTGAGAAAGGAGCAATAAAGCAAAGACTTGAAGGAGCAGAGGGAGGTGACCATTAGATGTCTGGTGGAAGAATATCCCAGACAGAGGAAATAAAGCAAAGTCAAGAGTGGCTGGCTTGATCAACAAAAAGCAAAGACCAGCATGGCTAGAGCACAGTGAGCAAAGGAAAGAGCTGAGCTGGAAGTAGGAGGAATCCTGCAAAGCCTCAGAGGCAGTAAGAAGGACTTCAGCTTGGTTACTTGACCTGTCGTGTCTCCCTCTCCAACAGGATCCTCTGGGCTTGAAACAGGGATAGGGACAGAACACAAGGACATGAGGCAAGATGTCTCCAAACTCATTTGTTTCTTTCATTTTTTCCTTTCCTCATTTGTGTAAAGCCTTCCCACTTTCTCTTTTCCTTTAGCATCACTCATAGAGGCATCCATTTTTCTGTCACTAGCTTATGTGAGCAAATAATCCAATTTCCTTTCACTTTTAACTTCCAATCCAGGATCAACTATGCATTATTCTATTACACAGGGAAGCATAATAACTACTCATACATTCCAGAATTTATAAATCTCTTTGCTATCTAGATAGAAAGGAACTCTACTCTAATACCTTAACCAAGGCCCAGCAACAGAACAAAGGATTCTTCTGAAACTACCATAAAGATGCCAAGTTGTCTAGTTAAGAGTTTCATCACTTAGCCTTTCTGGCAGTGACAACCTGCCCACAAGAACCTGTAGACTCATACCTTAGGAGCCATAGGAGGTCCTAGCGAAGGACCTCCTGCACCCATCCCTGGAAGAGGAGGAGAGGAAACACAAGAAGAAGCGCCTGGTACAGAGCCCCAACTCCTACTTCATGGACGTGAAGTGCCCGGGGTGCTACAAAATCACCACCGTGTTCAGCCATGTACAGACGGTGGTGCTGTGTGTGGGCTGCTCCACCATCCTGTGCCAGCTGACAGGAGGAAAAGCAAGGCTCACGGAAGAATGCTCCTTCAGACGGAAGCAGCACTAAGTGCACCCCGAGTCAACGTGAGTGGGGAACTATCCCAATAAACAGATTTTGCATACGTTCAAAAAAAAAAAAAAAAAAAGAGTTTCATCACTTACTAAGGCCCAAGATTAACTTTAGGCTAGAGATCAGGTGGGTAATAACTTAAGTTCAAAACCCCAAGGAATTATGTAATCTGGGATTCTGTCCTCATTCACTTTAGCTTTTGACAAACGATGGATTTTGCATCTGGGCACATTAGCAACGACAGCCTACGTCTCCTTCTTTGGCAGGTTGTCTATGGGCAGGCAGGAAAACTAGTAGGAACTCTGCATGGACCAGAGTAAGACTAACCTCTGCCAGCATTTGTAACTCCAGATTCTCAGAGAGACAGTGACCCAGTGAGACATGAATTTCCTTCATTATGAGGAAGCCTGAGAAGCCAACTTGCTCTCAACTGATCCAAAAGTATTTCTAGCCTATGTACTTCACCTCTACAAGAGGCATCAGCCTTGACAAAACACTACTCCGCAGTTCAAAGGTATGAGTCTACAGGTAAATCTCTCCATACTGTGCTTGGGGCTGAAATCCATGGGATCACGCCGTAGCTAAGGCAGTGTTGGGAATGGATTATCTCAGAAGACAATGCTAACGAGGAATGTTTTCTCTGTATTTGAAGGGTGGGTGGGAAGAATGCAGAGGGAAAAGAATAGACAGAATGTGAACCTTTCCTACTGACTCATGCACTGGCTATTTATTCATTCTTCAAACACTGAGCACTACTACATATCAATCATAGGACCAGATACAGAAGACACACAAGAAATTTCTCCAGAAATAAAAACCTACCCGAGTGGTTCTCAATGTTAGAGGCACACTAGAATTACTGGAGAGCTCTGCTAAGCCTAATACCACACCTGGCCCTAGATCAATTAAATCAGGATATCTGGGTATAGATCCCAGACATCAGTATTTTTTTAAGCTAGTGATTCCAATGTGTAGACAAACTTGAGCATCTCTGATCTAAAAGGAAGAGTTACTAGTAATGGATCCATTAAAAACACCCACACTGGGGTGCCTGGATGGCTCAGCTGGTTAAGCGTCCAACTTTGGCTCAGTTCATGATCTCATGGTTCGTGAGTTCAAGCCCCACACTGGGCTGTGTGCTGACAGCTCAAAGCCTGGAGCCTGCTTCGGATTCTGTGTTTCCCTTTCGCTCTGACCCTCCTCTGCTCACACTCAGTCACTCTCTCTCTCTCTCTCTCTCTCTCAAAAATAAATAAACATTAAAAAAAAAATAAAACACACATGCATACTAATAGGCCATGTCAGGAAGATCTACACAGACAAGGGGCTTTTCAAGTGGGAGGAGAGGAGGGGAACAAGAGTTCATTTTAGAAGGGAAACAGCAGATGTGTGCTTTGGAACATACTTCTTACCCATCGCTTCATGTATAGCTAAATATGTAGGTGCCTGCTTTCTCCATAACATTTCTATGTAATTAGAGACCAGTGGTACTCTCCTGAGGCTGGGTGACAGAGGAGAAAAGAGGAGAAAATTCTAACATCTTTGTGTCAGAATTTTCTAGGATTTTTATGAAGGGATAAAAGAATATGTATAGTTTAAAATTCTAAAATTATCACTATAAACAAATACATTATAAAATTACTCCTTTTGGAGGGGGGCTATCATTTATAGATCTCTGCCTGAACCTTGCCTTTTTTAGTCATGATATTTATCTTAAAAATTCAGCCTAGGGGCACCTGGGTGGCTCAGTCGGTTAAGCATCCAACTTCGGCTCAGGTCATGATCTCGTGGTTTGTGAGTTCGAGCCCAACACTGGGCTCTGTGCTGACAGCTCAGAGCCTGGAGCCTGCTTCAGGTTCTGTGTCTCCCTCTCTCTCTGCTCCTCCCCCACTCATGCTCTCTCTCTTTCAAAAATAAATAAACATTAAAAAAGAACTTTTTTAATAAAAATAAATAAATAAATATTCAGTCTAAATTAAAAAACAAAGGTTGAGAATCATCGGCCTAGAATAGATAAGACTTTGGGACTGAATCAAATAGGTGATGCATACCTATTCCTCCTGAAGCTCTACTCAGGAAATACATTCTCAGATATTTTCCCAGACAGCTGTATGGAAAGAGATGAGATCTTCTTGCAGCAAAATCTAAGAACTAGAACATTCTTTCAGGCCTTCCTGAACAGCCTTCCTCAGACTCTGAAGAAGCAAAGAGGCCAGGGATAGAAAAAAGGGGCCAGGTTACAGGAAAGACATGAATTTGAGGCTATCCATCGTCGTAAAAAAAGACTGGCAGGAAACTCAGAGTTCTTTCTGAGCACTCCTGCAAGGGCTCTTTCCCTTTCTCCACTACCCCTCAACACCCTGCCCTCAACCCAATCATAGCAGCAACAGAAGGAATGGAGGCAAACTCAAGGTCAGCAAAATGTTTCAGCTTAGGTTGAAGTTGGTAGAAAGACCACAAGTGACAGTATACAGCATCAATGCCATGGTCAAGAGGAAAGGACTTGCAATTAAAGAAGTACAATTTCAAATCTTAACTCCAACACTTACTATGTGAACCTAGGGTGAATCACTTAACCTCTCCAAGCTTCCTAATCTATAAAGTGGGTTTTAAAGTACCTATCTCACAAGACTGTTGGAGGTATTAAGCAATTAATGTGGGTAGATGCTGAATAAATGGAAATTGTAACAAAGATTACAGTGGCACTGATAATGATAATATGCTAGGAGTATTCTGTTAGGTGAAAGGTGAGCAAGGAACAAGGGCTCTACAAATCATGAGGAACTATGACAATTAATACTTTTTTAAATTTTTTTAAATGTTTTATTTATTATCGAGAGAGAGAGAGAGAGAGAGAGAGAGAGAGAGAGAGAGAATGAATGAGCAGGGGAGGGGCAGAGAGAGAGGGAGACAGAATCTGAAGCAGGCTCCAGGCTCTGAGCTGTCAGCACAGCCCAACGCGGGGCTCAAATTTGTGAACTGAGAGATCATGACCTGAGCCGAAGTCGGGCGCTTACCCGACTGAGCCACCCAGGCGCCCCGACAGTTAATACTTTAAAGCAAGGACTTGAAGAGGATGCAAGCAATGGGAGTAGTTTGAGAATATTGGCCTCAATCACTATGAAAGAGGCTACAGATCTTACTGAATAAAAGACTGAGCAGCTTATAAGTTACGTAAAAAATTATTTTCCTCAAAGAATAAATCAACTCCATGTCCACTATAGGCGAGAACAGTGAGAGGTCACTCAACAGCTCACTGGTGATCTCGGTGGACATTTTTACAAAAAGCAGAGGTGAAGAGAAAATGATGGCAGGGTTACATATATGCAATCACCCAGTAAGTACATAGTATATCAAAATCCATAGGATATGGTCAAGGCAACATTTAAAGGAAAACATATACCCTTAAATGCATATACGGGAAAAACACGACGATTGAAAATAAGTAAACTATTCATTCAACTCAATGATCTAGAAAAAGAGTAACAAAATAAACTCAAGAAAAATTGACAAAAGGAACTTACATAAAAAATTTTTCAGGAAATCAATAACAAAGAAAATTATATACCTAACCAATATAATAAATGGTTGATTTTTAAAGTGTTTTTTTTTTTTTTTTTTTTTCTTTTTCAACGTTTATTTATTTTTGGGACAGAGAGAGACAGAGCATGAACGGGGGAGGGACAGAGAGAGAGGGAGACACAGAATCGGAAACAGGCTCCAGGCTCTGAGCCATCAGCCCAGAGCCTGACGCGGGGCTCGAACTCACGGACCGTGAGATCGTGACCTGGCTGAAGTCGGACGCTTAACCGACTGTGCCACCCAGCCGCCCCATAAATGGTTGATTTTTTAAAAGACATTAAAAGAAACAAACTCGACAATTCTAATGAAGGCAAGAAAAAAAGAACAATGAGAAAGGAAATACAACTACAGATTTATTTTACAACTATAGATAAGTACTCTGTAGAACTTTATAACACTAAACGTGAAAAACTAGATGAATCAAGTGACTTTCTAGGAAAATATAAATTATCAAACCTGATTTAATAAGTAGTAAAGTTTTCTAACAACCCTAGAAGAAAACGAAAAGGTAGTCAAAGAGCTAAAAAAAAAAAAAGGCTCCAGGATCAGATGGTTTTATAGTAAGTTCCAGTTAATTCTCAAGAACTATCCAAAATAAATATAATGTGAACCACACATAAAACTTTTAATTTTCTAGTAGCCACATTTTAAAAAGTAAAAAAAAAAAAAAAAAAAAAAAAAGTGAAATTAATTTAAATAAATTTATTTAATATAGTATGTCCAAAATATTACCGTTTCAACATGTAATCAGTATAAAAACACTATTAATATGACATTAATATATGATAGCACATTTCAGTTCAGACCAGCCACATTTCAGGTGCTCAACTGTCATTTGTGGCTGGTGGCTACCATACTGGACTCAGGAGAACAGATTAGTCCTTTGTATTGTAAACTGTTTCAGAGCATTAGAAAAAGACGCACACTCACATGTCATTCTACGAATCCAGTATAACCCTGCCACAAAAACAGAATACAGACAGCAAAACACACTGAAAAAATCACTAGCCCAATCTCACAAAAAAATTTTTAAAGAAAATGGAAATAAAATATTTGTAAATTAAATCCAACAGTACAATTAAAATCATGCATTTTGACCGACACCTAAGAACTAAGCAAAGTTTATCACAAGAATGCAAAGATAATCAATCATTGCAAACAAATTACATTAACAAATTAAGAAAAAATAATTACAATTGATGCCAAGGAAGCTTTTCATAAAATTCTATATCAATTTCTGATTTTAAAAAATTGCCAACTTGCCATAGAAGAAAATTCTTTTAACTCAAAAACATTATATTAAATAAAGAGATACATTATTCCTATTAAAGTTACCATAACAAGGAAGCCCTCAACACATCCACTGTTCAACACTGTCCTGGAAGTAGATAAAGACTATAAAAATTGGTAGGCAATTCTTAGAGATTATCAAAACTTATACAGAAATCAGTAAATTGACTAAAGAATAAGATCAACATATAAAAGTCAGAATCTTTTCTCTATGTCAGCAAGAACCACTTAGAAAATGTAATAGGGAAAAAAAAGATCCTAATAGCAAAAACCATCAAATACTTAGGAATAAATCTTCAAGGAGATGAGTAAGATCTGTATACAGAAAACCATAACTTTCTACTAAAGATTGGATAAATTTCCGTATTGAAATGAAGAAATATGCATTGTTCATGACAGGATGTAAACGTATTAATTTTACAATTTACAATATGGTAAATCTGTATTGTAAAGATAGCAATTCTCCTCAAACGTATAAGTTCCATAAACCAGATCAGTTGAAAGAATATATACACTTATGACATATATAACAAAGTATTAATATTCGGAATTTATAAAGATCATCTATAAAACAAGAAGTAAAAAGCACAGTCTGACAGGGAAAAATTTGTAAATCCAGATGATTCCAAGAAAAATGGATGCTAATGTTAAATAAATAAACCTATACAAAATGGTCAAAATAACTAGTAATGTAGAAATGAAAAAGTAAAAGCCCTGTGAGGTATTTCCTCATACTAATTAAGTTGGCAAAAATACAGAAAAAGTTGACATTGATATCTAAGGTTGACCAAGATGTGAGGAAACACACACCCTCATATAACATGTGTGGCAGGAAACATTGGTACAGACTTTCAGAAACCAAACTGGACTGTTTGTGCCCTTTGGCCCAAGGGCACTACTTGGAAGCTTTCCTACAGAAATACTCACATGTGCTCAACGATATCTGTACACCATTTATTAGAGCAAAAGAAAAAATATATGTCAGGTAAAATCTGATCATTAATATAAGAATTTATAAAATTATGTAGATTGGTGCCACAGACTATTATGCCACATTTATCAATACAACTAACCGCATAGACTTGGGACCCCTCCAGGTCCCAGTAAAAGGCAGAAAAAGCAAACTACAGAACAATACTAAGCATAATCCAATATATCTTTTAATAAAATAAGAGAATATGCAATTTAAGCATGTAATATGTATTTGGATATACAGAGAAACTAGACGGATACATACTTATGGAGGGGGGCAGAAGTGGGAAAGGGAGAGGGACATTCATATTGTACTTTATCATTCTTTTTCTATTTTAAAGTTTATTTCTTTGTTTTGAGAGAGAGAGACAGACAGACAGACAGACAGAAAGCAATGGGGCAGACAGACAGACAGCAAACGGGGGATGAGAGAGAGAATCCCAAGCTGGCTTTGAGCTGTCAGTGCAGGGCCCAACATCGGGCACTATCTCATAAACCCTGAGATCATGACCTGAGCTGAAATCAAGAGTCAGATGCTTAACCAACTGAGCCACCCAGATGTCCCCACACTGTACTTTATATTTTTCTCTACAGTATTCATATTCATGGGTTGCTTGCTAATTTTCTTTAACATGAATTCATCTGAGGGGAAAATATAATTCCAGAAAAATATCCAAGGACCGTAACAGAGGCTCAGTATAAATCAGTCATGGGGGAGGAAATGCAGAAACCACATCCTTATCACAAACCACATTTAAGAATTCAAGGATCCAAAACTTTTCCCCCGTGGGGTTGCTTATAAAATCTCCCTCCCTTTCCTGAGGTTCAAGCCAAAAAATAACAAGCCTGCAATTCTTGAAAAAGACAATATAGATTTTTGGAGATAGAAATTCTGACTTCATTATTACAACAGACTTAGAAGAATCAGCCCATAAAGAAAAGTTTATTCCACTCCTTGTCTTAACATGACAGAGAAGAATGGCCGTGTTCATGGGGGTCTGGTAATGGGTAAAGATCTCAGGGCAGAGATTTGGAATAATAAAGTCTTATATTCCCTCTGCTAAAAAAAAAAAAAAAAAAAAAAGTTACATCCCAAGTATTAACTTTACTTCCTTAAGCTACCTGTGATAGAAGTACTTAATGAATTCCACCAACAATAAACACTTAAACATGTAACTGAATAAAGGACTTTTCTTTCAAAATGGACTCACTCTGCTTCCCCCACTGAGTCTTGGGATCTCAGTAGCTTTCACAAAGGACTTTTATTTCTTTTGTTCAGAACAACTGAGACTGTTTCCAAATAAATAGAAAATTCCCTGAAAACTAATCGGAAGATAAAAGGACAGAGAGAACAAAGGAGGGAGAAAACATAAGCAAAACACTTAGAAGTATAAAAGTTTTGTGAGCCCCCCAGCACTGGAGCTGAGCTGGCCGGTGTGCAGCAGGCAGCCACAAGTGGGTATCCAGTCTCCAAAAGGGAGTAGGTCCAAGTTGAGATGCATTCTAAGAGTAAAATAAACACTAGAGTTCAAAGATGTACAGTCAAAAACAAAAAATGTTAAAATATCTCATGAAGAATTATTTTACATTGATTACATGTTATAATGAGATGCATTCTAAGAGTAAAATAAACACTAGATGTCAAAGACTTAGTGTCAAAAACAAAAGAAGAATGTTAAAATATCTCATGAAGAATTATTTTATATTAGGGGTGCCTGGGTGGCTCAGTTGGTTGGGCCTCTAACTTTGGCTCAGGTCATGATCCCACTGCTCATGGATTTGAGCCCTGCGTCGGGCTCTGTGCTAACAGCTCAGAGCCTGGAGCCTGCTTCCGATTCTGTCTCCCTCTCTCTCTGCCCCTCCCCCACTCACACTCTGTCTCTGTCTCTCAAAAATGAATAAATGTTAAAAAATATATATTATTATATATTATTACATGTTACAATGATATTGTAGAATATTAAATAATATACTAAAATTAATAAAATTTAATATTTGGTTTTTCTCTCTTTTTTTTTTAATTTGGCATAGTGGGTGCCAAGTCCGGGACTTGAAACACCAGACGGGATCTTATTTGAAAACAGATATGATTTCTTGTAGATATGAACAGTTAAGGATGCTGAGATGAAATTATCCCGAACATCAACTGGGCCCTAAAACCAATAACTGGTGCTTTTATGAAAGAAAGGAGAGATTTGGACATTGAGCCATAGACACGGAGACACACAGGCCATGTGAAGACAGAGGCAGAGACTGGAGTGATACATCTATACACCAAGGAATGCTGAAGATGGCCAGGAGGCAAGAAAGGATTCTTTCCAGAGCCTCTGGAGGGAGCATGGCTCTGCTGACTCCTTGACTTCAGACCTCTGGCCTCCAAAACTGTAAATAAGGAAAGTTTGTTACTTAACCCCCCTTATTGGTGATAATTTGTTATGGCAGTCCTAGGAAACCAATACATATGGCCACTGGAAAATTACATATGTTAAGTCACATGTGTGGCTCATGCTACATTTCTACTGGCTATTGCCACACTAGAGTTTAAAAGGGATCTACCCCCCAAAACCCGTCTTTGCTATAGACCCTAAGAGCTTACGCCTAGGACAGTCCTAACATTTCCTAAGTGGTTCTAAGTGGTTTGAGTTATACCTCTCTGAGATACCTGGAAATCCCTTGAGCTTGGCTCAATTGTTTCAGGATTTATTCTTTTTTCTTTTTTTAGTAGGATATACAAAGCACTTCTTACATGTGTACATGCACTTGGGCACTTGGAAACCTAAGTGCAAAAAAATTGTAGTATGTGTGGGACTTCTTGCCCAATTTACTGAAGAGGACATACTAAAGCAAACATTCATTGCCTTTATCCTTGACTGCCAGCAAAGCACTTTCTGCCACATGTTCCAAGCTGTTGCTACCATGCCCTCTGCCTTGGCCTTTAATTCTCCCTTCCAGATGTGCAGGCCCAGCCACTGTTCTTCCAGATAAGAGGTTTTCCTTCAGAATACCTTTCCCACATCTCTCCTTAACTAGGCAAGACAGCTGCTATCTGCGGGAACTCCCAAGGGGACTGGCCTTGCAGCTTTAACAAAGTACCATCTGAAGGACAACCTTTTAGGGAGTATGCTGCAAAGCCAATTACTGCTACAGCTAGCAACCCAGGCACAAGGAGGACAGAGCTCCCCAGATGACTTCATCTCCCCCAAGAGCACATCTCTGCAGACGTGGCAGAACCAAGCAAGAAGGAAAAAGCCACCGGATTGCTTCAACAGGCCCAGGATGTAAATGGTCTTGCCCCAGTAGAATCCAAGGTCAGATGGCAAGAGAAGGCAACAGCCTTCATTGTGGTATGCAGAAGCCAGGATGGAGGGCGAGAAGGAAGCTACACTGGAGAAACACAGGATCGTGACTCAGATGACAGCTAGACAAGGGAGCAGGGTGCTCACAGTTCATTCAGTGTCGATGAGTGAGACAGGCGTGAAGATATTTGGGTGACATCCAGAGGAACAAGAGGAAGACAGCCAAGATGACTAGGATTCAGTCATGCTTACAATACTGGGAAGTCCTATTTGCTGGAAAACTTAAATCAGTGACAGGGATGTCTCATAACAAGAACACACTGAAGGGAAACTGATGGAGTAAACCTGTGCCTCCAACATGTATTAAGCACCTAAAATGAGAAAAAGCACTTGTATACTTGTTCTTATCTCATCCTGTAGGAGGAAGGTATTAATTATCCCCGCTATTCAGAAGAAAAAGCTGAGGCTCTAAGATGTTAAGAGATTTGCCAGAACTTTCTCAGTCTACCCTGCAGAAGCACTCATTGGGTACATTGAGGCAAATAACTGGTCCTGAGGTTGTGTGCGGAGGTCCTCACTCTATTTTACTACCTCTCTACTCCAGGTGAGACAAAAGTAGAATGTTTAAAAGTCAACACCAAAACCATTATTAGATACAACTTCACACCTTGCTCTTACAACCAAAAGAGCAGATAATAATAATGGGGCACCTGGGTGGCTCAGTCAATGAGCACCTGTCTCTTGATTTTGACTCAGGTCATATCCCAGAGTCATAGGATCAAGCCCCAGGTCAGGCTCCACACTAGGCATGGAGTCTGCCTAAGATTCAACCTCTCTTTCTCTCCCCCTGCCCCTCTCCCCCACTCACACTCTCTAAAAATTAAAAAACAAAAACAAAAACAAAATTAAAAAACAGAAGAGCAGGTAATGATAAATGTTGACAAGGATGTAGAGAAATGGGAATGTTCATTGTTGGAGGAGATGTAAAATTGTAGCCACTGTAGAAAAGAGTTTGGCAGTTTCTTACAAAGTTAAACATAGATCATGACCTGAGCCAAAATCAAGATTCAGATGCTTAACTGACTAGCCACCAAGATACCCCTTGTCTATTTTTTCTTTTGTTGCATGTGTTTTTGGTGTCATATCAGAAATTATTGCCATATTTGATGTCATGAAGCTTTTCCTGTTTGTTTTTTTTTTTTTAATATTTATTTACTTATTTTTCAGAGAGAAAGTGTGCACATGGGTACACGAGCAAGGGAGGGGCAGAGAGAGAGAGAGAAGGAAATCCCAAGCAGGCCCTGTGCTCAGTGCAGAGCCTACTTGGGGCTTGATCTCATGACCATGAGATCATGACCTGAGCCGAAATCAAGAGTCAAATGCTTAACTGACTGAGCCACCCAGGTTTAAGGTAAGGGTCCGATATCTTCATTCTTTTCCAAGTTAATATCCAGTTTTTCTAGCTCACTTGTTGAAAAAAACTGCCCTTTCTCCATTGACTGGTCTTGGCAGAAATCATTTGATCATTTACGTGAGGGTTTATTTTTGGGCTCTCTATTCTATTCCACCCTGTAGGAGGAAGGTATTCATCTATCTATTCATGAGATCAAGCCCCAAGCCAGGCTCTGTGCTGACAGTGGGGAGCCTGCTTGGGATTCTCTCTCTCCCTCTCTCTTCCCGTACCCCACTTGCTCTCCAGTTGTCTCACCCAAAATGAACATTTAAAAAAATAGCTTCATTTAACTTAATCAAAATTAAAAACTTCTGTGCATCGAAGAACACAATCAATAGAGTGAAAAGGCAACCTACAGAATGAAAAAAAATATTTGCCCATGAAATACCCGATAAAGGGTAATATCTAGGAGCTATAAAGAACTCCTACAACTCAACAACCAAAGAAGAAACAACCCAAAAGGGGATAAGACTTGAACAGACATTTCTCCAAAGACAAATGGTCAATAAGCCTATGAAAAGACACTCAACATCACTAATCACTAGGGAAATACCATAAATCAAAACCATAATGAGATACCTACCCCCTCATACTCATTAGGATGGCTACTGACCAGAACCAGTGTTGGTGAGGATGCAGAGAAACAGGAACCCTTGTGCATTATTGGTGGAAAGGAAAATCAGTGCAGCCACTATGAAAAACAGTATGACAGTTCCCCAAAATATTAAAAATAGAATTACCATATGATCTAGCAATTTTAAAGAATTGAAAGCAGGAACTTAAAGAAATATTTGTACACCCAAGTTCACAAAAACATTCTTTATAGATGGTAAATTTTATGCAAGATGTATTTTACCACAACTTAATTAAGTTCAACATAAATTTACCACATGGCCCAACAAACCTATTCCAAAGTATCTGCCCAAGAGAAATGAAAACATGTATCCACACAAAGATTTGCACACAGATGTCCACAGCAACATTATTCATATTAATTAGCCAAAAGGCAGAATGAATCCAAATATCCATCACTGGTGAATACATAAACAAAATATGGCATATCCACACAGTGGAATATTATTTGGCATTAAAAAAAGACTGAGATGCTGATATATATATACACTACATGAATGAACCTCAAAAACATTATGCTAAGAAGCCAGACACATACTATATAATCCTATTTATATGAATGTCCAGAAAAGGCAAATTTATAGATCTAGAAAGTTGATTAGTCTGGGGGCACCAGTGTGGCTCTGTAGGTTGAGTCCAACTCTAGATCTCAGCTCAGGTCATGATCTCAGGGTCATGAGATCGAGCCCCATGTTGGGCTCTGCACTGAGCAGGAAGCCTGTTTAAGATTCTCTCCCTCCCTCTGCCCCTCTCTTGCTCCTGCGCCCTCTCTTGGAAGGAAGGAAGGAAGAAAGGAAGGAAGGAAGGAAGAATGGATGGATATAAATAGATATAGTCTGAGGCTGGAGTGCAAACAGGGTTGTCTGCAAATAGACACAAGGATCTTTCTGGGGAGATGGAAATCTAAAACTCAATTTCCTAAAAGTCATTGAATTGTACACTTAAAACCAGAGACTTTAGGGCATCCAATTATATCCCACTGAAGTTGTTTTTCAAAAAGGCAAGAACTGCTAATAACTAATTATCACTTCAAATACAGGTCTTCTGGAAAGTTTCACCAAACTGTGTCCCAAAACTGAAGCACATTTTCTCCTCACAAATTAAAGAAGCTTAATAAGCTACATTTGGGAAAAAAACAAAAGACAAACCAGAAAATGGGGGTCTCCATCTCTGTCCTTCTCCGATCTAAAACAGCAAAAGAAGTTAGTTGTCTAGGTGGCCACACCTCTACTGTCAGAATCTGTCAGCAAAAGAGAAACAGCAAAGGATGGGAATACATCTTTAAGTAGGTTGTCCTGTTTTTAAAATGGAGACTTTGAAACAATTAAAACTTGCTAATAATAAAGCCGCATTGCTGGTGCTTCTTTTGGGCTACCCTCATCCAACACTCTTGACTTGCTGACATCCAACTTTCTGGCATGTTCACAGCTTCATTCGAGCCTAACAGGAATCCAAATGGATTTCTGTACAGTGAATCAAGTTCCCCTCCTTGAACTGTGGTATAAACAACACGGTGCAGTCTTGGGCCGGGGGGGGGGGGGGCGCAGGGAGACTGACGCGTTCTGGATCTGGAAACAAGGAAAGGTAGTGAAAGCCAGGATGGAGGAGGACAGGTGAGAGGGCTAATATTTTCATGTGCCTCCATCGTGAGCTGTCTGGATTCTCCTCTCAACGGTGTGCATGTGTGACTGTGAAAAAAAATCTCTTAATCCTGTTTTAAAAAACAACACCTGGAGGGGCGCCTGGGTGGCGCAGTCGGTTAAGCGTCCGACTTCAGCCAGGTCACGATCTCACGGTCCGTGAGTTCGAGCCCCGCGTCGGGCTCTGGGCTGATGGCTCGGAGCCTGGAGCCTGTTTCCGATTCTGTGTCTCCCTCTCTCTCTGTCCCTCCCCCGTTCATGCTCTGTCTCTCTCTGTCCCAAAAATAAAAAAATAAACGTTGAAAAAAAAAAAAAGAAAAAAAAAAAACAACACCTGGAGTCTCTGTAAGCAGTAGTGATCCCAATAAATTTGGAGGTGAACTGCTTTGGGGGCAATGTGGATAATGCTCTTGTGATTTCAAGCAGTGCTTCCCAAACTGTAATCTGCTCAGGAATCACCTAGGAAATCTCATTAAAATGCAGATTCATTCAGTAAACCTAGGGTGGGGACCTAAGATGCTGCATTCCTAAAAAGTTCCCAAGTGAGGACCACCCTTAGAGTATCAAAGACTTGAAAGGACAAAGTGGTCTGATGCATGTATTAATACCTTCCTCTTTTCCCGGGATTAACTTCAGCTTCTCATACACAATTAAACTGTAAATAGCTAGGCAATCCTTTCAGGGACATAGACTCTTTCTCTCTCCACTGTGAAAGTCTTTCCAGCTCACACAGATGTACATGGAAGGCCAGCAGGCACCATAAAGCTATGACTTAAAACTGGGATTTAAAAAATCTGGGTGCTTTCTTTAACATTTTAAGTAATCTCTACACCCAGTGTGGGGCTCAAACTCACAACCCCAAGGTCAAGAGTCACATGCTCCACCAACTGAGTCAGCCAGGTGCCCCCCAAATCTGGGTACTTTTGGCACAAGTGAAAAGAAGGTGGTAGTGGGGTGGGAGACTTCCCTCAGAAGACAAATTTGCCTGAAATTCAAAGTAAAAACAGACGTAGAAGGGGAGAAAAGATAACCAGTGTGGTAATCCAGGGAGAAATATCTCTGAAGACCTTAATGAAGAGTGCCATTTGGGTCTGGAAAGTCACAAGGACACAAAGCAAATACTGAAGAGTAGTCAAGGATACACAAGGAGAATGGAAAATATGTCATGAGGAAGTGACCTAGGTATAAACACCCTAGTCAGCCGCTCCTCTTCCAAGCTCTCAAGATTACTCCAACATCAACAGAAAACCTTCGTGACCTTGCCATCTGGAAGAAGTCCTATGCCTGGGCTGGAGCTCAGTCAGGAACTGCCTGCCCTCTTTATGCTAAATAATCAGGTGTGCCGGAATCAAAGGCTCACACCCTCAGGCATTATCTCAAAAGGTACTAAATGACTCCAGTGCTACCAAATTGCCTAGGGATGGGCCAGACTCTTCATCACATCTGAGGCATGTCTCCAGGACCAACCCAAACACACATCACCCATGGAAGGGCCTCAAGAGGTCCTGAATGACACCAAGGCCAAGAAACTGGTGCCCCAGAACCCTAAATCCCAAACAATCACTGGAACCTTTTTTTTTTAATGTTTGTTTGTTTATTAAGAGAGAGAAAGTGTGTGTGTGTGTAAGCAGGAGAGGGGCAGAGGGGAGGTGGGGTGGGTCGGGAAGAATCCCAAGCAGGCTCCACGCTGTTGGTGCAGAACCAGACGTGGAACTTGATCTCACAACCATGAGATCATGACCCAAGCCATGATTAAGAGTCAGACACTGGGGCACCTGGATGGCTCAGTCGGTTGGGGGGCCAACTTCGGCTCAGGTCATGATCTTACGGCTCGTGAGTTCGAGCCTCACGTCAGGCTCTGAGCTATCGGCCGATAGCTCAGAGCCTGGAGCCTGTTTAAGATTCTGTGTCTCCCTCTCTCTCTACCCCTGCCCTGCTCGCACTCTGTTTCTCTGTCTCAAAGGCAAATAAACGTTAAAAAAAATTTTTTTTAAAAGTCAGACACTTAACCGACTGAGCCACCCAGGCACCTCTGAAACCTCTTTTAATATACACAGAACCAATCTCAGACTTTATTGGTGACCTTGCCAAAGCGACAATTCGGTCTTCCACACAGTGGAAAGACTTGTCAAACTGTTTGGCTGACACTGAGCAGGCCAGACAACCAGCTGACAGATAGAATTTGTCATTCTTCAGCCTGTTGTTCTGGCACCAAGTCAGCCGGGATGAGCAAAACCAACAGTGCCATACATAAACACTGCTCCTTGGACAGCTCACGTTCTCATGGTATCCGTCGTTATCTGGGCCGATGACTCACACATCCACATAACCAGCCGAACCTGCAAAGCAGAACTTCCAGCCTGCATTCCCAACTGCCCACACCTGGCATCTCTGCCCGGTAAGCTTTACATTAGGCTTGCCCTCAACCCAAACACCCCTCTTCAACTAGCCTATTCCCTCCAGTGGCATTGCCTTTTCTTAGGACATCTGCATTCAGTGCCTTCACCCAAGGCTGTCTGATTCTTCTTTCCAAGTCTCTCCCAGATTTGCACCTTCTCCATTCTCATGGGCAGGGCCCCGGGTCAAGGTTTTAATAGCCAGTTAGAAGGAATAGCTTTCTTCTCACTTTCAGTATATCCCCACTCCTCCTCCATCTAACAAGCACCGGACACATCAGCCTACTCTCAAATGCCATCTGGGGCGCCTGGGGGGCTCAGTCAGTTAAGCATCTGACTCTTGATTTTGGCTCAGGTCATGATCTCATGGTTCCTGAGATGGAGCCCTGAGTCGGGCTCTCTGCTGACGGTGCGAAGCCTGCCTGGGATTCTCTCACTCCCTCTCTCTCTACCCCTCCCCCACTTGAGCATGTGTGTCTCTCTCTCAAAATAAACAAACTTAAAAAAAATAAATAAATAAAATGCCATCTAATTGGGGCACCTGAGTAGTTCAGTCAGTTGAGTGTCCAGCACTTGATTTCGACTCAGGTCATGATCCCAGAATCGTGGGCTCCATGCTGAGTGTGTAGCCTGCTTAAGATTCTCTCTCCCTCTCCCTCTGCCCCTCCCCTGCTCATGATCTCTCAAAAGAACATAACATAAAATGCCATCTAACAACATCGAGCACTTCTGCCTGATACTTTCCAAGGCAATTTTCGCCTACATCATCTTATTTTCCTCTCCCTATAACCCCACAGGACAAGTAATTCAATGCTTACAGAAGGGGTGTGGCTTGCCTGAGCTACCCCAGCTGGCAAAGGAGCAGGGAGCCAAAACCAAAACCTAGAGCTTTTCGCTGGCACTCTAAAATATCTCGGGTCTCCTCCTTCTTAAAGTGCAAAGACTTACTTTTATTTAATGAATTCAGTCCAAAATTTTCTACCTGAAACTCAAGACTTTCTATCAACTGATTTCTTCTTCACCCAAAGAGAGGATCCTATTTCCCACTATTTCTGTGTACTTGTTTTTCCTTTTCCTCCAATTTGGCCGGCCTCTTTAAGATCAGTAGTTATTATTTAGCTCTGCTTTTAACTGTAACAGTAACTACCATTTTTTTGAGCAATTAGAATATTCCAGATACTAAAGCACACTGCTAAGTGGATTACCTCATTTTACTATCAAGACAACACTTGACTACTAAAAGACTCACCTGGCTAAACACATCCAGAAAAAGGACTCTTCTCCACTCCAAACCTGTCTCTCTCATAGTCTTGCCCAAGCTGGTAATTGGAACTACCATCCTTTCATTGCTCAGGCTAAAAGCCTAGACATCAAGTTCATTTCTGTCTCCTCCTCACCACCATCCCCCAACAAATCAAGTCCCACTGCCTCTGAGTTCATAGTATTGCGCAAAATGTCTACTCTTACCCCCTCCACTGCCATCCCCCGTCATAAGCCACCATCCCACTTATACCTAACCCTGCAGCAACTTCAACTAGCCCTCTTTTCTTCCTCTTGCACACTTTATTTGTCCCAAAACAGCCCAAGGAGATGCTTTAAAATGAAAATCTTATCTGAATCCATCTGAAACAACCCATCAACAGGTAAATGAATAAACAAACTGGTTCATCCATACAGTCGAGTACCTCTCAGCAATAAAAAGAAATTAATCACTGATACATGCAACATAGATGAATCTCAAAAAAACTACACTGAAAGAAGAACAGGATGTACTGTGTGGCTTCATTTATATGAAATTCTGGAACATCAAAACTAATATATCATGATACAAAGTAGATCAGTGGTTGCTTTTGATAGCGAGGAATTTGAATGGCAAGGAGAAGGGAACTTCCTAGGGTGATTAAAATGTTCTGGGGGGCGCCTGGGTAGCTCAGGCGGTTGAGCATCCAACTTTGGCTCAGGTCATGATCTCACTGTTCATGAGTTTGAGCCCCGTGTCGGGCTCTGTGCTGACAGCTCAGAGCCTGGAGCCTGCTTCTGATTCTGTGTCTCCCCCTCTCTCTGCCCCTCCCCTACTCATGCTCTGTCTCTCTCTGTCTCAAAAATAAATAAAAACATTAAAAAAAACTAAAGAAAAATGTTCTGGGTCTTGATATGCATTTGTTGAAAGTATCAGAAATAGAAATGGGGAGCACCTGGGTGGCTCAGTCAGTTAAGCATCTGACTTGGGCTCAGGTCATGATCTCATGGTTCAGGAGTTCGAGTCCTTCCTCAGGTGAGCTGGAGCCGTTTCAGGTAAACATGCTTTTCTCCCTCTCTGCTCCTCTCTCACCTGTGCTCTCTTGAAAGAAAAGAAAAGAAAAGAAAAGAAAAGAAAAGAAAAGAAAAGAAAAGAAAAGAAAAGAAAAGAAAAAAGAAAAGAAAGAAGGAAGGAACGAAGGAAGGAAGGAAGAGCAAGCGAGCTATATCATTTTTTAAAAAAAGAAGCGGAAATCAGATCATTTCACTGTGTGAAAATTATATGCACTTGGCCATCTGGCCCCATCTACTTCTCCCACTTCATCTCCTACACTTGCCCCCTTGCTCCCCATCTACCCACAAGGGTCACCTGGCCACCCTTGAGCATACCAAGCCATTTCTCCCCCCAGAGTCTGTGCACTCCCCACCTGGCATCCTCTACACACACACACACACACACACACACACACACACACACACATACTGTCCCCACCCCCAAGCTTCTTGTTATCATTCAGGCCCCAGACATTGTCCCATCCACTGAGAGACCTTTATGGGCACATGTCGGAAGGACTCCCCAGGCACTCTCATTTACTTCTCTGTTTTCATTCTCTGTGTGGCACTTACCACTTTCTGTTATTTTCTTGTTTACTGTCTGCTTCTGCTACCAGAAAGCAAACTCTGCAAGAATAAAAACCCATCTGTCACTGTATCCCCAGCATCTAAATCAATGCCTGGCACATGATGTAACAGTTTGTTGAATGAATGGATAAAGTTGACAAAATCACACTCTCTATATTCAGCTATGCAATCTGAGGCTTGTAAAGGGTAAGTAATCTCCCCCTGCTCACACAGCGAGAAAGCAGCATTTCAGCATTCAAACCCAGGCAGTCTGCTGCCTAGGTGCACGTTCCAAACCACTCTGATGTCCTGCCCCCTTCACTTTTGCTTCTCTGCTGTTTTATATTGTTCACTCCACCTAGGCTGAGCCTCTTTCCTACACTTCCAGCTGCCCCCAGCTTATCATGGTTTTTCTCTGCACTGACTTCATGCTTGATTATTCACTTGAATTTTTCTTTCCCTCCATATCTGTCTCCCCAGCAAGATGCGAGGCTCCTTGTGGCTTTCACTTCCTTTGTCACTCACCGCCCACCAGGACAGAGCCTGGGCACAGGTACCTAACAATACTCATGGACGTGTCGCCCTGGAGGTGGGGTGAGTCAGGTAGTCCTATGGGTATGTGCAAATCCCGGGTTACATGACTCACTTTGCTATTTCAAAGTATGCTGACCTTGACTTCATTGGCATTCTGCCATCCAGTTTCAACACCAGCTTGTTAGAGCTGATGCAAATTAGAGCTGCCACCATCAGTCACTATGATACTACTCAGGTCTCATCCCTGTACTTCTGGAATCTCCTGCATACCACAGAAGCCTCACAGAGGGCTGCACAGACCAAGAGCATGCAACGGATGGGGACTTTTTAGGAGGGCATAGAACTAATGGAAGGATCCTCGTATGTCCTGCCTGAGGTGACTGAAGGGGTTACTCAAAGCCTCCTCCTAAGGTTAGGTGACGTATCACTCCAAATGGATCATTAAAGATATTATTCACACTTGATGCACAATAAATGTATTCACCTCCTGATTTAAAAAGTAATAAACCCTGTGTCTGTGCTTCTGGTACAAACAGAAGAACAAATTAAAGAAAGCCGACTGTAGCCTTTAGTCTCAGTAGGCAACAAAGCAACAAAAATATAAACAGTAGTTAGAACACATGCCTTTGGGGGTGCCTGGGTGGCTCAGTCAGTTAACCATCTAACATCGGTTCAGGTCACGATCTCACAGTTCCTGGGTTCAAGCCCCACGTGGGGCTCTGTGCTGAGCACTCGGAGCCTGGAGCCTGCTTTAGATTCTGTGTCTCCCTCTCTCTCTGCCTCTCTCCCCCACAAAAAATAAATAAACATTAAAAAAAAAAAAAGAAAGAAAACATGCCTCTGTAGGTGATTTTTTTTTCGTTCACTAACACAGTATAGACTTTTAGAATATGTGGTAGGGCCTTTTTCTCACTTCATAGGTTTTAATTCGCTGGTCTCACGATACTCACAACACACTTTTGAGAATTGACTTCTAACTTGCAGAAGAGGAGACGGTGGTCAAAGAAGTTCACATCATCCTCTCAGAAAAGGATTCACGGTGGGTGTGACTCTCCCTGCTCGTCTTACAGCAGAAGCCCAGGCCATCTGACAAGTACTGCCTATGTCATCAGGTCTAACTGTAAGCTCACCGGGGACCACACTTAGCAACAGAGTCAGAAGATGCTGTTCCAGCCCCAGCCCGGCGACCACACAGCTTCGCGCGAGTTGCTAAACCTCTCTGAGCTTCAGCTGCCTTGTGTCTACACACAATCTCCCCTCTTCCAGTCTCATGAAGACTGTGAATATGAAATTCGCTGTGAACACGAAATTACCCATTCAGTTAACAAATATGTATTAAGCACCTACTATGTGCAAGGCATAGTCAGTGGAACTGGAATACAAAGTGAACCAAAGTCCCTGCTTCATGGAACTTCTATTGTCACAAAGTAAACAGTATATATTTCCAAGTGTTGAAAATGAGCAAAACAGGTAACCTTACAGAGTGATGGGGTGCTGCTGTATTTGGCAGGGGGTGGGGGGGTGGGGGTGGTCAGGAAGGCTTCTCTGAAAAGTTGGCATTTGAATAACAGACCAGAATGAGGTTTGACAACAAGCCACACCAATACCTGGAGAAGAAAAGCGTGCAATGCAAGGGGTATCAGCATGCATAACTAAATGCCAGAGATGAAAGCAATTCAATATTATAAAGATTCAATTCTATTTCAATTGTGATGAAAAGTGATGAATTGTCATAAGGAATTTAGATGGGAGCTACCTAAGCAGAAATCTAAAGCAGCCCATGGAAATAAATGTAGAATAAACAAACAGCATTAGTTTTAACACCCCCATGTACATGTGCACACAAGTAAAAACGTAAAAAATTCTGTTGTGTTAAATACATCAATCACAGGGGCGCCTGGGTGGCTCAGTTGGTTGAGTGTCCGACTTCGGCTCAGCTCATGATCTCACAGTTGGTGAGTTCGAGCCCCACGTCGGGCTCTTGCTGACAGCTTAGGGCCTGGAGCCTGCTTTGGATTCTGTGTCTCCCTCTTTCTCTGGTCCTCCCCTGCTCACATTCTTTCTCTCAAAAATAAATAAAGATTAAAAAATAATTAAACACATCAATTACAGAAAACATTACTTTATAAGTGGATAGTCCATATGATTCCATGAAATAATAAGCTTGCATATTTCATATGAGTTTTCAAGGATGAGTTGCTATGCCAAAACTGTGTGGGGCTACAGAGTAATCAGCGTTCCTCACTACACTCCTAGAGAGAAGGGGGCCTTTAGTGGTCTTAGCACACACTTCCAGTATGAAGGAAAATGATCTCTTTCCTGCCTTTCCATCCCCTTGGCCAATAACACAACAGAGGTGTCAATGCCTACTGGAGCTTTATGTGCTGGGTTCTGGCCAGCCTTCTAGAAACCCTGCCACAGCTCCCACCATGGTTCTGCATGGCTTGCAGGATACAACGTAGAACTCTAGATATCTTTCAGAACCAAGGATGGGTGACAGCAAGACTTCCCATGGGTATTTACCAGTAAGGACTCACCACTACAGATTCCAGAGGAGAAGGAAGTATGCAGGCTGGCCGTTCCAGCAGCTGTGACATCACAGGCCCCCAGCACCCACCTCCCCAGCATTCTGTTCCTCCTTCATCCCAATGCTTATCTACAGCCCTCCTTGGTTTTTTTTATTTATTTTGAGAGAGAGAGAGAGAGAGAGAGAATGCATGTGTGTGAGGATGGAGGAGGGGGCAAAGAAAGAGGAGAGGGAGAGAGGGAGAGAGGGAGAGAGGGAGAGAGGGAGAGAGGGAGAGAGGGAGAGAGGGAGAGAATCCCAAGGAGGCTCTGGCAGCCCAGTCAGTACGGAGCCTAACGCAGGGCTCGATCCCCCAAACCCTGAGATGGTGATCCAAGCTGAAATCAAGAGTCGAACGCTTAACTGACTGAGCCACCCAGGCGCCCTCCTCCTTGGTTACTTGTCCCCATTTCTGCCCTCATGCGTTCTTCCCTATATGCCAAGAACTTTCACATATGCTAAATTCTGGAATATCAAATTCCCATCTTTTGAAGATTTAATTACAATTCATTTTATGAAGTTGTCCACATCCAATGACTTCCATCCTGAAAATGGCTGACAATTTTTAAACTTATTTTTAGGTTAAAAACATGTGTCTTGGGGCACCTGGGTGGCTCATTCAGTTAAGTATCCAACTCTTGATTTTGGCTCAGGTCATGATCTCGTGGTTCATGGGTTTGAGCCTCACATCAGGCTCTGCACTGATCGGGATTCTCCCTCTCTGCCTCTCCTCCTCTCTCTCTCTCAAAATAAATAAATAAACTTAAATAATAATAAATAAAAATGTCTTTACAAACTACTCCTATATGCAACAACATGGATACAGCTCCCAGACATCCTGCGAGTGACAAAAGCCAGATGCAAAAGAATTCATACCATGTGATTCCATTTATGTCAAGTTTAAGAAAAGCAAAAGTAATCTCTAGTAATAAAAGTCAGAATAAGGGTGAGCAGAGGTGGGGAGGAGGCACCAGGGGGCCCTCAGAAGTGCTGGCAATGCTCTCCAGCTTTATCTGGATGGCAGCTGCATGGCTGTGTGCCTACACACAAATTCATCAAGCTGTATGCTTACGATATGAGCACTTTACTGTCTGGATAATAAAAGTAAAAGGTAAAAAAATGACTTCCTTCTGAATTGTACTGAAACACCGCTGTGTGTGCAGTCTTCTGTAGAGCTATTTGGGGACGTCTAAATGTCCAGGACAGTTCGTTCCTTACCTCTCTGACACATCTGGAACCTTCTACAGCCTGAGTAGGTATCACTTTCATCTTCCTTCAACAAGGAATTGTAATGGGCCAGCACAGTGACCATTCTCCACTGTCAGCTTTAAAACAATCAAGGGCATGCATCGGTCTGCCCTAGGCCAGTAATAAAGAACACTTTATTTTGTTTGCTTTATGGCCTGCACGGTTTCAATGAACTAGAAAAGCCTTTGAACATACTCTCAATAGGAGTAACAATAAATGTCAAACGAGAGCAATCGAACGCCTAAAACGAAATCCTCTCTGTAAACCACTGAGATTCAGAACACCATCCCCTCCACCCCACAAGAAAGTCTGGAAAGAGGACGCAAAATCTCTTTTGCGCTGGCAAGAAAATCTACGTGGGCCGGCTCTTCCCTGAGCAACCTCCGCTGCTCCAAGAAGCTGCTTAACCTCTTTGGGTCTCAGCTCTCCTCGAGTAAAATGACCTTCCTTCCCTTCCTCTTGCCCCAGGCAGAAGAATCAAATGACACGAGGCATAACACTTTGGCAAAACACTATCAACACAACTGCTGATACCAAGGGAAAGTTTCCAAAAGTAAAATAAAATAGACGTAGGCGGAACGCCTGTATCCCAAGAACTCTCACATACGCTAAAACTATGTCATCCTCACGTCGATGGGTGCCACCTTGACTCCCGCTTCACCACTAGGGAAACTGAAACCCAAGACCCTGAAGTGGCTGCCCCATCGTGCCCGGCACGGAGGGTGAGGGAAGAGCATTCTCCACGTTTCCTCCAGGCAGCGCGCAGAATAGGAAGCACGCCCACGACTCTGCCACAGGTGCCTTTGTGCTGGAATCAGATTAGCAGCAGGAAACCATTAAGAGTAAGACACCACTGGGGCGCCTGGGTGGCTCAGTCGGTTAAGCGGCCGATTTCGGCTCAGGTCACGACTCACGGTCCGTGAGTTCGAGCCCCGCGTCGGGCTCTGTGCTGATAGCTCAGAGCCTGGAGCCTGTTTCAGATTCTGTGTCTCCCTCTCTCTGACCCTCCCCCATTCATGCTCTGTCTCTCTCTGTCTCAAAAATAAATAAATGTTGAAAAAAAAAAATTTAAAAAAAAAAAAAAAAAAAAAAAGAGTAAGACACCACTGACGACTGTTCCTAAATAACTACCTTCCTCTCGAGGAGAGACAAACCAACTAAATCAGAGGCCACCGAGCCTTGGAAATCCAAGTTTTATTGGCACTGCACGGAGTATCCAGATCTTTCATCTGAGAAGCACATGTTCTGATTGTGCCGAGGGACCTCATGCGAAACCGTGTGTTTCCACCTGGACGTTCCCCACGACGGGTTAGACCTGTGGATGTAGCTGATAGAAACAGAATTAAATCCCGCCTATGTGGCCAGGTTTAAATCTGCTCAGTAGTTTAAAAACAAACAAAAAACAATACACCAGCACTGCATCACAAAATGCTATGTGTAAGCACATGCTTCCTGAAACAAAACGTTCTCTTTTGCCCTATAAACTACTTTCTCAGTTACATAAAACTGCAAATTGCAATCTGAAGGCTTTGCGGGCTTGAATTTCCATCTTCCCTGAAAGTTTATGAGGAAACAATTAAATTTGGTCATCTTTCTCTAGGGCTTTTTATATTGTGCCTGCCAATTGAAATATTTTTCCTATGTGTGCCTGGCTCCATGACACCGCCTCTTAGAGAAGTTACCACATGTGAAATAATCATGTGCTATAGATGTAGACGTTATAGCTACACCCTTCCATGTTTTCTGCTTTGCTACCATAATTCTACTTACCCGTTGAGTCTCCAAAAGGATATTTCTAATTTGGTTTCTGTTTACGAACTATGAATTAACACAAAATATCACCTTAAAAAGGTGCCCGGGGGGAAGAAACTTTTCAGGGAGACGGAAGACTTTTAACACTGAACTGTAGTGACGGGGGAAAAAGAAAATGAACTGTAGTGATGGATACACAACTATATAACTTTATCCCAAAGCATCTGACTGCACACTTACAGCCCGTGAGTTTTGTGATCTATAAATTATAGTTCAATAAAGCTGTTTAGAAATATGCCCCATGATTCGCAGAGTGAGGTTTTTCAGGTTTCAAGTGCTATTCAAATTAACCTTAAAAGCATTAATGTTTCCTAGGCTGCAAATGTATTTACAGTATTATGGGTCAATATAATTTTCCTTTAGAACAGAGTTCCTCAGCTTTGGCCCTGTCATTTGGGGCCCGATAATTGTTGTGCAGGTCTGTCCTGTGCGGAGTGAGATGCTCAGTAACATCTCTGGCCTCTACTTACTAGCTGCCAGTAGCACTTCCTCCCTCACAGTAACAATGACCAAAAATGTCTTCAGACACCGCCAAGTATCCCCTGGGGGGCAAAACAGCTCCTAGGTAAGGGCCGCTGCTCTAGATGTTGCAGCTGAAAAAGAAATTTGCTCTTTGGGGGAGCGACTGACAGATACAAAAGCATTGGGGGCTCTCCCCAACTTTAGGGCTTGTTCTAGGGCCCCAAGCACCAGTTCCTGGCCAACGCAGGACAATTTTTCTCTGCCCCTGCCCTCTGCATATTCTACAAGCAGTGTTACTTTTAGATTACAAACCATTATTTTTTAAGTGAAGCCTAATTTTACAGCCCGTGTCACTCTCCAAGTATGGCAGTCAGCCCAGAAATCAAAGCAACCGGGTTCTCTATAAATGCTTTGTGGCCACCGGGGCCGACAGACAACGCGGCCATTCCCCTTAGCCAGCATTAATCCAACACTTTTAGGTTCTAGGAACTTTGGAAGTAATCAAGGCTCAGAAAAAAACCAAATGACTTATGGCCAGGATCACAAAGAGGCAGAGCTGAGACTGGAGATACCTCTAAGCCCCACGTTCTTTCCTGACGTCCACGTTAACAGCGTATGCCCAATCTGAGCTGCAGGAGGGGCTTACCAGGGCCAGACACCCATCTGGATGCCTCAGACTTATTAGCCCACTTTAAATCCTCCCTGTTATGCAAAGAGGTGGTATTATTATTCCTACTTTACAGACAAGGAAGTGGAGGCTTGTCCAAGGTCACACAGCTGGATATCCTGAAATCTGAACTCCAATTAGTCTGAACTCACAAGCACAGGCTCTTGGCCACTATACTGACTCCTCTCCTGAAAAAGTGCCCTATTTCATTAGGAAGAGTCAGTGGGATATTTTTTTCTTTCCCTTTTTTTTTTTTTTTAAGTAGATAAATAATACTTAAATTCAAGGAGATTTAGATTTGGGCTACTCATACATTTACTTCAGTTTACTTTATAACACTAAAAACCCAGTCCTGCGAACACCTGTGAGATACCTAGAAATGTCCTACGTGAAAGAATCCCCTCTACCCCACCGTCAAGAAGCAGTCAGGCTAAAATTTCACCACTTCCATCCGTAAGAGCTAATCATTTCCTCTGTTTTCTCTTCTCTAATTCATTCATCCAGTCAGTAACCACATCAGTTAGAATCTATTCAGAGACAAACACATATCAAATAATCACACAATTAAATATTGTGATAAAAGCACTAGGAAGGAAAGGTATGCACAAGGGGGTTCCAAACAATTTATAATGGGAAGGCTGGCCCAAGGGGGAGGGGGGGAGGTAAAAGAAATACAAGGAATGTGAGATCTGCAAGAAGAGTTGGGAATTAATTTGAAAGTGAAGCTTTCAGTACCATTCAACAGTGTGTACAAAGGCCCTGGGGTAGAAGGAAACCACGGGTGCAAGGCCCCGAAAAGGAGCCAGACTTAGCAGCCGTCAGGTCGTGCTGGGCTTCGTGGACCCCAGCAAAGAGAAATTAAAGGTCCCAAGTAGTGATATCATGTGGTCAGATCTACATTTTTAATGATCACACTCCCGTGTCACACAGGAGCAAAGAGATTCTCTGAAGCAACCTTTGCCAGAACATAGTTCAAAGAACTCTACCCTGGATCCTGCAAAACAAGTTTGTTTGTTTCTTCTTTTTTCTTCTCTCCGGGGTGTGGCATACCACCAGGGCTGTGAACTAGCTCCCTCCTCCTTCTGTTTCGTTTGTGAAGTTTAAAGGCCAGATCTTTTATCAGGTATGGGACCTGGTTTTCTTTTAACAGCCCCCAGTAAACTATTCATCCCTTTCCAGGTCCCTCCTCCTTCTCTCACCTCTCTACTCCCTCCAACTTGCCAAGAGGCCGTCAGTGACAAAAGGTAGAGGGGAATCCTTTCGGGGCTTTCTTATGTGAGGATAGAGACAAGCTGAGAAAGAACCACAGAACTGCTCTCTCATACTCCCCTCACACCCAACCAAGCACAGTTAAAAAAGAAAAAAAAAAAAAAAGGCAAATCTGAAAGACTGTTACTCCCCTGGTGAAGAGTCCTGGATTCCTGGGGCCACACACAATGCCCCCCAACCTGGTGGCCTCAGCCAATGCAGCGCCAGCTCCCGTTGGCCCAGCTCCAAGCTTTCACAAGTGCTTTCAGTTTCTCCTCTTCAAGAAGCTTCACATCACCCCACCCTGCACTGCCAAGAGTCCTTAGCACCCACTGACACTTCCTCCAGGAAGCCATTCCTACCCCACCCATGCCAGCCCATGAACTGCCCTCCTCTGAGTTCCAACAAAAAACTAAGAAAGCAATTTTTTTTTACTTCGCTGTGAATGGTTCGCTGCACACCTCCCCCGGCCTCCAACATATGCATGCACGTGCATGTGCCCGTGCACACACACTCCCTCAGCAGCTCCAGAAGGACACATTCTGGGTACCACAGCCCCAGCATCGAGCACAAAGCCTGGCACCGAGCTGGGACCCCTCTAAGTATTTATCGAATGAATGAGCAAATAAAAATAGACACTTTCAGAGTCTCCCGGGAGCAGAAAAAAGAGGCCTTTAATGAGAAGCTTTCCCTTCCCCAAAGTTTGGTCGTGAATGAGAACATGAAACACTCAAATCACAAAGTTTAGAAAAGCTGCTACATCTCACTCTTCAGAAGTTTGAAAGGATCAAAAATATCAATGCAGGGCACATAACCTATGCTCACGGTTTGGGGACCAAAACTTCTGGGAAGTTTTCGGGCGTTAAGGCAAGAGCAGGCAGCAGGGAGAGAAGGGATTCATGAAGTGAACACGGTAAAACGCCAGGACAGAAACGCTGAACTGACACTTACTACGTGAACCCACACTGGCTGCAGAACCTCAAGTCCCAGGTAACTGACCTTGTTTTCGATTCCGGGCACAGATCTCGCTTCGTCTAATGCCCTTTGTAACCACCTCCTGGCCCTTCACCTTTCTTAGAAGCATACTCCCCTCTATCTTCTTTATAGTCCTTTCTAAATACCAACCATGTATTGACCTCAGAGGAAGACAGTTTGCCTTCTTGACTGAATCCAAAAGCGATTAATAATAAATCACCCAGGTCTGAACTGGGGCCTTGCTGCTTGGCATGTGGCCACTGGACTAGCATCACATCATCTGAGAGTTTGTTAGAATCGCAGACATCTCCACCCCGATTCAGAATCAGCATTTTAACAGCTCCCCGGGTGATTCCTATGCACCTCAAAGTTTGAGAAGCACCAGGCTACATCCTACATTCACTCAACAAATACTTATTAAACAAATACAGGGTACACAGTAGGCATTCAACATATACATGAGGATGGGAACGGTGTGGGAAAAGGGGTAGGCAGAGACCTTCCACTGCAGTTGAGAAGCTCCAGTAAATACTAAAAACAGCATGGCTGTGGAGAGAGGTTCCAGCAGGATTAATAATCTTTACATCAAAATTCAGAAAGTGGCCCTTGCAGCTTGGCTGTGGGAATCTGGAATCTGGGAACTTGACCCTGTTTGCAGCAGGCGGGAGAGATACATGGGAGGTGTGAGTGTGTCTCTTCCCCGCCTCAGCCACAGGCCGCAGGAGCTGACAAGGCCAAGTCCCCGCCCCCCTCAGCTGTCACCCTGTCAAAACAAAGCCGCTGCTGACAGCGCAGGGCCAGCCTGCCCCGCGGCCTCGGGCAAGCCTCCCACCCCGGGAGCACGGCGCCCACATCTGGATCTGCAGCTAAGGGGCAATAGGGTGCCGAGAGCTGGGATGGAAAGGGGATGGCAAGAAAGGCGTGTCCTCAACCTGGGCAGTGGTGCCCGCTGCGCCGGGCTGTCACCTTGCCAAATCCTGTTTACACCTCGAGCAGCTGGGACAGCGTTTTAACGAAACAAGTAATAATACAATAATGACGGGGCTGTCACCGCGCGCAGCAGCGCCTCCGCCCTCAGCCTAGGATGTTGGGAGCTCCCGGACCCTCGCCTCGGGCTGTGCCCACGTCGCCATCCGGCGCGTTCCGCCCCTTCGATCTTCCAAAGCGCCGGAGTCCTGGAGCCTAATTCACTCTCACCCCTTCCACCCAGTTCCTCCCAACGGGGCACGGGGAGAAGACAGGAGAAGAGGGGGCTCTCAGACGCCCCCGGTAGATGTCTCCTCGGCCCTGGGGCGCCCGCCACTTAGTAAGCGCTGCTCCCCTCTCTGGAAGGTGCCTCAGGCGAGCTCCTACAGAGCAACAAAGCCCCAGGGCAGCCCAGGAGCGCAGACGCAGAGGCAACTCCTTCCAAGGGGGAAGAATGAAAGGCTCCGCGTCTCGGCGATCCCCTCCGTCCAACCCAACAGGACTCTCGTCCGAGAAGAAGCTAATTGGGCGCGGGCGACAGCAGCACTTCCGCGGTGCAGCGGCCCCAGGCGGGAGGCGGGAGACGGGGGCGGGAGGGGAAGGGGGAGGGGGCGAGGGTCCCGCGGGCTGGGCCCCGGCCCCCCCCCCTTCGGCGGCCCGGGAGCGGCGAGGGAGTACCTTGCAGGCGGAGTACACTCCGAGTTTCTCCAGTTTCTTGGCCCGCGGGGCCGAGCGCAGTTGCGCCTTCTTCACGGCGATACGGGCCGAGCCGCCGCCTCCCGGTCCTTCGGCCGTGCCCGCCGCCGCCACTGCCGTCGCCGGTCCGCAGGCGCCCGAGCCCCCGGCGGCGGCGGCGGCGGCGCACGGGGAGCCCTGCGGCGGCGCGGGCGGCGGCGCAGGGGGCTGCGGGGGCAGCGCCCCGAGCCCGGCCCCTGCCCCGGCCCCTGCCCCGCCGCCGCCCGGCCCGGCCCCGCCAGCCTCGGACATGCCGCCCCGGAGCACGGCAGGAGGCGCCGAGTGTCAGGCGCCGCCGCCGCCGCCGCCGCCAGGGTCTCCCTCTCGGGCTCTGGTCGCCGGGAGAGCGAGACCCTCCCCCCACGCCCTCCCGCCCCCTCCGCCCACCCCCCTCCCCGCCCCCGCCCTCCCCCGCGCGCGCCGCTCGCCGGGCTCGCTCCGGCCGCGGCCCGCGCGCTGATGGTGGCGGCGGCGGCGGCAGCTGCTCCCCCAGGAGGGAGGGGACTAGCGGCTCCGCTGCCGCCGCCGCCGCCGCCGCTGCACACGCCCTCCCCCGGTCCTCCTCCCCGGGGCTCCGCTCCGCGCGCCGGCCGCGGACATGTTCCTGGGGCTGCGGGCTGAGGGTGCGTGCCGACGGGTGCCGACCTCTCGGTGCCTGTCGGGCCCCGGCGGCCCCCCTCGGCCTCTTTCCCGCTGCCCGCGGGGTTTGCGCCCCCCACCCCCGCTGCTCGGCACCGAGCGCTCGCCCGCCAGGGGGCGAGGCCAAGCTCGGGGTGAGGATGAGGGAGGGGGTGAGGGTGGGGGTAGGGGGTTGGAGCGCAGGCACCTGCTGGCCTCCTCCGTCTCGCCGCCCCCCCCCTGCCCCCGGCCGACCCCCGCTCTCCCCAACGAGGCAGAGCCTCCCAGTCATTTGTTCTTCCACTCTATTCCACACTCTCCGAACGGAGACAACTTCCTCCACCCTAGCGGGAGCCAGAGGAAAAAAAAATATTTTTGAAAAGAACCCGTCCAAGCTAATCCTTTTCTTTGTTACTAAGTCACCAAAATAAAGGCGTAATGTTTTCTATTTCTCTTTTTAAATACTTTTCTGTGCAACTTTTTTTTTTTTTTTTTAATTAAGAACGCTTTCTTCCTATAGCAATTCCTGGATCCCGTCTGCCAGAGGGGGAAAAAAAAAGTGTTAATCAGTATTTTCTGTAATTTTTTTTTTTAAGAAGCGCTGGTTGTTAAAAAAGAACGGTTGTCTAGAAGCACTAGCAAAATGAAAACTGTTCGCAGTAGGAAAAGTTTGAATTCAAAAAGTTTGTTAACAGGGCTCATCTCTGCATTGATGGGATTATAACCTTGTTATTTTCTTTGTATAATGTTCCATAGTTTTCAAAACTGGTATCACTAGCATTCCTACTAACCAGGAAAAAAATTTAAGCCTCATCCCAAAGAATGACTGTTGATTTGGGCCTCACGCTTAAAAAACAATTAAAAAAACAAAACAAACAAAACCTCGACTCAGCGTTTTCAACTACGGTTGAGAACTGTCCTTTTCATTGTTGATGACAATGAGGGCGGTGCGCACATTCCGGTTTTTCATTTGAAAGTTGTGCGCCTTGGTCGGCCTTTCTAAAACAGTTTTAAAAGCCCAACGCTATTTCTCAGGTCCCTTCACAAGTGCGGTGCTTTCATAATATGAGTCATAATTTTTATGTAATATGGGTCATAATGTGCGCATTATTAAATTCTTTGCATGCCATGCAGCTCTCAGCCAGAGATGCCTTAAGGAATGCGCTTTTCTCTGGAAACATTCCCCTTGCCAGTCCCGTTTTTTTCCAGTTAATTTTCTCTATTCTTTTCCCAGCGTCTCTGTGTTCTTTTGACTTTTAATGCAGTGACACATTAAAATAAAAAATAAAAAGTTTGTATATCTAAACCGCGACAGTAGACCACACAAAAGGAAAGAGCCTCTCCCAACTTGAGTCCAACCTAAAGGGGGAAATGGCAGACTCCAGTCACTTGCCATCAGGACAGTCCCTGGCATGCTTGACGTGCTTCTCCTTACCTCTCCTCTCCTGGCTTTACTGAGGTTTCGCAGATTAATTGCCATTCTCCCCACAGCAGAACAAGAATCTTAAGGGCTGTGAACCTCTGAACAAAGTCTAACATCATGATGTTGGCAGATATCAATGGAGGTTTGGGTTCCGCAGGTAGGCGTTCGTCAAACCTATGGGATGCTCCACTGGAGATTTATGCATTTACTGGATATAAATTTACCTCAAATATTCTTTAAAAGTTATAAATATTAAACTCTAGTTAATGATGATCATGCTGAAAGTTTACGGATGCAGCATCATGATATCCGCAGCTTGCCTTGAGATGCATCAAAAAATAAGGTGAGGGGCACCTGGGTGGTTTCATCAGTTAAGCGTCTGACTCTTGATTTTGGCTCAAGTCATGATCTCACAGTTCCAAAGTTGGAGCCCCGAGTTGCACTGTCACTGCGGAGCCTGCTTGGGATTCTCTCTCTCTCTGCCCCTCCCCCATCTCAAATAAACATTTAAAAAATAATAAATTTAATGGGGCGCCTGGGTGGCGCAGTCGGTTAAGCGTCCGACTTCAGCCAGGTCACGATCTCGCGGTCTGTGAGTTCGAGCCCCGCGTCAGGCTCTGGGCTGATGGCTCGGAGCCTGTTTCCGATTCTGTGTCTCCCTCTCTCTGCCCCTCCCCCATTCATGCTCTGTCTCTCTCTGTCCCAAAAATAAATAAAAAAAAAATAAAAAATAAAAAAAAAAATAAAAATAAAAATAAAAAATAATAAATTTAAAAAGTGAAAACATTTTTTAAAAAGATTCTCTCTCCCTCTGCCCCCCTCCCCTGCTCGTGCCATCTCTCTCTCTCTCTCTCTCTCTCAAATAAAACAAAATAAAATAAAAATTAAGATGAATTGATATATTTGTGAAGGGGCAAATAGGCTGATGAGCAGATTAGGTAATGAAACAAGTCAGTGAAATGTCAATAAGTGAATCTAGGTAGTGGGGATAGGAGTGATCACTGTGCCATTCTTTCAACTTTTCTGTACGTTTGAAATTTTTCATAATAAAATGTTGGAGGAGTACACTAGCTTTAATATTAACTCACCCATCACCTGCCCCCTCCCCAGCCAGCCCCAGAACTCAGGAGGCAGGCTATTTCCAGGATGTTTTGAAGCAGAAGAAAACAAATTCATTTCAATCCAGCCTGAAAACCATCACTGTCTGAATGGTGAATGGCTTGTGACATCAGCTGAACATTATTTTTCATTATTTCCCCGCTCAGAGCACCCAGATGACATACTGCCTTAGGCTGAAGGCCCACAGTTTCAAGGCCTATTCAAAGTGTGTTAGGAACACCAGGCAGGGACATTTCAAGGGCAAAGGATTCAGAAGTCTTGCTGCCTCCTCATAATCAGGCTGTTGTGAGCACTCAGTAAGTTCCTACATGCGGAGCCCTCTTACAAAGTGAGTACCAAGAAAACAAAAGGCAGTGTTTTCGTTTGTGAAGTATTTGCAACCGTGGAAGGATTTTAATTTGAAATGGAACCGGAGCAGGCACCTGGCTGGCTCAGTTGGTAGAGCATGTGAGTCTCGATATTCGGGATTGTGAGTTTGAACCCCACATGGGGGATAGAGTTTACTTAATAAACAAATTAAATAAAACAGAACCAGAAGATACAAAATGGAGAATCTCGCACCTGCATACTCAGAAGAACAGAACTTAAGAACTGAGAATGATTTCCTGGAAATACCTGATTTATAGAAGACCGAGACTTATCTCCTGACCAATGATTATGCAATAAGAATCCTTTCCCAGGGGCACCTGGGTGCCTCAGTGGGTCAAGTGTCTGACCCTTAATTTCAGCTCAGGTCATGATCTCACAGTTCATAAGTTCGAGCCTCACATCAAGCCCCACATGGGGGTCTGTGCTAACAGCTCAGAGCCTGCTTCGGATTCTCCCTCTCTCCCTGCCCCCTGCCCCCCGCTAATGCTTTCTCTCTCTCTCTCTTTCTCTCTGTCTGTCTCTCTCAAAATAGAAAAATAAACTTAAAAAAGAAAGAAGGAAAGAATCTCTTCTCACCCATCCTCAAAGCTAACAAACTTAACTGCTTGGACTCTGGTCGGACTTCCTCCCTGCCCATAAACACAGCCCACCCCAAGCCCTCAATGGACACACCTGCAGCTTGCTGCAACATATGTTTCCTGATTGGCAATTCCTCTGCTATTCCAAAAACAGTTCGATTTCTAGTCATTCAAACTTGCCTCGATTTACCTCTTTATTTAGGTTAACACCATTTACTGAGGTAAGGAAGCCACAATTAGAAAATGAAGGGCTTGGGGAATAGGAATTGTAGGGGGCAGTTTGACCACTGGGGTTTACGTCTGGCATATTAATACTATAGTACATGATGTGGCTGTTACAAATGACGACCTTTATACAAATGTAATAGCAGAGATAGATCTCCAAGAAGTACTATTGAATGAACCCTGTACAGTATAATACCATTTGTATTAAAAACAGGCACACTGACATATAAGCACAATTCTGCATATGTCCAGTGGGTGCATGTAAAAATGCAAAAACAGCAGAAAGATACATAGCAAACTCATATATACTTGTCTTTCACTGGGCATCCTTAAGAATAAAACTAATTTTTCTCATTTTCTCATTTATATCCCCAGGTCCTCACTCAAATTTCTTAGTAAGCACTAGTAGTCATTTCTACCTTATTTTTTTTTTTAACATTTACTTATTTTTGAGAGAGAGAGACAGAGAGAGAGCGTGCACACAAGTGGGGGAGGGGCAGAGCGAGAGAGGAAGACACAGAATCTGAAGCAGAGAATCTGAGGCAGGCTCCAGGCTCTGAGCTGTCAGCACAGGGCCCTACACAGGGCTCAAACCCATGAACCCGTGAACTCATGAACCGCAAGATCATGACCTGAGCCCAAGTTGGGCTTTTAAACCGACTGAGCCCCCCATGTGCCCCATCATCTCTACCTTTAAACTCTATATTCCATCTGTTCATATTTATCTTCACAGCTCTCCTCTCTCACCCAGACTACTAATAACAACTTCCTAACTAGTCTCTGCTTTTGCCCTTCCTCTACCAATTCCCTCTACCATTGAAAACTGTAAGTGCAAACCTGATCCCATAATTCCCTGCGTGAAACCTTTTAATGGCTTCTCATCATGTTTAAAACACAATCTCAACTCCATAATCCATTCAGCAAGTGCAATCTCTCCTAGCCCTTCTCCCCGATGTATCGTATACTCCAGCCAAACTCAGGAAGCTCTTTCCTTCCATGGAGCCTTCACTTTTGCCATATTCCTTCCTATCAAGCCAATACAGCATCTGTAAAGCACCGGCAAGCCTGAAACCACAGATAGACTGAAACTGTCCCCACTGAGGGCCCAGACTCCAAGGGCAGAGTCTGGGTCAGGTATTATGAGAAGGAGGTTTAGCCCTGTGTGTAGTCAATGGCTGGCATCCTTTCTGACACGGCCACCTGTTTTTAGAGATAGCGGCTTGACGTGACCATAAAATAAAGGCATGTGAGGTAGATGCCTTTCCATGGAGCTCTTTGGGCCAAATTCCCACTGGAGAAAGTGACTGTGATTACTGCACATTTATTTTAATAACCTCCAAAATAAAAGTTCTCCTTCTAAGGAAACATTACTGAAAAATAATTATAAAATGAATCCTAAGGGATGGAGACATAAATTATTTTTCCCTAGTTTTCAAGCATTTATGCAATTGAATCGTCTTTTCTACAATGTGTCTTAGCCATGCCCCAAATACAATCTCAACTCCATAATCTGTCATTAGTGCTATTTTATTCATTTGTATTTTTAGTTGTTCCTAATAAGAATTTCCCACATTAAATATGAGTAGTCCCAAATGTATTTGGCTGAGCATTGCCCTTGTCAAAAAAGGTTTTTTCCCCATTGTTTTGTTTTAAATACTGACACGTTTATTTACCAGCCTACCTACCATTTGCAATAAAGGTACAAAGTAAGCAAAAGAAATGAAGACTTCTTTCTTCTGAATTCAGGCTAAATGGCTACTTGTCTAAGGCAATATGTGAGTATCTCTTTGAATAACTTGAATATTATATTTAAAAATCAAATTTTCAAGGTATATGACTGGCTCAGTCATTAGAGCATACAACTCTTGATCTCAGTGTTGTGAGTTCAAGCCCCATGTTGGGTGTAGAGCCTACTTAAAATCAAACTTGGGGAACTTGGGTGGCCCAGTTGGTTGAGCATCTGACTCCTGGTTTCAGCTCAGGTCATAATCTCCAGTGGGTGGGATCAAGCCCCACATCTGGCTCTGCACTGGCAACTCAGAGTCTGCTTGGGATTCTCTCTCTCCACCTCTCTTTGTCTCCCCCAACTCATGTTCTCTCTCTCTATTTATTTTTGAGAGAGAGAGAGACAGAGAGACAGAGTGCGAGCAGGGGAGGGGCAGAGAGAGAGAGGGAGACACAGAGTCTGAAGCAGGCTCTAGGCTCTGAGCTGTCAGCACAGAATTCGACTTGGCTCCAACTCACAAACCAGGAGATCCACAAACCGGGAGATCATGACCTCAGCTGAAGTCAGACGCTTAACCGACTGAGCCAGCCAGGCGCCCGTATTTTGTCTTTGTGTGTGTGTGTGTGTGTGTGTGTGTGTGTGTGTGTGTGTGTGTGTTTAATGTTTATTTATTTTTGAGATAGAGACAGAGCCTAAGCAGGGAATAAACATTTTTAAAAATCAAACTTTCAAAGAATCTAGATTTTCTGTAACATTCTGAAGACAGGTTTCCCCCACTTCTGGAAAGTTCATGTTCTGCCACTTAACTTTTATGAAAGACCTACATTAGTATGGTAATGAGCTTCTTTTGTAAAAGCAAAATCCTCTTCAGACTTCTTTCAGTTGGTGAAAACAGATGCTGAGATATTGTTCTGGGATACTTACTCTATTTTTTTAGTAGACTTTTTTTTTTAAAGATATATATCTATTAGGTTAAGGGTACTAATTGTAATGGTCCCACTCAATGAATTTTTATATGTGCATATACTTGGCCACTCATGATCCAGATTAAGTTATAGGACATTCCCAATACCCAAGAAGTCTCCCTTTTGCCCCTTTCTAGTCAGTACCCTAAGGCAATCATTATTCTGGCTTTATCATTCTAGATTAGTCTTGCCTATTCTTGAACTTCATAGAACCATAATCATACATCATGAACTCTTGTTGTAAGTCTCCTTTTTGAATACAGTTATATTTATGACATCCATCATGCTGTTCTATGTAGCCATATGTCACTTCTTTTTACTGTTGTGTGATGTTCCATTATATGATTATACCACAGCTTATCCATTCTCCTATTGATGAACATTTCCAGTTCCTTACTACTATGAATAAAGATGCTATGAATATTCTCTTTTTATTTATTTTATTTTTATTTATTTATTTTTGAGAGAGAGAGAGAGAGAGAGAGAAGGGCAGAAAGAGAGAGAGAGGAAGACAGAGAATCCCAAGCAGGCTCCATACTCAGTGCAGAGCCCAACACAGGGCTTGATCTCACGATTGTAAGACCATGACCTGAGCTGAAATCAAGACTTGGGCGCTTAACAGACTAAGCCACCTAGGCACCCCAGTATGAATATTCTTATAATACTTTTTTGTACTCATATACACTCATTTCTCCCATAGCTAGGGGTATGGTGGCTGGATCATAGGGCAAGTGTACATTGAGCTTTGACCGGCACCGTCGATTTTCCAAAGTGGCTGTACCGGTTTATACTCCTATCTGAATTATATGAAAACGACAGTGCTGCACGTGCTCATCAAACTGTGGTATCATCAGTCTCTTGTTTTCACCATGTTGGTGGCTATAGAGTGCTCTTTGTGGTTTTAGTTAGCATTTCCAACATGCAGAGCAATGTTGAGCATGTTTTCATTTGCTTATGGGCATTTCAGATTCCTTCTTTTGTGAAATAAATACCCTTTCAAGTCTTTTACCCAGTTTAAAATTAGTTCCTCTTTTTTTATTATTATTATTGTTATTGATTTGGTAGATTTTTAACGTATATTTTGGATTTGACTCCTTCAATGGATCTATATGTTGCGAACATCTTCTCTTAGTCTGAGACTGGTCCTTTCACTCTCTTAATAGTATCCTTTGATGAACGGATACTCTTCCTTCTTGGTCTGGCTTATTAATATTCTCTTCTGTATTTAGTGCTTTTGTCTTCCATTTAAAAACCCTTTGCCTGACCCAGTTCGTGAAGATATTCTCCTGTGTGTTCGTTGAGTTTTATCATTACCTTTCACATGTAAGTCCTGTTGCCTCTCAACCAATTGCCGCGTCAAGTGTGTAGTGGCCAGCAGCTTATTAAAATTTTCTCTTTGTGTGCCATTTTTAAACCACCATTGTGAAATGTTTGCAGCGGGAGTTCCTGACAGCATGACCTTATAGGTCCATCTTTACTGAAAGTTCACTGTAGCGTTTTGAGGAACAGTTTGGTATCCCATTAAAGATAGCACGCTCTCTAATTAGTTTTTAAAGCAGCCAGCGTCACCCTTAGCCTCAGGCAAGAGGAGTCCCTGCTCTGGGACCCATAGTATGTAGAGTCTCTCCTGTCATAAACACGCAAAAGCAGAGTGGGGGAGGGGACTCTCTGTCTCTGGTCACTTGCTCTGAGCCCTTAGACCGGGCCACCCTGTAAACCTAGACATGCATCCTTTCATCTAACCTAACCATCTCAAACCCTAAGGAGACTCACTTGCCTGCCTTTCTTGTCCCAGATCCTCAAGCAGAAGGCGCCTGCGTCACAATACTGAGAAATCTTCTGCGTGAGAGAGACACAGTGTGGAAATGCAAGTAGGATCTGAGTGGCAGAAATGCTTAGGTAAGAGGAAAGACAAATTAACTTGTCAAAGCCGCCTTCTTAGTGTGAATGCAAAAGGCTCTTGCATACAAAGTATTGTTTCCCAGAGTGCCAAGCGGCCCTTGTCTTCCTTCCCTTTGTCCTCCAGTTCATGCTTCTGAAGATCCTCATCACTAAGCACGGTGTTCCCTCACGCTGCGGTGTCTGAGGAACATTTGGTAATATTACACAAGTTTTTACCCTCATATGGGTACGGTGTATAAACATTACGTATGGGAAGCGTGGCAAGTTTTTTCTTTGGCAAATAGGTGAACATTCGATGCGTACACTGTGAACAGTTTTATAACATTATTTAAGACTTCGTTGAACTTTCTAAAAAGCCAATAAAACCTGTAGCTTATTTTCATACCTTTGACTAGAAATTTGATAGCGATTATAACTTCATCTTGCCTTTTAGCTTTGGTAGGTCATTTTGAATATTTTAGAAGATAGCATTTTTTTTAAGTGAAAAATAATTTAAAAACATTTTTTATATGTATTGTCATTCACATTTTTGACAGAAAATACATTCAAAATTTGTACACTTCAATTTTTTTAATGTTTACTTATTTTTGAGAGGGGGGCTGGGGAGGGGCAGAGAAGAGGGGGATAGAGGATCTGAAGGGGGGTCTGAGCCAGCAGCAGCGAGCCTGATGTGGGGTTCAAACTCACGAACCGTGAGATCATGACCTGAGCCAAAGTTGGCCGCTCAACCAACTGAGCCACCCAGGCACCCCCAAATTTGTGCACTTTAATTACAATTACATTTTGACTTATGTACATGTATTACTTTGAATTAAAAATTAAATGAAAAAAGACAAAGAAAAAAAGAAAGTCCATAAAAAATAAAAATAACTTTTTCTGGCAAATGGTGAATATTCAGTAAACATTAGGGGTTCCCTCTTGCCACCCCATCTTCCTTCTCTTGCTTTTAACTTGGCATCAGATTAAAAATCATTTCGCTTTCTCTTTTTCCCCCCTCTATCCTCCAAATACAAACATACATATCCTGTTAGGAATTCAGTTGCTTCATGGAAATAGGTCTAGAATTTGAGAGACAGCAGAATTGACAGCCGACACATTGGAATCTAGCTGTGGCCCAAACAGAAAAATTAGATAAAATTCAATCATTTACAATGACCAATACTTTTTAGTAGAATTCTGACATATAGCCTATGTCAGGCACATCTTGGCCTAATGAGAAGTCGGGGACATCTCAGAAATGTGGGTGTGGTTAAAGGGAATGTAACTGGTTCTTTTAAAAAATATTTTTTTTTAATATTTATTTATTTTTGACAGAGAGAGAGACAGAGCGTGAGCAGGGGAGGGGCAGAGAGGAATCAGGGGGAGACACAGAATCAGAAGCAGGCTCCAGGCTCTGAGTGGTCAGCCAGAGCCCGACGTGGGGCTCAAACTCACAAACCTCGAGATCATGACCTGAGCCGAAGTCGGATGCTCAACTGACTGAGCCACCCAGGCACCCCTCTTGCCAGCAGTTTGACTTACGGGTTAGGCTGCCAGCCCTTGGCAAAACCAAATGGAAGTTTCAGAAAGTTCGCACTACTGGCCACATCAGCATATCTTCAGACACACACCTGGGATGATTTTAACAGCTGGAATCCAATTTCTGAGGCAATTCATGAGAAACTAAAATTTGTTGTAGCATTGAATAATAAAATAAGAATAGCTAACAGTTTGGGGGTACTTACTATATCCTAGGCGCTGTGTGAAGGGCTTTTTACTTATCCTTACCTGGATGTTCTCATCCTCACCAGGATGTTCAAGTTATTAATTATCCCCATTGTAGGGATGAGGAACTTGAGCCTCAGAGAAGCTAAATAATTTGTACCCGAGTCTCTCCGGCTCTTAACAGGTAACTTTCAGCCAGTAACAAGTGTGGCTGCCATTTATGGAGAACTAAAGGCCTAAACAAGTGTTATAACTAGCTAACTTTATCTTTATAACAACTCTCATGGGGAGCACTTAGGAGTCCTGCTTATAGATGAAGGACCTTCCGCTGCAGCACCTAGAAATTACGTGTAATAGACATAGTAACTGTAATGGCTGCAGCCCTTGTCCCCCACCTCCTGATCTGAAAGCAGAAAGAAAGTAGGCTTTCTTCTGTCAGCCTGTTGAGAATCCTGTGTCCTGTGCACAAGAGGTATTTTTCATTCTAGAGCAGCACTATTCAGTAGAACTTTCTGTGGTAATGAAAATGTGCTACCCCCACACAGTCCAATATGGTAGCTATTGACCATGTGTGACTGTTGACACATGAAACATGGCTGGTGAGGCTGCTGACGTTTTCATTTGATTAACTGATGTAATTTTAATTTTATTTCATTTTAACTAGTTTATTTCTTTTATCTTAAGTAGGCTCGACACCCAATGTGGGGCTTGAACATTGACCCCAAGATTAGGCATCCCATGTTCTACTGACTGAGCCAGCCAGGTGCCCCTTAACTAGTTTAAATTTAAACAGCACCATGGGTGGGCCTGGGTGGCTCAGTCAGGTAAGTGTCTGACTTTTGATTTTGGCTCAGGTCATGATCTCATGGTCTGTGGGATCGAGCCCCACAAACCTGCTCTAATAGCACAGGGCCTACTTGGGATTCTCTCTCTCCCTCTCTCTCCGCCCCTCCCTCACTTCTGTGCTCTTTCTCAAAATAAATACATAAATTAAAAAAAAAAAAAAAGTTAAACAGCACACATGGCTAGTGGCTACAATATTGGCCAGCACAGGGTCAGACTGTTTGGTGACCAGGTTCCCAGCAGCAGAGTCTAAGAGCTTCTGATATTATATTCTCCTTTCTCTTAGTCCTACTCTTGGCCAGCTTCTGTGGAATGTATCTATAGACTAAGGCACAACTAAGAAAGAGAGAAAATATCCAGGATCTTTTTTTACTCCCTTTATCAAAAACTGAATATTTAAGTGCTCAAACACTTACTTCATTTGTTCATTTCTTTAACAAATATTTATGGAACTCTTCTTGCATGGCAGACCTATGTACTAAACGTCTATGCTTTGGCTCTGGGGCTAAAATGGTAAGCAAGACAGAAATGGAGAGACAGACATGAATTAAATGATCACACAGAGACATCGTTAGAAACCTGAATAAAGGAAAAGCATAAGGAGTTGGGAAGGTGTTTGCAAGGAGGAGGATTCATGCGAGGTCTCTGGAAACACCTTTCTGATCATCCTAAAGTTCAGCTCGTAGAAGTGATGTTTCAGCTGAGAAATGAAGAATGAGCTAAATTAGTGCCAGCAGAGGGAAAAGCATTCCAGCTTGAGGGAATAGCATGTACACAGGCCTGAGGTGGGCAGAGCATGGACACGTTTGAGGAACTTTAAAGAAAAGGAAAGTGGAGAGCGAGAGGTGAGGCTGAAAATCAGGCTCTAAAGAGCCTCATCTGCCGTATCAGGGCTTTTGACCTTTATCCTAGAAGCAGTGACCAGCTACTAAAAGATTTTAAGCAGAGGAGTGACATGATTGGAAAATAAACTTAAAAACCAAAACCAAACAGCAACAAAAAACTTGGCTTTTAACAAGGGCTTCATTGTTCCCCGTTCCTTCCTTCCTTCCTTCCTTCCTTCTGCAGCAGCCAGGCAGGTGACTTCCCCAGATACAGGGCTGCAGCTGGCTCTAGAAGCAAATCCTCAGAACAGACTGGAAGTTCTTGGTCCAGGGCCCAGAGGATGAATGGAGCTAAGCTGTGTTCTTTCCTCTAATGCTCTGTGTGTTCTGTGTGTTTCTACCATTAAATAAATACTGGGGTATTTATAAAAACTTCAGCAAACCACCCACTCCATTTTCTCTGCCACAGGCCCAGAAGCCCTCAACTGTAACAAGCTGTCCCAGAATGTCTGTGATATCCAAAGAGACAGCTCCTCAAGGACCACTAAATATAGCTCTCTTCCACACAGGCTGGTGCCTGCTGCCTCAACTTTTACAATCATAGTTGTGGAACATCTAGGAAACGAATTTGACAGGGTTAAGCCGAACAAGGGCAGGCCACTAGAGAGCTTGGCTTTCAGTATTTTCTAGTCTGGCCATCTTCCTGTTGAGCCACATGGAGTCGTTTGACCTTCAGTTGGGAGAATGACAAACCAAAGAATTCACTCCAGTGGGAAGAAGGCAAGAAAGGAAGAGTGAATATGAGACAAAAGACTTGTGAATGTATTTGAACTTCAGAAGTTTCAAACCGGAATCCAACTCCTTAAGCAACGTGAATCACTGAATGTCTCCTTCTTCCAAAATGGACTGACTTTACCTCTGCCCCTGGCATGATAGAAACATCACCCATTTTGCTGGTCAACACTCTTGAACTTGATTGTCAACTCTGTCACTTACCTCAAGCAAGTTAACTCACCTTCCAGAGCTTGGGGTTTTTGTTTGTAAAATAGGTTAATAGTGTCTGTTTGCAGCATTGTATGGATGTAAGAAAATGTGGATGAAATACTTAGAAATCGTCCCTGCGCTGGGGTGCCTGGGTGGCTCAGTTGGGTAAACATCTGGGTCTTGATTTCAGTTCAGCTCATGTTCTCACAGTTCATGAGTTTGAACTCCGTGTCAGGCTGCACACCGACAGTGCGGAACCTGCTTGGGTTTCTCTCTCTCCCTCTTTCTCTGATCCTCTCCTGTTCTCTCTCTCTCCCTGTCTCTCTGTCCCTCCCCCACTCACCCTCCCTCCCCTCTCTCTCAAAAATAAATAAACTTAAAAAAAAAGAACAGAAATAGTTCCCTCACTGACATTGCTGTTATCCATTACTGCATCTGTGTGTCTATCCTCATTACACTGAACTCCTTAAGCACAGACACCTGCCGTTGGCCTTTATGCAGATCTAGTGCCTATTCCTGTAGGTGTTCAGTAGATAAAATAAATAATCGCTACAGCCATCTTATAATAAAGGGATTCTCCTCCTGTGTGGTCAGACTTCCCAACATAATCTATCTTCTATTTTCCTATAACCTCTACTGTTCGTCTGTTTTAGACATGAGTTCGGAAAATAAAATTATGGGCCACATTTGCAGAAAGATATTTTGTTACAGTGTTTGTACTTCCACCCACGTATTATTTTATTAGTAAACTTATTTTTGAGCATTTGGGGGATTACAGAAAACCTGAGCAGAAAGTACAGATTTCCCATATGCACCTCACTCCCTTCCCTCCATATTGTTAACATCTTGCATTAGGGTGATACATCTGTTATACTTGGTGAGCCAATATTGATACATTATTATGAACGAAACCCATTGTTTACATTAAAATTCATTCTTTGCATTGTACGCTCTATAAGTTTTGACAAATGTATAATAACGTGTATCCACCATTACAATATCACTCGGAATAGTTTTACTGCTCTAAAAATCTCTTGTGCCCCATCCATTCATCTCTCTCTCCTCCCAGCTCTTTGATCCTTTTATTATCTCCATCGTTTTGCCTTTTCTAGAATGTCATGTAGCTAGAGTCATAGGATAGGCAGCCTTTTCACATCTGCTTCTTTCACTTAGTGACATGCTCCGGGGATTTGTCTAGGTCCTTTCTTCGCCTGATAGATCATTTCTCTCCATCACTGAATACTATTCCACTGTATGGATGTACCACAGTTTATTTATCCATTCACCCACTGAAGGACATCTTGGTGGCTTTCAAGTTTTGGCAATTATGAAGAAGGCTGCTGGAAGCATTCATGTGCAGGTTTTTTGTTCTTTGTTTTTGTATATGCAAACTTTCAACTAATTTCAGTAAATACCTAGGAGTGTAACTGCTAGATCGTACAGTAAATATATTTTTAGTTTTATAAGAAACTGCAAAACTGTCTTCCAAAGTGACTGTACTGTTTTAAATTCCCACCAGCAAGAAATGAGAGTTCCTGCTACTCTACACCATCTCCCCTCTCTCGCTTGCTCTCCCTCTCGCTCTCGCTCTCTCTCTCTCTGATAGAAGAGAGGTCTATCAGTGTTTGGACTTCAGCCACTCTAATAGGTGTGTACTGACAGCTCATTGTTTCCATCTGTAATTCTCTAATGACACACAGGTATTAAACACCATTTCCTATGCTTATTTGCCATTTGTGTATTTTCTTTGGTGAAGGGTCCATTCAGATCTTATGCCCATTTTTAAATCCAGTTGTTTCATTTTTTATTGTGGAGTTTCAAGTGTTCTTTGCATATTTTGAATACCAGTCATTTGTCAAATATGTGTTTTACAAGTATTTTCTCCCAAATTGTGGTTTGTCTTTCCATTCTGGTAGTGTATTTTGCAGATCACTTGTTAATTTCAGTGAAGTTCAACTTATCAATTTTTCTTGCGTGGATTGAGGTTTTCATATCTGAAAAGTCATCGCCAAACCCAACGTTACTAGATTTTCTCCTATGTTATTTTTTGGGATTTTATACCTTTCTGCTTTAAATTGAGGTGTCTGAACCACTCACTTTGAGTTAATTTCGTGTAAAGTGTTAGATCTGTGTCTCAATTTTTTTTGTTTAGTTTTGTGTTTGAGAATGTCCAGATGTTCCAGCACCATTTGTTGAAAAGATTACCCTTTCTCCATTGAATCGCCTTTGCTCCCTTGTTAAAGATCAGTTGGCTATTTTGTGCAGGTTTATTTCTGGGCTCCCCATTCTGTTCTGTTGATCTCTTAGTCTATTCTTTCACCAATACCACGCGGCCTTGATTAGTGTAGCTTTAGAGTAAGTCTTGATGTTGGGTAGGGTCAGTTCTCCACCTTTGTTCTATCCTGTGTTGGCTACTTATGTGTTTAAAAGTAGTTTTGTTGTTTTCAGAAAAATTATGCATGTTTATTAAGAAAAATTTAAACCACATAGAAAAGTAATGCATATATAAAAAGTTTACTATTACAGAAGATTGATTTTTAATCAGTGAGAAAAATATTAATAATGCAAGAGGGGAGAAAGTATCTGAATCATTAGTTTCAGAGAAAAAGAAAGTTTAGGGCCCTACAAATATGTATAAAAACATCAACCTTTCTCTTAATTTAAAATGAAAAGAAATATTAGTAAGCTCCCATTTTGGGGTGCGCTTGGGTGGCTCATTGGTTAAGCCACCGACTCTTGATTTCAGCTCAGGTCATGATCTTGTTGTTCATGAGTTCAAGCCCTGCATCTGGCTCTGTGCTGACAGTGCAGGACCTGTTTGGAATTCTCAGTCTCCCTCTCTCTCTGCCTTTCCCCTGCTTGTGCTGTCTCTATCTCTCTAAAAACAAACAAACAAACAAACAAATAAATACACATTAAAAAAACTCCCATTTTTCTCTTTTGTGCCCATTATTAATCAGAATAGAGGAAATAAAACTCAGAAAAACGGTACACATTGGTATAAAATGTGTAGATGGCTATTTGGCAATATTTGGAATATATGTTCCTTGTAGGAAGAAATTTGTTTTCCTCATATGGTATCCCCAGGCTAAAAATAGTGCCTGACACATAGTATATCTTCAATAAAGGGTTGTTACATAAATTTGGAAAATTCAAAATGTACTTAGTCACTAATAGAGGAATGCTACTACCTGGAATTTACCAAACGAGTATATGTCCAGGATTTTTTTGGTGCAACATTGTTTGCAAAGGCAAGTGTTATTACCAGACTCAGTGTTCATCAATACAGAAAACATTAAATCACTTTTTGTACAATCATAGAATAGAATATCATGTAGCTATTAAAAAAGAAGGTAGATCTATATGAACTGATATGGAACAGGGTCAACAATATTACTGCTAAGTGAAAAAGCCAAGTATAGAACAGTAGATCTATAATATGAGAATATATAACATACAACCAACTTGTTTTCTGACCCATAGTGGAAGGATTCATGCTGTCCAGGGAGTCTCTTTTTGGTTGATAGATCAAGGAAGGAAGAAAAGAACACTTTGACTTGAGAATCCACTTACTA